>NC_089854.1:13780259-14380259 GCF_036373705.1 Amia ocellicauda | reverse complement strand
TGGCAGCATGCAAACCATGCATCCAATTGGAGTTAAATTAAGTAATGGTCTAACTCTTACATTTGTGTTGATTAGAGGGTATTTTGATTGATTGATTATTTTGTTAAATACATTTTGTTAAACCTAAGTGGAGAAATAAGGGATATATTTTGGTCCAGGCATTGGATTTTGTTAGGTTTAGGGTTTCTTTAATACTGACTTAAAAGAAGTCACTTGGGTGTAGATATGGGTCTGGGATTTGATGTTTACTAGAGTTGTGGGTGAGGCTGTTGTTTGGCCTTAAAATGTGGCAGGAAACCTACTAATTTAATGCAAAGATAAAATAAAAATCCTACATCATTATAATAATAATAATAATAATAATAATAATTATTATTATTATTATTATTATTATTATTATTATTATTATTATTATTATTATTATTATTATTTCTGCCATTGACAGAAATATTGACATTTACAGTTGATGATTAAATAATAAATATCACAGGAACAAGGCCAAACATGTCCAAACTTGTAAAGAGACATCTCTGAAAATAGACTTCAATTCTGTACAACTAATTTAGCCCTACACTGATTTAAATAAGCTTGTAATATTGAAATTTTGAAATGATACATTAGCGATCAAATGAAACAATGTTGCGGTAGAAAGGGACCTTAGGCAGTGCGCCCTAAAGTTGCAGCTTCAGTCAAACTGCAATCCCGGCTGCACAAATACCGGTAGTTTTTGTTTGTATGTATTTGTTTGTGGTAGCTGGTGCTATACGTGATATCTCTCGGTGATATGATTCGTTTTGACTTGCATAAGACTTTCTTTCCAACCAACGTAATGACGTCATACGTCAATGAAGACAAGTGCGAGAGCTGTTAAACCGTACCGTACACACTGTATACCGATTAATCCGAAATCGAGTCACAGCGGCGCAAACAGCCGAAGCTCCAGTGGCGCAATCGGTTAGCGCGCGGTACTTATAGAGCAGTACAGCAGGGCGATGCCGAGGTTGTGAGTTCGAGCCTCACCTGGAGCAAGTGCTTTTACCACATAGGCATCAAATATAAAGTCGAGCTTGAAAAGCGAGATTGCCAATAAATACATAATAAAAATAATTATTATTTGTAGTAGTAAGTGCCTGTTTGTACAGTTACTGTTTTTAAGCAAAGCAATGAAAACTCACTTCTAATGTTCTCTGCTGTAGCATATACTTTGAGGCAATGTATGTCATTATACATACTGTGGTTGTTATAGTTATTTTTATTCTTATTTCTTAGCAGACACCCTTATCCAGGGCGACTTACAAAATATAAGCGCAATACAAAGTGCAAGAATACAGTTCAGTACAAAGCATCAACCATTACAAATTCAAATTTGCATTATACAAAGCAATTCAAAGCATAATACAAAGTATAATACATTTTACAACTTCCAATTTACACAAGTAAATACATTAAGTGAGGTCCTACATCCTGGACAGTAAAAGCTAAGTGCTGTCAAGATCACAGTCAAGGGCTACGGGAAAGGGAGCAACTGGGAAATCAATACCACTCCATCCGCTTCTTTCTTCCATTGCAGTGGCGAGTTTGTGTGAAAGCCGCTCTGTCAGTGCGCTCCTCAGCGGCGCCTGCGCGGCGGGATGCGCTTCAGTGTTGCAGCTGCTGCAATCATCTGCTCTCGCCTCGACTCTCAGCTGTAGCACCGAGGGCTTTGACCTGTTCTGCGCTTCATGGTACTATTAACATACTTCGGGAAAGAGAGGCAAAATAAACCCTTTCCTCGTACAAAAAATTATTTAAAAACAAAAATCCTATGCCTTAAAGCAGAGATCATTGTGTTCACTTGGCACACGCCTTCAATGTTAATGTCTGAACATTATTTGATTGATTGTTCCAACTTAAGATATACAAAAATACCTACATAATACATAAAAAATAAAAATAAAATAAAAAATACATCAAGTGTATCAGGCTGTTGGCGGAGACCGGAGCTAGATTTCACATTTTTTACCCATATTTCTCTGGTCCCATACATCATATAAAACCCTTATCAATATAGAATGAATGAATACGATGTCATGTACATTGATCTTGTTTAGATGTTCGTTTCTCAATTCAATACGAATTTATAAATGATTAACGGGTACAGTGTGCCCATGTGAAAACCAGCCCCGTCACCCGATACGGGGTTTATTGTCACAGTCATAGCAACAAGAACACAACCAATATATTATTGAAGAAATATTTATTTAATTGGACATTTATTGAACATTTTTACTGCACAACATTTAAAGATATCCTACAATCCGTAACCCCTTTCTGTCGGAGTCAGAACAAATAAGTAAATATGAGATGACTATGTATTCTTCTAGCTGCCTCTCCGGATGCTGTTACACATGAGCTATAAAAAAGCTATAAATTATATGAGCTATACATTTTTATTTATCTGTTTGTTGCATTCATTAGTTTAGAACTATTTTCTTTTATGGCATACACTTAAAACTATTAATCTAGTTTTAATTTGCCAAAATAGTCTTACACTGAAAAAAATGAATTGTGGGTCAAGTAAATTATACATATTTGATATTCTTTAATATTGTTTTTGTTACTTTTACTAAAATCACTTAAGACAAACTTAATTTTTGACAGATCAGAATTACTTCAAATATTTACATTTGAACAAAACAAGAAAGCTAGTAAAATGAAAAATGATTCTAAATAAGTAATGTTTCATTAATTTATTTTAGTTTGCCCAGCTAAATTAGTTACTTGAGCCATGTAAATTGCTTGGTTTGATACCAAGAATCCACTACGTTCATGAACGTTGAATCCATGAAGATTTGTTGAAAAGTAAATGACAAACTCTTGCAGGTGTTCTTCAGTTGCTGCTTAATTAATGCTTACTTCATTATTTCACTAAAACAAACTAATAAAAGTCAATCTTTAATTCAGTTATTATAGTCTAATTATATCAAGGAGTATAGAAGCGCAAGAGATGAGGGCTAATAGGCCGCTCCATTGCAACATCTGCGTGCAGCAGCAGAGCGACGCCTCCGCCATTTTGGACTGTGAATCCAGTACAACGTCCCTCCAACAAATTGCCGTATGAAAGTACAAACAAAATTATCAGTGTTTTATCCCCATATATTTAATGCCTGTACCGAAATAGCACGTGTTAAACAATTTATATATATAAATATTCAGACAAATGATTTACTTGCTTATTTAATTTGTTAAAGAATCAAAACAGAAATGTGTAAACATTCATTCAGAATTTCATTTATTAAACAACAAAAATGACAAACATGACAATAAAAGAATAAAAGATCTCAGACTCGGGCTCCAGCAGGGGGAGATGACCGTCCCCGGAGGTGGGTCCCATCATGGGATCCTGAGCTCCCCCAGATCTTGTATATGCCAGTTCTTATAGGCTTCCTCCTTGCCCCTCTGATGGACCTCCAGATTGACGTAGTCCCTCACAAGCACCATGCCCCTCCGCGCGATGACAATCGGGTCCAGCTCCTGCTTATTGAATAGACAGATATTCCGTCCCTCCCACAGGGCCTGCTTCACTGCGCAGACGACACGCCACCAGCACCTCAGGGTGGAAGATGTTAATCCCCTGGCAGGACCATATAAGATCTGCTGGGCGGTCGCCCGCGCAGGAACGGCAAACCTGTGGAGGAATGGAGAAAACAGGAGCCAGACCCTGTAGGCGGAGGGGCAATCTCTAAAGATGTGAGCCTCCGTCTCCTTCCCCAGGCAACCCTTATAGGGGCAGGTGTCATAAGGAGCTATGCCCCTTCTGTGCATGAACACTCGGGTGGGGAGACACCGACTCACAGCCATCCAGGAGACATCTTTCTGCGTATTTGTGAGGCAAACGTGCGTAGCGTTAGCCCAGATAAACCGGCAGGTTTCGGGAGGGAAATCTTCTATCCGGCTGGTCTCCTGGGTAGATCTCATCTGGCTACAGATGGTCTTATAATCCCAGGAGGCCAGCACGACTTTATGGAGGCCTACTTCGAGCGCAAAGGCTCGGAGCGCCCTGTAGAACGGCGGGGGATCCCACGAGTGCGGCCTGGTGTTATCCATGGGTAAACAGTGAAATACTGTTTATTAGGTTGAGTATTTTACATTTTACATAAATAAAAACAATTCAATTTTTAATACTTATGATTAAAAACATTAACATATCAATCCTTAAAATCACTTAAAAATTTTAAAATCTTTGTGATTTTAACAAAACTAAAACAATTAACTTTTAAAATAAATGTGCTCAAATCAACAAAACAAACGTGATAAAAGCAAAAACTGCACACCAACAAAAGAGTCAAATACATTGAAAATAACTGAAAATGCATTAAACAAATTAAAGAAACAATTAAAAAGTAAAAATAAAAAACAAACAAAAAAGGTCTAATGCATTTTAAATTAATCCAAAAACGGTCAATGTATTTGACAACAAAATATAACAAAACTCTACCAAAAACCCTGAACAATTGTGATTTAAAAACAACTAAATCTTTAAAAACAATTAAGATTCGTTATTTAAAATCTTTTTTTTTTTTTAAAACAATCATTCATAAATTCTTTAAAAGATCTTTAAAAGATCTTGGACTCGGGCTCCAGCAGGGGGAACTAACCGTCCCCGGAGGTGGGTCCCATCATGGGATCCTGAGCTCCCCCAGATCTTGTATGCGCCAGTTCTTATAGGCTTCCTCCTTGCCCCTCTGATGGACCTCCAGATTGACGTAGTCTTTTACAAACACCATGCCCCTCCGCGCGATGACGATCGGGTCCAGCTCCTGCTTATTGAACAAACAGATGTTCCGTCCCTCCCACAGTGCCTGCTTCACTGCGCAGACGACACGCCACCAGCACCTCAGGGTAGATGTTGAAATTCCCCTGGCCGGACCGTATAGGATCTGCTGGGCGGTCGCCCGCGCAGGAACGGCGAACCTGTGGAGGAACGGAGAAAACAGGAGCCAGACCCTGTGGGCGGAGGGGCACTCACTAAAGATGTGAGCCTCCGTCTCCTTCCCCAGGCAACCCTTATAGGGGCAGGTGTCATAAGGAGCTATGCCCCTTCTGTGCATGAACACTCGGGTGGGGAGACACCGACTCACAGCCATCCAGGAGACATCTTTCTGCGTGTTCGTGAGGCAAACGTGCGTAGCGTTAGCCCAGATAAACCGGCAGGTTTCGGGAGGGAAATCTTCTATCCGGCTGGTCTCCTGGGTAGATCTCATCTGGGGTCTTATAATCCCAGGAGGCCAGCACGACTTTATGGAGGCCTACTTCGAGCGCAAAGGCTCGGAGCGCCCTGTAGAACGGCGGGGGATCCCACGAGTGCGGCCTGGTGTTATCCATGGCGCAGAGGCCGAATGGTCTCAGGCTGCTGGCAAAATAAAAGCGGTTCATAAAACTCACTTTCTTGCCAGCAGCCTGGATGTTCTTGACCACATAGGCCAGCCCCTGCGCCTTTATCAGCCGCACAACGTCCGGGACCCCCCTGCCTCCATCCAGGGTACCCTTCACCATCTGCACTCTTTTCAGCCTCTCCATTTTGCTCCCCCAGACAAACCGAAATATAATTCGGGTCACTAGTTTTGCGATAACCTTGTCTGGGGGGAAGATCATTCCTACGTAGAGGAGTATCGGGAAGAGGATGGCCTTTACGATCAGCACCTTACCAGCCATCGTCAAGGTCCTTGTGCTCCAGCCGTGGATCTTCCTTTGGACCTTTGCTATGGCCTCCTCCCAGCTCCGGGTGCCCGTGTTGGTCCCGTCGATCGTGATCCCCAGAACCTTGATAAACGGCTTCACAGGGAACACGGTCGGCGGGCCCCGGCCGACAGGCCATGCCCTGGAGAGGTAGACCTCGCTCTTGGCCTTGTTCACAGCGGCCCCCGTCGCCCTGCAGAAGCCGTCCAGCAGTTCCTCGACCCTGGCCACGGACGGAGCGTCCGTGCAGACCACGGCCACGTCGTCCATATAGGCCAGGGCCTTCAGTTGCTCTCCGCCGGAACCCGGGAGATGGAAACCTGTCACCCGGACGTCCCGGCGGATCGCCTGCATGAACGGCTCCAAGCAGAGGACGTACAGCAGGGCCGACAGGGGACAACCCTGCCGGACCCCCGACCTGACCGGAAATGGTTCGGTCAGGTGGCGGTTCACAAGGACCCTGCTGCTTAGGCCGCTGTAGATGATCTTGACCCACTTCCTCAGGCCAAGAGCGAGACCCATCCTCTCCATAACAAGCTGCAGGTATTCGTGGCCCACTCTGTCGAAGGCTTTCTCCTGGTCCAAGCTGATTAGGACCAGGGGAAGCCCTCTCTCGTTCGAGTAGGCCACGACATCCCTGAGCAGCATGGCGTTGTCGGCCGCCGATCTCCCCCGGGCACCACAGACCTGGTCGGGACCCACGACTTGAGGGAGTGGCCGCTGCAGCCGGAGCGTCAGTGCTTTGGCCAGTATCTTGTAGTCGGTGCACAGGAGGCTGACTGGCCGCCAGTTCCTCAGATCTTTCGGGTCTCCCTTCTTATGAAGAAGGGAGAGGATACTCTTCTTCATCGAAGGGGCCAATCTGCCCTCTCTGTACATCGACCCCAGGACCTGGCCCAGATCTTCCTTAAGCACCTCCCAAAAGATCTTATAGAACTCAGCAGGGATCCCGTCGGGACCCGGTGTCCTTCCAGAGTTAAGACTCTTTATCACCTGGGAGAGTTCAGTGGTGGTGATCTCTGGATCCTCCTCCTCCTCCTCGTCCCCCTCATTGCGGGACTCCAACAGGGACAGAAAGTGATGGATCAGATTTTGATCCACCACCTTCTGGTCGTACAACTCCCTGTAGAAATCCCGCACCACTGTCTCAACAGCCTCTCTGCCCTCCACCTCTTGCCCCGAGGAGTCGATCATGGAGGACATTGCAGGCCACCTCTCCTTCGTTTTCTTGAAGAAGAAGCGGCTGCATTTCTCATCGTCCTCCATGATGCGGACCCTGGAAAGGACCTTGATCTTTTCTTGCTCCTCCCGATAGAGGGCGGAGAGACTCAGTTTGACCCGGGCCACCTCCTCAGCTAGGTCGAAGCCTCTGAGCTGTAAAAGACTCAGGTGCTGGAGGCGGGCGTTTAGATGGAAATATCTCGCCCGCCTCTCGCGAGCTTTCCGTTTCCCCAGCTGAATGAAGTAGCCCTTGGTTCTTTTCTTCATCATCTCCCACCACTCTATGGGAGAATCAAAAAGGTCCTTCAGGGTCCTCCACTCCTCGAGGCGTCTGCTAAAGGTCTTAATCACACGAGGGTCATCGAGCAGAGAGGTGTTGAGCTTCCAGACCCCAGGCCCCGACTCCCGTGTGCTCGGAATGAGCACCTCTGTCGTCAGGAGCCTGTGGTCTGAAAAGAAGACCGCCTCCGAAGACATGGCGGTCCTCTCCAGTGGCTTGCTGAGGAGGACGAGATCTATCCTGGAGAAGGAGGAGCCAGAAGAACTCACCCAGGTGAACAAGGGGACCAGGTCCCGACCTGCGTCGCAGAGTTCAAAGTCCTCCACGAACGCAGCGAGGTCCCTGCTGGATCTATCGTTGCGGGGCTTACTCCGGTCTACATCCCTCAGAGCACAGTTGAAATCACCTGAAATGATAACTGGCAAGGTGCCGATCAGGAGCGGGCGTAGCTGAGGGAGAAAGAGGACTCTCTCTCTCTGGCTGGTGGGGGCATAGACATTGACCAGCCTCAATACAGCCCCCTTGTATTTAAAATCGAGGCTGGCCAGTCTGCCCGCCTCTATAACCTTAAATGTTTTAACTGTTAAGAAGGGGTTTTTCAGGAGTACGGCAATCCCGTCCGCTCGGGACACATTGGACCCCGACCAGAAGGATTCTCCTAGGGTCCAAGTGTCCCGGAGATCTTTGTA
The DNA here is from genome assembly GCF_036373705.1 of Amia ocellicauda. Lineage (NCBI taxonomy): Eukaryota > Metazoa > Chordata > Actinopteri > Amiiformes > Amiidae > Amia > Amia ocellicauda. Next base: position 14,372,351 of record NC_089854.1, on the reverse strand, counting down.
TTCTTTTTGGAACGGGATGCCGCACTCCTGCAAACAGATAATATCCGCCTTCATTCCAGCCAGAGAGTTTAAAACATCGGTCCTCTTTTTCACCTCAGCAATGCTCCTCACATTAATTGAAATAATGGTTAATGCCATAATGGCTGTGAGGGCAATTACCCGCTCCGTAACAATCATGTAAAGAAACCTTTCTCTTCCCCACTCCTCTCTTCTCCCTCACCTAGCTTAGCGCTAGCACCCATCATTTCAATCATTTGCCTCACCGCTTGATCCTCTAGGAAGACTATGGGGGGGGCTCGGCTCCCGCCACCCGGTAAGGCTGGCAAAACTCCACTGGGCTCAGGGCCCAGTGAAATACTGTTTATTGGGTTAAGTATTTTACATTGCATGAATAAAAACAATTCAATATTTAATACTTATGATTAAAATCGTTAAAATACCAATCCTTAAAATCACTTAAAATTTTTAAAATCTTTGTGATTTTTAACAAAACTAGAACAATTAACTTTAAAATAAACGTGCTCAAATCAAATAAAAAAAACGTGATAAAAGCAAAAACTGCACACCAACAAAAAGGGCCCAGTGAAAGGCAAGACTATGTTTACTATCGAACTGATAGTTGTTGCAGTTCATTGATGAGCATAACTTTCTGTTGTTTTTCCACTTTGACTTGGCTTTTGAGCTCATGGTGTCGGTACTGGGTTGTGTGCTGTGTAACTGTTGTCCCACAGTCCAAAATGGCGGCAGTGCGACTGCTGCACCATCTAGCGGTTGTCAAAAAAGCACCAGAGCTTCGTCTCTTGTGCTTCTATACTCTTTGAATACAGTGTGGCATACATAGAAAGCCAGAGCCGCCCAGGGTCATTACTATATGGAGGTGCTCCCGCAGGGGATGCTGGGAGATAGATAGACCAATGTGAACCAAGGTGAACCAATCTCTAGGCTTGATAGCATGAGACATGGCACGCAGGGTGAGCATCTTGAAATGCAACACCTTGAGGTGGCGATTCAGGTACCTCAGATCCAAGATGGGGCAGAAACCGTCATCTTTTTTGGGCACAAGGAAGTATGGGCAATAGAATCCCTCATGCTGTCCCGGAGGGGGCAATTTGTGGTTGACGTGGATAGTGGCGATTTCAACGCAAAGCACCACACTGCAATGGGTCCCTCACTCGCGTCCACACCGCGTCTCTGAAAGGGGGTGGATGGGTCTGGAACTGCAGGGAGTAGCCAACTATTATTATTTGGCAGAGGTGCCAATTGGAGAGTTGCTGGGGGTTGTATGGGTGGGCCAGAGGCTGCTGGAACGCTTCAGGGTTTGCAGCGCAGGTTTTGCAGTGGCTCCTGGCGTTTGGCCTGGCTCTACCGTGGCGGGCCTGGGTAGGCACCTGCCTGGAGGTGAGTCGCTTGCGCAGGTCAGCAGGAGCGTGGGGCTGCTGCTGCCTGGGGGCTGGCCTTCTAGGCCCTGCAGGTTGTCTGCAGGCCTGGCCCACAGGTGCTGCTTTGGCCCACAGGTGCTGCTTGGGGGTATAGTCACCCGGGGTCCACTGGCCAGGGAATCTGGAGAGACTCCACAGCCCACTTGTTAACTGCCCAGAACTCGGCCTGATGGCCTGCCAAAGCAGGAACAAGAGTCTCACCTGTGGGGGGAGGAGGAGGGGAAGCCACATCCTGATATAATCTCCCGAGGTCACCTGCTGACTGTCCTCCTCCGCAGAGTGGAGAGACAGCCTCCCCTCAGACTCCATAGACACTGCCACTGGAATGGCAGGTGGAGGAGGAGGAGGATGGAGAGCCGCTCGGGCCGCCTGCGCAGTAATTATGGCGCAGATCTGGTCCTTCCTGGTGTTGAGAGTAAGGATGGCAGCATCCCGCACCCGTCTGCAGAGCTCGGGCCCCTGCACCAGCGTCTTGGTGGAGATGAGACTGACGGTGAGGAAGAGGAGGGGGAGGGGGCCCAGGGATGCCTCTCCGCAGGCCTCCCTCTCTGTCCCCTAATTGTCATGGCCAGCAGTGGGACAGAAGCCCCAGCAGTCACTGGCCTGACAGAGCTGACAGAGGGGCTAATGCCTAGGTGGAAAGCAGGATCCACCGAAGCCCTGCCCTCTCTTGGAGAGGAGGACAGCCTGACAATGTGGCAGCGACGCTGGCTTCCAGGATGTGACTGGGACCCCACACGCACACATGTGCGCCTGAGCAGACGACATCACCACTCCAAGCAGGTAATGTGCGGTGGCCACAAGTGGCACAGCGGCAGGGCTGGGAGGAGGAGGAGGAACGGGGTCTCTCCATCCCGTCAGTGAGCGCGCAGCGAGTGTGCAGCAAGTGCTCCGGTCAGCGTGGGTATCAAAGACACACCAGCAGCTGAGGTACTCTCGTGACAGTGGAGTGCCTAGCGTGACTTGCCGCCGTAAGCACGTCTCCACTGGCAACGCAGCACAACACAGTGGGGGAGGGGCACTACACACACGTTACTGCACTGGGGCACTGGGTCGAAAAACCAAGGAACACTTCTACCAAGTCTACCATATTATTATTATTATTATTATTATTATTATTATTATTATTATTATTATTATTATTATTAATAACAAAACAGCGTGGCTAATTTAAATAAAATTAATATAGCACAACAACACACAACTGTAGCGAATCGGTGGGTGGATCGTACTTTGCCAGCCGAAAAACGCAATTTCTGTTTTTTATTCTCAAACACAGAAGCTCTCACCTGTCCTGTCGAACCAAGGTGAAGGGTAAAAAGAGAAAGTCTTTGTGCAGACGTCACCTTTTATACAAACAGGAAGTGGAAGGGTCCTGTTTGAGTGATGTGCACAAGGGCCAATGGCAGCTTTGATAGACAAATGTCTTCGATACGTTCCAGCGCGCATGCTGAAAGCCCTTCGCCCTTAGGCAGCTTCTAATTTGAAAGATAACCAGGGAATTAAGTTGGTGGGGTACATAAGCAGCACAATTGCGTTTAACATGTGTTCACACGCAAATTGTTAAACGTCTACTGCTCTGGAACTATAAAGCCTAGTGCCCTGACTTTGCATATCATACATACACTCACCTAAAGGATTATTAGGAACACCATACTAATACTGTGTTTGACCCCCTTTCGCCTTCAGAACTGCCTTAATTCTACGTGGCATTGATTCAACAAGGTGCTGAAAGCATTCTTTAGAAATGTTGGCCCATATTGATAGGATAGCATCTTGCAGTTGATGGAGATTTGTGGGATGCACATCCAGGGCACGAAGCTCCCGTTCCACCACATCCCAAAGATGCTCTATTGGGTTGAGATCTGGTGACTGTGGGGGCCATTGTAGTACAGTGAACTCATTGTCATGTTCAAGAAACCAATTTGAAATGATTCGACCTTTGTGACATGGTGCATTATCCTGCTGGAAGTAGCCATCAGAGGTCATAAAGGGATGGACATGGTCAGAAACAATGCTCAGGTAGGCCGTGGCATTTAAACGATGCCCAATTGGCACTAAGGGGCCTAAAGTGTGCCAAGAAAACATCCCCCACACCATTACACCACCACCACCAGCCTGCACAGTGGCATGATGGATCCATGTTCTCATTCTGTTTACGCCAAATTCTGAATCTACCATCTGAATGTCTCAACAGAAATCGAGACTCATCAGACCAGGCAACATTTTTCCAGTCTTCAACTGTCCAATTTTGGTGAGCTTGTGCAAATTGTAGCCTCTTTTTCCTATTTGTAGTGGAGATGAGTGGTACCCGGTGGGGTCTTCTGCTGTTGTAGCCCATCTGCCTCAAGGTTGTACGTGTTGTGGCTTCACAAATGCTTTGCTGCATACCTCGGTTGTAACGAGTGGTTATTTCAGTCAAAGTTGCTCTTCTATCAGCTTGAATCAGTCGGCCCATTCTCCTCTGACCTCTAGCATCAACAAGGCATTTTCGCCTACAGGACTGCCGCATACTGGATGTTTTTTCCTTTTCACACCATTCTTTGTAAACCCTAGAAATGGTTGTGCGTGAAAAACCCAGTAACTGAGCAGATTGTGAAATACTCAGACTGGCCCGTCTTGCACCAACAACCATGCCACGCTCAAAATTGCTTAAATCACCTTTCTTTCCCATTCAGACATTCAGTTTGGAGTTCAGGAGATTGTCTTGACCAGGACCACACCCCTAAATGCATTGAAGCAACTGCCATGTGATTGGTTGATTAGATAATTGCATTAATGAGAAATTGAACAGGTGTTCCTAATAATCCTTTAGGTGAGTGTAGATACTGCTATCTATCACATCTGCAAGAGGCAAGTGACTGTGTGCAGCCAAAAGCAAATGACTGTGCACGTATGCAAAATACACATATTTACAAACACATTCAATTTGACCCCACAAAAATCCCATAAGCCAGATTCAAAAACTCACCGAACAATAATAAATGACAATGTTAGGCTTGATTGTAGTGAGTTTTGTCACCAACGGTGACACAGCATGGTGGCCATGATGCTTAAGGCTGTTACGTGCATGCGTACGTTCTGGCCACTGGCGGGGTGCTCTGTGTTCTTTTGTCCTCCTATTCCTATTGTACACAGGTGTCCAGCTGTGATTGGTTCTTGTCCCCGTCACTCAACTCCGCTGTTCCTGTCCAATCAGATGTCTCCAACTACTGCTTAAATACCCCGTCATTCCTCCATTTCGAGAGACTACCGATTGTAACGCCATTTCGTGTTGCTACCCTGATTGTTTTTCCTTGTTTACTTTGTATTCTGTATTGTGCTCTGTTCAGGGAAGAATGGGTAGATAGGTGAGATACCCATGGGTTTACATGGTTACACATAGGGATATATGTTGTCTAGCACATTTGATATTTAGGTAGGGGCGGTGATCACCGCTCTGTACTAGTTGTTAGGTTTAGATAGTTTAGTTAGTGTAGTTAGTGTAGCTAGTTAGGGTCATCCTACAAATCCAAATCAGGTAGTGGTGTACTCTTTTAGACTAGCTTAGATAGGTTTTGTTTTGTTTCAGTGTTAGCCGAGTTAGTTTTCCTCTGTATATTTGTTCATCGTTTGTATCATTATCATCACGTGTTTTTGTATACTGTACATACTTATATACTCCCCTCCCCATTGTAAATAAACCCTTCTTTTATATATATATAATCTTATTGATATTGTGTTGGTTTTTGCACTCCCTTCACTCTCCCACTAATGCATTTGTGTATTTTATGTTACGTTCCCCATATCCCCTTACATCAGCCACTTGGGGTCGTAACAAAGGCCCTGTCACACCCAGCAGTGAATATCTACAGAACCGTCAAGCTTAAGGCACTTACATTCTCAGTGATTAACACTAGTACAAACATCTGTCAAAGTTGATGAAGCCAAGTTGATAGGACACAAAACACGGCTGCTGTACACCAATCAAAATGACAGCTGCACATGTCAGTCACATCATGACATTCCTTATGTACACCTCTACCTCCATCATGTGGAAATTGCATTCTTCATCTTGAATGACACAAGAATGAAAACGTCACTTATATGCTAGAATTAAATGAAAAATACAATGGTACTCAGTGTTGGAAGGGTTACTTTTAAAAAGTATTCCGTTACAGAATACTGATTACCTTGTTTTGAAAATAATCTGTAACCTAATCCAATACATTACTCCAAGTCAGTAACGTAATCAGAAAACTTTTAGATTACTTTTGGAATACTTTTTTCCCTTTATTAAAAAACAAAAGCAGCTGAGTTCAAGAAGTTAAACAAAATGTACTACACATTCTAATATGGATGACAAATTGAAATTGTTTGTTTTTATCCACATTACACACAATTAAAATGGTAATTAAGATTTGCATCGGTTTAATTTTCTTGAATATTATACTTTGTATTTTGTAGTGTATGCATTTTTATGCATTTTTTTTTATCTATGAGAAACGCAGTCACAAGTTTCAAATCACCCGGCACCGAAAACACACATTGAAGTAAATGCAATTAAGGCGGTATTTTAAAAGTATCAATTCATGTTATGCATCTTGTTTCTGCAATTAACACATTATTAAGTGATATCTATTGGTTTGTAAAAGTTTAAAGGTTTGATATGTCAGGATCCCTGGATCCCTCTCTGTTAAAGAACACGGCACGGCACGGGTTAGGACGAGTTTATTCAGTTTATGTGATTTCTTTTGTTTTAGACTATTAACACGTTGTATGTTGTTATTTTGGTATTATATTCAATATTTTATTGTTAAGATCACAGAACCAGCTAGGATACACAGGAACTATTTTTAATTTACATGTATTTATCTTAAATTTGGATAGGATAACGTATTTCTGCAAATGCAAACTATTGATAACGCTTTTGTTTATACTATGCCTTTGCTGCCGTTTTGCTTATTATGCTTTCATAAAAATACGTAATTATTAAATCGTATTTCTTATCATTTTTATTAAAATGCATATTTTCTACTCTCATGTCAAGTATAATTCTCTTAAGGCTGCACACATTTACTTCAACGAGTTAAATCCCTATTAACACAATGTTGCCACAATGTTGTAGAAACCTAATTTGTGTTGGTACAACGAGGTAGAACTGTGTGTTACTTCCATTCTGTTGCCTGTTGTACAATGGTGCCGAATCAGCCGCTCTTTGGCCAGAGACGGGTAAATCAAAACTATGTTGCAAAAATACTAACCGTGCGTCCCTTCAGATTCGCGCAATTTACTTACACTTGTACACTTTCATGTAAATGATGTATAAGTAATCAGTAATCTCTTACTCTTTTTAAAAAGTATCGGTAATCAGAATACTCGTCTGACAGGAATAACTGTAACCGGAATACAAGTATTAAAATTCTGTAATCTGATTACGTAACACGGCTACTTGTATTCTGTTACTCCCCAACCCTGATGGTACCTTACATAATTGATGCATGCAAACAAGAAATTAATATTATAGTCCACTGAGATTGAAATATACACTTCAAATGACAAAAGATTGAAAACCTCAAATGTATACTACATTGGATTGAAATTGAAAATTACAAATTTAATAACACATGCATTTAAACTACAAATGCCTGCTAAAATCTGAAACCTACTGATACAGCTTGGAAGCCTTAAAAGTTGCATGCAACTTCTAGTTATTATTATTATTATTATTATTATTATTATTATTATTATATATTTTTTAATTATTATTATTATTAGCAAACAACAACACAAATATTTAAACAAGACATTTATAATCTGTGATAAAAGGTCAACCAAAGTTGCATTCAGCTACCTAATGATTGTACAACAACAAGAACAACAAAACAGGTCCACACCCTGAAGGTCCAAAGTTTGTGTCCGGGTTTCCCCTTTTAATGTCTGTTTAATCTCACATGCTATTAGTATAAGAATACTTAGATATGCTTTGCCTGATGAAACCTGAATGGGGATGTCGGTCACAAGTACCAGTGTCTGCAGGAATTAAAGTCTGTTATTACAAGGCCCAAGACAGCTGGGCTTGCGGACGTGAGATGTTTCATGTCGTTATGGCTATTACTAGTTACATAAATAAAATGTCATTCTGAAGTTCCTTGGAAAGTGTGTGGGCTGCAAAAACATGTTTGTTCTGAGCACTGTTAGCACTTTAATCCTCAATTCAATTACACAATCATGAGTACGTGACAATTGTTTTAACACAGTGTCCGTAGTGACGTATTTTTCAGTGAATCATGTTATTTGATTAAGATAACATATTTGCACTCCATTTTGAAAAGTATATCTGAATTGAAGTCTGCAGAAAAAGAGTAGGTAAGTGAATACTCCTTTTCTATAAAACTACAAGTGGGACATTTTACAAATAAATGTGGTCAAGCAGAAGTAGCAGAAAAAAGGCAATTTGTCCCCGGGGTGAAAGGAAGTACTTTGCTTGTTCCAGGGATAGCCTTTTGTGTAATGTGGTTACGATCTTGAAATTCAATTCCATGAATCAGGAAATACAGTGCCCAGCGATGGACTGGCGTCCTGTCCTGGGTGTATCCCTGCCTTGCGCCCTATGCCTGCCAGGATTGGCTCTGGCTTCCCCGCAACCCTCACCAGGATAAGCAGTTTCAAAAATGGATGGATGACTTTTCCTAGAAGTTTTACTTAACATTGGCCAATGGAAGCGCTAGTCGTGTTAATTTTAATAATATGCTTAATCCCTGCAGAGCTGTTCTGTACTATGTTCAAGAAGAAGAAGAAAAAAAAAGCTGTGCTGTTGTAAGGAAGCTATATTTCACACACCCACATATGTAAAGCCACTAGGAATTACTTACCTGAGGTAAAAGGACAGAACTCGTTCTGCTAGTGTTCCAGGGTAAAGTTTTCTTTGTATCACCAGTATATAATGTGATACCTCAGAGAACAGTGTGTCATGCAAACCTTATTCAGAGGGACCTGATCACATTCTACCAGCTTGATGATTCCATCTCACAAAGCTATAAAACAAAAATTTCAAGAATAATGGCACTGTAAACATTCAATGACTCTAAGCAGTCGTCTGCCCACAACATACTTCTACTGGTAGTAGGGACAAGGAAGAAAATAGCACACATTCTCTGTGCTTTAGTTGCAATCTATCAAAAGAATGTTGACAGTCATTACAGGATATTAAATGGATTGTGAACAGTTTTTGTGAGGCGTTTGTTATGGTATTGATACTATTGTGTAAAGCTTTGACGCCCAATGCTGTTCGGTGGGTCATTCAGTTTAATAAGGAGCATTGATTAACCTTAAAAGCGCCAACATATTTTGCCCCCTAAAACCATGAAGCATGATTCATCACTCCAGAGAACGTGTTTCCACTGCTCCAGAGTCCCATGGTGGTGCGCTTTACACCACTCCAGCCGATGCTTGGCATTGCGCATGCTGATCTTAGGCTTATGTGCAGCTGCTTGGCCATGGAAACTCATTTCACAAAGCTCCCGACAAACAGTTCTTGTGCTGATGCTGCTTCCAGAGGCAGTTTGGAACTCGGTATTGATTGTTGCAATAATGTGTGCTTCAGCACTCGGCAGTCCCGTTCTGTGAGTTTGTGTGGCCTACCACTTTGTGGCTGAACTGTTGCTGCTCTTAGATGATTCCACTTCACAATAACAGCACTTAAAGTTGACTGGGGCAGCTCTAGCAGGACAGACATTTTACGAACTGATTCGTTGGAAATTTGGCATCCTATGAGTGTGCCACGTTGTAAGTCACTGAGCTCTTCAGTATGGCCCATTCTACTACCAATGTTTGTCTATGGAGAATGCATGACTGTGCTTGATTTTATACACCTGTCAGCAATTGGTGTTGCTGAAATTGCTGAATCCACTAATTAGAAGGGGTGTCCACATAGTTTTGACCATGTAGTGTATAAATAGATATTTAGTGTTCAGTTGATGTTCATAAACTAACATGAGTATCCCATCTTTCATATGCAATTGGAACCTAGATGATAGCCCAAAACATTCCAAAGTTAGAGCTTAAAATGTATAGATGTTGTTGACAGTATTGATTTTTTCCTAGTGTTTAAAATGGACACACGAGAGATTGTTTTCAGTACTCCACATTAACACAAAAATCATAGCAAATGTTCTACAATTTCAGAAAGAGTTTCAGAGTTCTGACATTTTTTAACCCTGGGGTTTTAAAATAACCCTCATTGGCACCTTTAGGGTTAAACCATTCGCGTTTTATCAGTGATATCTTTTCAGAGGTTTTTGAACAGTAATCCAGCCAAGAGAAAATATTGGAGTATAACTTTTAACTTCTATCTGGTGGCAGTTAATGCATGTCTTGTCTTAACTTAGTACACTTAGTACAGACTTCCTTTTCAAACTAGGATAAGGGGCTGATGACTGATAAAAGACAGTAATACAGAGCATGTGAAATAGCCAAATGTAACTGAATATAAAGGATAAAAAGAGACAGACAACAGCTGGTGGTGCTGGGTAAAGGAATATATACAATGTGTAATTTTTAAAGAAAATCAATATGTAAAGTTAACTTTGACATTACCTTTGATCACAGACAAATTATATAACCTGTGCAGTCATTACTGGCAGTAGAGAAGAGGAGAACCTTTCAGTGGGAGTATTCATGTATTGGCTACTATTCCTTGATGTCTGATATTTAAACTTGCAGCAGTATTGAGTCAGGTTGAAAGAAAATGTCTTTATTGTATTACTGCAGTACAGTCATCAAAAGGAACACATACCAAACTATCTCATAAACATAGACAGCAGAGGTAGTTGTTACAGAGCACACATTGCACTTTAATTTAAAAAAGGCATTATAAGACACAACATAAGTACAATTAAAATGATTTATCTAGGTCAAGTCTTGATTTTCTCATCTATATTCTTTTAGTTTTAATTTTACCCTTGAACAAACAAGTTGTATTTCTTAACACAATCTAGAGAATTTGACATACAAATGAACACACACAAACAAAATTACCAACACACAAAGATCGAGAATAATTAACTGCCTGGTCCCTTATATTTTCCTTATCAATTTGCTGTTGATTGTACAGTACATTCAATATTTGATAGAGAGGTCTTTCTATAGGTCTCCAAACAGGATTCACAATTCAAACATTCATACTTAAAATATGCGGGTTAAAAACAGACACCACATGTGGAATTACACAATATTGTACACACACCAACAATTAAATAAATGGAAAGACAGCAGAATGAAATGTGCAAAGTCTCCACACAATACAATGGAAAACAATGGTCCGCTTTGTGTTTAAATTTGATTGCGATCTTGAGCATTCTCTGTTACATCATCCAGTTTTTGTTACCAATGCAGTGGCAATATAGGGAAACAGGTCAGGCTGTGTGAACATAAACCAAGCATATTATCTTGCAGCAGGTGATCTAGGTCTCTAATGTCCTAGTGTTAGAGGAGACAAGACATGTAGTGTAGTGTGAATATATTAAAAGTGTTTCACATATAATAATAATAATCTGTTATGTTGAAATACATTGCTGGACTTCACATTCACCATATCTCCTTGTGCGTTGTGTTTAAGCGAGCTTCTGTACAAAGGGCTTCATATTGTAATACATCAGGCATATCGTTATAGCTTTTTACTTTTCTTTAAATATAATAAGACCGGAAGCGCATTTTGCAAGTTCTCGCATTTCAAATCATTTTTGCGGTCTTCAATTAACTGATGGCAAATGTAAAGAGCGGTTAAGAGACTTACAAATATATCCAACGTCGAACAAGGTAATGTACATGTATTGCATTATTCAAAGGGTCAACTGGGGAATAGGGGTTAGTTCTCTTGGCTAGGAAATGAACATTAGGCGACAGTATTGCAATTCTCCTAAATGTATCATTCACAGTTTAACAGTATCTTATTGATACTGATAGGAACAAAACTTTCCAGCTGTTCTTGCATCTTCTTTTGTTTTAGTTTTGCGTCTGTATTTCGGGATTTTAATCACGCCTATCCATTTGATTCTCACATTAACGCTAAGATTTGTATTTGGAAAAAAAAAACGAATTAACAAATTGTATTAGGGATATAAATCGATAATAGCTTACAGTTTGTTCTTCTTCCTCCTGCTTTCTAGATGCATTAATGTAAGTGGCAATCGGGTGTCAGTTAAATAGACCAAACACTTAGACTCTTGAAAATAGGCGTCCGTTCATTATTTGTTTTGGGAAAGCGCTTACAAGTCTGCTCTTGCTCCTCTCCGGAGTGAGGTGTGAACCCTGGGGCCCGGGGGACAGCGCGGCTCTGGAACAAACAGGAAGCGCAGACGTGCCATGTCTCGAGTTGAAAGTAGAAGCCTCTTCCTGTGCAGAGCTCGTCTAAGAAACGCGGCTAAGTGCAGCGGCTAAGCATGGCGCAAAGACAACGTCATTAGAGGAGCATATCATCACTTCTACACATGCTCACAATTTGTGCTACTTTTGGTATTTGCAGAGAGTCTGGAGTAAACAATACACCGTGTGCAATGCTGCTATTCACATAGGGAATTGGGTGATGAAATACTGGTGGCCTCGTTGTTGCAACCCACATCTACAGTGCTTCAGGGCTCCTGGTAAGTCTACTGATGTTTTTTTTTTGGCTTTTATTTGAAGTTATACTCTGTAACTAATACTTTTATTTATTGGGACTTTCCTGACTTTCCTGATTGAAGTAAAAAATGGGAATTGTAATTGCCCTTACTCTACATGGGTCCCCTACCAATAACCAGTAACTACAATTAAAGGTCTGTTTTGTTCAAGTAATTTGCACCTGTAATACATCTAAATTAAAAAGTAACTTCCTCTGCAGTGTAAGTAAGTATCTAAATATGGTAAAATTTGTAAAAGGACTTAGGGTCCACATAGCTCTCAAGTCTCATGTCTGACTTATTGAGGCTCCACCTCAGGCTCTCAAGCGGTTGCCCCAGAATATTCTGTACAAATACACCCCACCCCCCCTCAGACAGCTGCTTTTGCCGGATGGAGCAGTTTCTGTCACTGCATTTTTTAATGTGACAAATTTCACAAATTGATGTTTTTAAAACTTGAGAGCTATGGTTCCAGTGAATTTTCAGATACCCGTAAGGATATATTCACCACAATAAGACCTTCACATTACACCTGTTGCAATTCAGGTTTCAATCCAACTCTCCTTTTCACAATTGTATAATCTACACATCCTAGCTTTGGACATGGATGAGCAGATCGCAAACAAATATGTAAAATGGTCTGGAACCAGTAGAAGCTCTAATTTTACTGCCCAGGGCTGAACAGCAGCTAGAATGAACCTTTGAAAATGCATTTGAACACCAAGTCTGATAGGAAGAAAAATGAAACAAAACACAAACTCCCCCTGACCCCAAAAAACATATACACTTATCCCTTGTCTGGATCTCAGATCATTCCACCTTCTTTTTCCGGAAGCAGTTTACCCAAGTCTCACCTACACCACTGTCACCCTCATAACGCAGACGCAGAGTATTGTGCACGATCACCTTCTCCACGAGAAAGGAGGCGCAGAACCAGGGCAGGGCATACTCCAGAGTCACTAGGCCCATGAAGTCGAAGTGGAAAGGGGTGTAGTCCCAGGGACAGGCGTTGAACTGGCGTAGAACCCAGCCTGTGGTGAATTCCCAAGTGTAGGTCCATAAAGTGTAGAGAAGGCAGCGTAGGAATATGGAACAGCGCCTTCGCAGGAGTAAGTACATCTTCTCCATGACTAGGATGGATGTGCCGTAGATTAACAGAGCCCAGACGCTGGTGACCCCAGGGAACTTCCAGTTGCGGTTGACCACAAACTCCCAGGTTGCGGTGAACATGACCTCGCAGAAGTAGCCGTGAATGGCATAGAGGTACCAGCGCGAGTAGATGCTCAGCGGCTTTGCGTTGATGGTGATGCCCATCCTGTCACAAAATGTTTGCCACCAAGTGCCTGCAGGTGTCAGGGGAGAGAAAGAATGATTTGAACATTTTAGTTGAAAGCACTGCAGAGTGTGATAGCCCTTCCTTCATTTAACAGGTTTCTTTATCCAGGTTGTCATTTACAAGTGATTTACAGATCATTTACCATGTGAGACAGATTTAAAATGCAGCAGGAAAGATACTGTATGTCTGGTACATACGTGCATGCATTTATTTATTATTTTATTAATTTCCTGCCAAACTGTATTGGAAAGCCATACTTTTCTGGATTTTATCTGCCATTTCCCCACATCCATTACTGTATATGATGAATGAGCACAATTTGTGTGAATGGAAAACAGATTAGAGTTTGGAATTCTGTCTTTGAATCCAGCTCTTTTTTTAGGGCTCAGAAAATGAATATACGGAAATACAACTGGTTTCTGCTCAGTCAGACTAGAGATGTCTTGAGTAATTCAGATATGAGTTAAGGGTCCTTATCATGATGGCTGTGTATCCTAGGATTATTTAGGATGTAGGAGTATTGCAGTTTTTCCTTTTTTTTTCCTTTTGGTTTTACTTTGTGTTTTACTTTCCATATCTCATTTGATTAGAATTCTCTGGCTGTGCCACATTCATCTGAATGAAATGTTCCATACTTGTGTAGGGTAACCTCATTGGAGATAAATATAAAAAATCTTCAGTTAAGCAAATGTTCATTATTTGTGCTACTCATTTGCAGGTAAACAATACACCATATTAGGAGCTGCAGTGCTGCTGTACACAGGAGATTGGGTACTGTTACATTGGTGTCTTCAACATCCAGAGTACTGATATGTCTTCAGACACCTCGGCAAGTCTACTAATATTTTTAAATTATTTTACTTTTTAATTTTTTTTTTTTTCTTTAATTGTGACCAAACTGCAAGATTGACCTTTGAGTTGGAAAATAAAATCCCAGAAAAGGTGGGCTGGGGTTGGGGGTGGGGGGAATCCATTAAAAATACTGAAAAGTCTTCCCAATATAAATATTGCTATGGCACTCCTAAATTAGCTCTGGTACAACCTACTGCTTTCATTCATACAATAACATGAAAGTCCATCTGTGTGCAATACAAGTGGATCATATTTCAGATTAAATACACCTGTCTCTGAGAACCTTTACAACAACTACAGGATAAGGTTATGGACAGGCAGATCAGGTGAGGGATATAAAATTATTTCAAAGGCATTAAATGTCAAACAGGGAAGAGTCAATCATTAAACAGTGGAAAGTGTTTGGTACCACCCAGAATCTGCCTAGAGCAGGCCGTCATGCCAAACTGAGCAGCCAGGTAAGAAGGGCATTGGTCACAGAAGCCACCAAGAGGCCAATGACAATTGTAAAAGACCTACAGCGTTCCATGGCTGAGATGGGAGAAGCTGCCCATGTGTCAGCAATAGCTCAGGTACTCCATAAATCTGGCCGGTATGGAATAGTAGCAAGAAGGAAACCATTTCTGAAAAATATGTAAAATACCACTTGGAATATGCAAAACAGTTTCACAAATTTACCTATATGGCCTAAATACTGTCATGGAAGTTGCAGCATAATGCTATTGGCATGCTTTGCAGCACCAGGGACTGGGAAGCTTGTCAGGGTATACAGCAAAATGGATGGAGCTAAATACCAGCAAATCCTTGAGGAAAACCTGCTTCAGTCTGCAAAAGACCAAAGACTAGGATGGAGATTCACCTTTCAGAAGGACAATGACCCCAAGCACACAGCCAAAGAAACACTGGAGTGGTGAAAGTGAATGTCCTAGAGTGGCCCAATCACACTTGAATCTGATTGAGAATCTGTGGCAAGACTTGAAGATTGCTGTCCATCAGCAATCCCCATCAACTTGACAGAGCTTGAACAATTTTGCCAAGAAGGATATGCAAATATTACACAATCCAGATGTGCAAGCCTGGTAGAGACTACCCAAAAACACTCACAGCTGTAATTGCTGCCAAAGGTGGTTCTACCAAGTATTGACTCAGGGGGTGAATACTTCATTAACCAAGACATTTTTTTTTTTTATCTTGCAAATCATTGAGTAGGTTATGTAAATTAAAGAAGAAAATGTGAATACTTCCTAGCCACTGTATAACTAGTTTACATTTTGTTCATGTGACTTACACCTATAATACATTGAATTTAAAAAGCTACTGGTTCCCAGTTTGCTCTCTAAATAAATAAGGTTTTAATCATCTCCAGTCATATGACAGAATGTTCTTAATTAATTATACTTGATTAAAAATACTAACTGCATACTTTTTCATGTTACCTCACACAAGAATGACCACAACATTTTGAAATGCTGATGTAAGGGTACGGTAGGGAATCCAATCCCATGACAGTTTTCTAGTCCCGAAATACCGGGTTTGAAAACATGAAATACCCAGGATCACAGGATTGTGATTAATGAAAAATGTTATGGCGCAAAATTATTGGACTCCGTGCTGTAAGCTATTTATAAAAGAAAATGTGAACAAATTAATATAGAAGCTCGTCATCTGTTCAAAATGGGAATCTGAAGTACAACCACCCGCAGTTTCATATATAAAAGTAAGTCGGGAGGAAAAACGAAGCGGAGGGAGGAAACAAGTATGTCCTGGGCCCCATTTCTCCTACATGGTTTAACTAATTCAGGCTAATCAGCCGGATTCAGTAAATACGATAATTTAAGTCAAGCTATCTCCTATGGTAATTTACTCAGCTGGACTTTAAACTCGATTTGAGTAACGGAAAAAGACACTTCTGTCAAATTACTCTGGAAGTTACCTGGCTAACTCGGTTAGCAGGAGCGAGGACCGGTCCAGTGCGTTTCTTTCTAAGGATTGCGCTGATGATAGTAAATGGAAAGCTAGTAGTTTTGAGGTCGTTAATCAGCAGAGGCAACCTTAAAGCAGCATGTTATTCTTACAATTGGACGGGTTTTATCAATTGTATGTTATTTTTACAATCAAACGTGTTTTAATGACGTGTATATATTTTTTTACAATAATTCGCTTAATAAAAAAAGCAATCGAAGTTAGCTTTAGGCAAGGCTAGTTTTATAGGAGAAACAAAACGAAAATTACATTTTGATAAGTTGAGTTTTGACAAGCATATTGACACTCACTGTAAACACTTTACAGGGAAGTACAATTATTTAAGTATAAGCACACTGTATATAGCTCCTGTAGGCTCATCTCTTATCCCAAACCAGACTTATTTGTTAATTTAGACTGCAAACATGCCAGCCCTTGTGCCAAACCACTTCTGACACCAGAAAAACACTGTGCAAACGGTATCGAGTTTGAATTGTATACTGTATGGCAGATAGAGTTATATAGGTTATAAACCAAAAATAGTCTAATATCAGTGTTTCTTAAAGCAATGACCATGCATGGTGCGTTGCTCAGTTAATAGAAACAACAACTAATGTAAATATAGAAAATAGTTTTTCCAAACTGTAAACCAAGATGGCCAATGTTAACACAGAAATAAAAGTCTGATTTCACATTCATGAAGAACATCATACTTGTATTAACTGAAGATTAAAAAAATACACTTCGCATAATACTGTATGTGTAAAGTGAATCCGGCACATGAGCTAAACTTAATACGTTCACGTATATTAACCAGAAGGTTTAATTTGGAATAGAAAATGTGCCTATAACCCAGTTAACACACGACGTTGCCAACGTAAATTACGATGCTACAGCGTTGTGTCAGCAGGGAACATATGTAATGAGTTGCATTTAAATGATGCATTTCCACCTAAACTCATCAAAGTAACGTTAACAAGTTTAATGTTAGTTAACCGGCTACATGTAATCATATGGAAGAAAGTTAACGTGTTAGCTATCTCGGTATTACTATAATAAAAAACATTTAAATACAAAATAACGAGTGTGGTGTCATGTGCATCTTTAACTGCATACTATTTAATTATAATCAAATGTAATGTTCACAAGTTTAATGTTAGCTAACCGGCTAGTTACAGGTCATCATATGCATCCCGACTTAAGAAAAAGTTCTGTCTTACCAAAGCTAATGCTTTTTAAAAATAATAATACAAAATGAATTGAAAAAGAGTGCCATGTAATGTGCATCTTATCATAATTGTGTATCATATTACATTATATATGAAACAAATATTGTCAAGTTACGTACATCACTGGCAACTGACATTAACTCCAGAGTGTAAACATGTCATTTGATCTGACACGATCTGATCTCCCTCCTCCTTGAAGCGCTTACAAAGAAATGAAGAAGGTGATTGTCCTCATAAAAAATGAATGACACGCATTTTCTGCAAAGAGATTGGCTGCATACAAAATGAGTGACAGGTACCCCTCCCGCATGCCAGTGTCTGCGGGTCTGCGGCAGCGCCCGGCCGCTCGGCGCAGGAGGCACGGAGGAATCGCAGCTGCAGCACCGTGACCAACTGCATCAACACAGAAGTGTCCCTCTTTGAGAGCGCAGGGGTCGGGGGTGTGCCTGCAATTAACAAAACCCCGTTCACGTTTATTAGGCCGGCTCTGGGCCGCCTCAAATTTAGTCCTACTTTTTTTAGAGACCCTGTTCATATTTGCGGTTTTACTAGGCCTAAGTGCGTTCACATATGCGGGTGAAAAGGAGGCCCAAACGAAATCTAAGCCGGGAATTAATAAGATCTGTTTGCTGCAGGTTAATGTGTCCCATGCAATCCCAGCTGCTGCTCAGCATTTCTTCTGAGTTCCTCGGTCTGATCTTTGCATTTTTATTTGCCTTTTAACTTGGTCTGGTGATATGCATGGAAAGCAGCCTCTGTGATGCGTCTATAGTTATATATCCTCAGACAGCAGCGCTGCACTTCCTTCGGTTTGTTTTTTAACTTTATCTTCATCCACATTGTAAACAGTGATTTCATTTCTGCATCGTCCCAGTTGTTTCCTCCAACGTAGGCATTGTGATTGTACTGCTCAGCTCAATATAATCTCATTTCGGATTGGATAGTAAACAGCTGGTCTCGTTTTAAAATGCATTGATTTGAATGGAAACCTGCTTCGGTTAAATTTGTATAGGTTTAATGCAAAATTCGGATAAGTGAATAAAGTTACCCGGTCACATTCACATTTTCACAATGCAATTGTCACGTGTAAAATGCATACTGCTTTAAGTTCAGACTTCAATCATAATTAGTACAAGAAAAAACAATTTATTTTAATTGATCGAGTAGTTTAAACTGTTTACATCATTATAACTCATTACTTAGCCTATACTTTTTAATATATATTAAAATGTAAGCTAGGGAAATGTATCTTTAAGGCTACAGATCGATATGACATTCAAACAATATAAAGAACATACTGTGTGTCTTGTGCAGTTGTGTGCGCTATTTTGGTGCCTGTGTTTATTCCGCGTTGGCCAGAAGCGGCGTCTCCTTTGAATCAGTCTCTGGGGGCGGGGCTTGAGTTGCGTCACACACTGACGCGTTCCACCGGCACCGGGCCCGGCGCGTCACGTTCACAGTTGGGTCGCCTTTAGGCTCCTCGAAAGATTGTGATGTCCACCAAACCACTGTGGTGTCCGAAATCGCATTTTAGCCGCATGTGTTCTGTGCACAATATACGCACTGGTCTAAAAGAGACAATTAACTGCTTTCTTCGTTATTTTTTTCTTAATTGCTGTATTAAGAAACAGATAATAAACAAAAGCTAAAAAACATAGGTCTATTGTATGTAATGTTCAACTGCTCAGTGTATGTTTTAGTAATAGTCTAGTGCTTATGGCTGTTTGCAAATGCACAATTTTTTCTCGACTGTTACATAACAAGCACGGCTTATTCTAGTACACAATGGCTTTTAAATATATATTAGTGTAGTATATAGCCTAAATTATAGTTAGTGTTCGACTCATCACCGAGTAAATATTCAGCGCTCTAAGTAGGCAACTTAGTAGTACAACATTCAATGCGATCCATGACGTGATACATAAATAAAAACGTTAACATATTTAAGAAAACAATAGGCTATTAGTTTTGTTGTTTTCGTATTTTTTATTTGTTGCATTATAATTATTACTACATTTGAAAATGACCCAGCTAATACACGACGTTGCAGCAACGTAATAATATGTGAGTTAGCTCTTTAATCCTGGGATCCCGGGATCTAAAAAACAACAATCCCGAAATCCTGGGATTGAAAAAAGCACCTGGGATTGGATTCCTTAGGGTACAGTTATCTTAAGTCTTTACAGATTCTTAATTCAAGACTCAAATTTAAAAGTGTGGAAAAATAACTTATTTCCTGTCCACCCTCTTAGCTCCTCTGAGCTTGTGCGATATCTACAAAATTTGACATAACCAAAGTAAATACCAGTAGAGAGATAGCAGGGAAAAAAAGATGAGCAGGTCCACATGCAAAGATGTTTGTCAAGGCCTCACAGCTGTATCATAGACTCTGTTTAATAAGTGAGGCCCTCTGCAGGAATTGAGGGGCTTTCCCTAGTTCAGCTCTAAACTCTGGATGGCTCAGATAACATAGAAGAGGTTTGTATTCAACTGAGTAAATCCTCCACTCTCTATCCTCCCTCCCCTCTCCCTGCTGCAAAACCAGCTACAAAAAGTCAAAACATGGAAAATCAAACAGAGGAAAGAGATGTGACTCTTGACTCTTAAATATATTTACAGCCACAGTTTGTCTGTCCTTCACAATACCAATCTTTATCATCTTATGTTACGACTTACTTATGTTGCACTTATGTAATACTTCAAAGCTACTACTGCTGATTTTGTACGTTTGCCCACTAACAAAGAAATGATCAGTCTATAATTGTAATGGTAGGTGTATTTTAACAGTGAGAGACAGAATAACAACATAAAAATCCAGAAAAACGCATTTCAAAAAAGTTATAAATTGTTTCAATGATCATGAGAACGGTGAGGAATCAGCTCAGAACTACACGGGAGGATCTTGTTAATGATCTCAAGGCAGCTGGGACCATAGTCACCAAGAAAACAATTGGTAACACACTACGCCGTGAAGGACTGAAATCCTGCAGCACCCGCAAGGTCCCCCTGCTCAAGAAAGCACATGTACAGGCCCATCTGAATGATTCAGAGGAGAACTGGGTGAAAGTGTTGTGGTCAGGCAACAAAGGAGTGGCTCAAGAAGAAGCACATTAAGGTCCTGGAGTGGCCTAGCCAGTCTCCAGACATTAATCAAATAGAAAATCTGTGGAGGGAGCTGAAGGTTCGAGTTGCCAAACGTCAGCCTCGAAACCTTAATGACTTGGAGAGGATCTGCAAAGAGGAGTGGGACAAAATCCCTCCTGAGATGTATGCAAACCTGGTGGCCAACTACAAGAAACTGTGATTGCCAACAAGGGTTTTGCCACCAAGTACTAAGTCAAAGGGGTCAAATACTTTTTCCCCCTCATTAACATGCAAATCAATGTATAACTTTTTTGAAATGTGTTTTTCTGGATTTTTTTGTTGTTATTCTGTCTCTCACTGTTAAAATACACCTATCATTAAAATTATAGACTGATCAGTGGGCAAACGTACAAAATCAGCAGGGGATCAAATACTTTATTCCCCTCACTGTATAAGCATATAAATGGATCCAGTGAAATACAATGTGCAATGCTATGTTTCATTCCTGCCTTGCCTATGCATGTACTGTAAACAACATGGAATTCCACAGTGACACTCCCACAGGATTGCTTCAGAGCCTGGTTTCAGAACAAGAATAATGCTCAAAGCGTCTACGGGTAATGTTATGTTGCTACTGTGGAATTTGGAAACAATTTCATAGTAAAACTAAGTGGGCAACTCCTCCTGCTACCTGCTGTAACTAGCTCAGCGCACACACTTTTTTTTTTCACTTTTGCTAGACCCAACAGTTTCAGAAGTAACCTTGCAGCTGTTCACTTGAGGTTATGCAAGTACTCTCAACCGCAAAAGTCTACTTGCTACTAAATAAAACAAATGTTGCCTTCCTTAAACACATCTCTCTCGAATCACTTCAGTAAAATGTATTAATATCTTGCTGTGATTACAGATGTTACGATTTCTACACCACAGGGCTATGTGCTCATGCCCTTTCGATAGAGACTTTGTCACCTCCTAGGCGAAGGCTTATAAGTCTTCAGTTTTTGGGTCCATCCACAGTGCTTCTTCCCCCCATATTTAAAAAAAATAACATTGAAATAGCAGTTTGTGTGACCAGAATCTTCACGAAACACATCACGGGAACGCATGAAAACAGTATTCGTGCAACTCTCAGCTAACATACAGGAATGGGATTTCAACTGTAAAACATTCTGCCACTTCATGTGCTAGTTGCTGTTTGCCAGGCAGCAAGCGACTCTAGTTATCTGTCAATTAACTCACTTCACTTTGGAGCAGCTCCAGAACACGGACAACCCTACATCACACATTTCTCTCTGAGGTTATTCTACTTCATTGCTGTTGCCCCCCGGCTCAGCCTTGTACAATGTAGTACACTAGAGCGGTTTATCATAGACATATATGACTGTCACTCTTTGAGAATAGTGGACGGTAGCTTCCTAACTATAGCAAATATGGGCATCGGTGTTGGTTAGAATCTGACTGCCTGCCTCACGCTGTGTGAGAGTACTGGTGCAGGACAGCAAAGAACACAATGTGAAACCAAATTAAATTGTTTCCCTTATATATATATATATATATATATATATATATATATATATATATAATTTTCATTACTTTGATATATATTTAATTACCAGCATTTTCTATAGTTTGTTCCAACACCTCTGGGCTCATCTGCAATCTGACATGATCAACATTGACCCAGGACAACTTTTAAATGCTTGTGTTTCTCTAAGGGAAGCTAGCGATTGCAAAAAAGCTTAAGTAATCATCATAACATAATAATATCATAAGCATGTGTTAACACTTGACACCATCAGATTCTTAGGCACCCTTTTGTTCTGTTTCTTCCATGAAATTTGTTCACTAGAGATTAAGTTGCAAGGTTATTGAAATATGGCCTGTTTGACCTAGAGTCAATATTGTTTAGCTTGAAACTGAACTGGTATCATATTGAAGGTCACAATTCTATTATCAGGACAACCCTATGCATCGTTAGGACGTTCTAGTACCTTTATATGATGTCTCCTTCTAAGCGTCTTCAATGATGCCCAAGGTGATGCTCAAAGAAGAGCTCTAGGGAAACAAAGATAAATAAATAAATACATGTGTTGTTTTGTAACATGTTCTAATTTGTATGATTTAATGTGGATTGGGGAAGTTTAATATTTTATAGTAGGTACAATACTAAGAAAAAATAAAAAAAACGTGCAAACTTCACTGACTTCTTAGTGCCTGTATTGTGAAGTGGGATTGTCTAAAATCCTTTACATTGACCCCACCCCACCCATTCATTTCCTTTTGCCACACCTGTTCATTCCACCTCTTCAACAAAAGAAAAAGTCGTTAACACATTTACATGTAGAAATG
The DNA here is from genome assembly GCF_036373705.1 of Amia ocellicauda. Taxonomy (NCBI): domain Eukaryota; kingdom Metazoa; phylum Chordata; class Actinopteri; order Amiiformes; family Amiidae; genus Amia; species Amia ocellicauda. The sequence goes on along the minus strand of NC_089854.1, from coordinate 14,349,463 downwards.
CAAAAGTGTAGAGTTTTTATTCCGTGGCTGGTTGCACTTTACAAACGGGCTGCATCGTACGACTGGATATGTAAGTTAATATACGTGTGCGCGTCTATATCCGGATGAGTTCGTGTTGGATTCAGACACTGTACAATGTGCGCTGGAAGTATAATGGTGCTGTTTCTCCTCTTGTACATATTATAATACTGACACTAAATGCACGGGAAACTGTATGTAATCACTGTTGTAAAATGCGGATTAAACCATAAAGCAAACATGTAAAGGAAGACGTAGTCAATTCACATGCATGTAACACATAAAGTTAAAAAATAGTTACCCGCAGAAGAGAATAGAGTCGTTTTGAAGGCGTGATGAAATAAAACATGTAGGGTATTTAGTGTATTTCTAGCCTATTTTTTTCCCAATGGTTAAGATGCTGCTTATGCCGCTGTTAGAAAGCTGTGGTCGTTTTCTTGTACTAGTACAGATTTCCGAAGTTCTGCGCGGGTCTGCGTTGCTCCACCAATGCGATCGGCGGGATTCTGCAGATCTGCGCAGAACTGCGGAAATCTGCGCTACAAGAACGCGTCACGTCATGCATGGATTTCCGTCTTAAGAGTTGTACGTGTACACATAAGGCGGTGACAGGCTTGGCTGCTGCTACAACATCCATTTAAATCTTCAAACTTGTCGCAACATTTATTTAACAAACTGTAATTTTAACCAACCGCATTGATGTTCTTCCGCCTCACCAAGGCGTTTGCAGTGGTGAATAAAACAACTCGTGAACGCGTGAAAGTGAACTATTTCAATAGGTCAGAAGGAGCTTTTGTGTGTATTTTCTCTCTTTCGATAAGTTTAGCCTACTATAAAATATACCATACATGTAGTAATTGATATTTCGACGTTTAACGGAAATATTAATTCACTCTTCCTGTTTTTTTTATTATTTATTTTATTTATGTATTTATTTATTTTTACCTTGGTGCAAGCCAGTGGTCAGCTGATGCAGTAGTTCTAAACAAGAATGGAAACAGCTGTTGTTAGGGACATTTCTGATGCCATTCGCCGCCATTTTGGTAAAGGCGAATTAGGAAGCAAAGGAAAAAGTGGGTGAGACATTTAGTAACAGTATTGAAAGTGTTTCTGCCATTTTGTTATTTTGAAAAATGATTGCCAATATAATTTGGAATTAATTCAAAATACACATCACAACTGTGCAATGTAGAAAAAACTACCACAATTTAGGTACCCACTCCAAATTGTTGTTGTTGTTGTTGTTGTTGTTGTTGTTATTAATAATAATAATAATAATATTTATTTTTTGCAAGAATTGGACATCCCCTGCTGTCTACTAATTTCTGTTGGCACAATGTCACTTAGTTCTGTGGTCACTTTCTTAAAGTCTTGCCACAACAATACTGGTTAGAAATGTATGATCTGGATAAAAAACCTATTGTTGTTTAATTGTTTATTTCTTTTTTGTAGTTGGTTGACATGGTGTTTAACAAAGGATCAACTGCTTTCCACAAAAGAAAATACCTATATTTGTCTATAGGTTTTGTCATCATCAACCTGATCATATTTCTGACTTACAAAAACAAAAATATGGAGTTTCTCTATGGAAACAGGGGGAATGACAATTCTGTTCCAATGAAACACAATCAATTAAATCCTCCAGAGGTGTGTGGTGCCCCTGCAAAGATCAACCCCTTGGTTCCCGTCAGAGGTACGAAAACAATTGTAGTGGCTCCTTATTTAGACAAGCGGGATTCAGGGCATGTTCGTGTTATTTCTATAGTTTACCGGTCAGAAATGGCTGATCACCACTGTTTGTTCTGTTGCGGTGGCCACAAGTTCAGGAGCAGAGCACAGTATTACATCCACAGTGACCACTTTGGCTTCGTCTTTGGCACAGCAGACCTGTTTTGCAATATCCCTCAAGGTTGCAGCCTCCCAACACACCTGGCAATTTACACTCCCCTTGGAGGGGACCAAGATGTGTCTTTCCTCCCAATACACAACAGCCAGCCCCAGCAACAGACCAACGCCTTCCCTTACGACTTCACAGTGTGCATTTCGACCATGTTTGGAAATTTCAACAACATCTTGCAGCTTGTGCAGACTATTGAGATGTACAAACTGCTAGGGGTCCAGAAAGTGGCCATCTACAAAAACAGCTGTAGCCCAGACACACAAAGGGTGCTGGATTTCTACCACAGCACAGGCCTCGTGGACATCATACCTTGGCCGATTACATCCTACATCAACGTTTCTGGTGGATGGCGCCCTTCTGAATTCCCTGGAGATCTGCACTACTACGGCCAGCTGGCAGCCCTCAATGACTGTGTGTACAGGTACATGTACAAGACAAAATACGTAGCCCTGAACGACATTGATGAGATCATTCTACCCCTAAAGCACAGGACCTGGAATGAGATGATGGAAGACCTTGAACAGCAGTATGGTCTACACACGGGTTTTGAGTTTGAGAGCCATGTTTTCCCTCAAAACATAAATGAAAAGAGTGGTAGGTTCCATCTGCAGGAATGGAAAGACATCCCAGGGGTTAACGTGCTGGAGCACATTTACCGAGAGCCAAATAAAGCAGGGGTTTTTAATGCTTTCAAAGTCATTGTGAACCCAAGGTTGGTGCAGGAAGTCACAGTCCATGGGTTTTTGAACTTCGACTATCAGACTATAAGAATCCAACAAAATTTTGCTTGGATGTACCACATCAGGTGGCCTCAGAGGCATGATCTGCACCAATCAGACCTAATCCGAGATGACCATTTGTGGAGTTACTCAGAAAAGTTGGTACCAGCTGTTAATGAAGTGTTAAAGAAAAGCCATTTAAGATAAAAGCAACTTACATAATATTTCACTTATGCTTCCATTATGTGTTTATTGGGTGTAAGGTTGTTATGTTAAGCACTGTACCATATGATGTAAATAATTACATGAAGGGAAAAGTTTCTGAATTGAATACTTGACTTACTTCATATAAAGTTTTATTACTTTGGGCTTTTGGTGGGATGGGAATTATCATATGTTACAATATTCCTTTTCATTGTGTCATAGATAGCTAAATGATTCTACAGAGGCAGCATCCTTTGGAAATATATGGTCAGTAGGTGCCAGGCACCCTGAGTGGTTGAGTGTGTCAAGAACTGCAATGCTGCTAGGTTTTCAACGCTCAGCAGTTTCCCGTGTTTATGAAGGATGGTCCACCACCTAAAGGACATCCAGCCAAAGGCAGACCAGTAGTCAAGAATGTCTCATCAATGAAAGAGCCCAAAGGAGGCTGACACAAATTGTGCAGCGCAACAGAGGGTTACAGAGCTTTAAGGACCCATGAAAGATTGCACAACTCATCATACCTTGACAAGAATGGGTTATGGCTGAGGTCCACTGCTTTCAGCATGACACAAGAAGCTGCTGTTGGGCTGAGGGACTAAAACACTAGACACCGAAGGATTGGAGAAACAGCCTGGGCTGATGAAGTCCCTGCTATCCATCATGGGTGTCGACAGCCCCATGCAATAAGGATGGGATTGTCAAGGGATTGTTCCACTAACATGACAGTGAATTGAACTTACTGGCCTGCCCAGTCACCAGCTCTCAATCCAATTGAGCTTTGGAGTCAACATGGGCCAGCATCCCTGTGGAATGCTTTCGACACCGTGTAGAGTCCATGCCCCGCTGAATTGAGGGCAAAAGGGGATGCAGCTCAATATTACTAAGGTCTTCCTAATGTTTTGTACACTAAGTGTGTGTGTGTGTGTGTGTATATATATATATATATATATATAAGATGTATTCTCTGAAGGGATTTGATATATAAGGGATTATTTATGTATATATTAGAGGGTTTAATCATTCCTTTTTATAAGAACATAAGAAAGTTTACAAACGAGAGGAGGCCATTCGACCCATCATGCTCATTTGGTGTCCATTAATAATAGACTGGATATGATCCTTGGATTACTATCCAGTCTATCCAGTCTGATATATGATCCTTGGATCACTATCCAGTCTATTTTTGAATGTTCCCATATTTTCAACTTCAACCACATCGCTGGGGAGTTTGTTCCAGATTGTGATGACTCTCTGTGTGAAGAAGTGTCTCCTGTTTTCTGTCCTGAATGCCTTGAAGCCCAATTTCCATTTGTGTCCCTGGGTCCATGTGTCCCTGCTGCTTATTTGGATAGATTAATAGGACCACCTGGAAAATGCATATTTTATTAATTTTATATTTCCTGTAATATACATTTACAGTTAAGGACGGTAATACAGAGAATCTCATACAGAGATTATAGTTTCCAATGTTCTCTGGCAGTAGTGTATACTCCGTGTTGACCAATGCAACTTCAAATGATACATAGGACTTCTGATTTTGCGGTTTGTTTATTTATTTAATTATTTATTTAAACTAATAAAAGAAACGGTTTCATTTTTTCTATACATAATTGATCAAATGGATTGTGTGATGGGATTTGATTTCAATGTATTTTTAACTGAAAAAGTTAACTAGATTAGCATCACTACCGATACGGCCGATGACATGATTGTTTCAGAAGAATGCGGTGTGCTGTCTACTGTCTTAAGTGGTACAGCATTTTCATAAGAATGTGCTAAATAATTGAGCTATTCCTCCACGTGTAAATTGTATTGACAATAAATTTATGAGAAACTGTATGCAATCATTGTTGTGAAATATTGATTAAACCGTAAGGCATATACACATAAAGAAACATTTACTGTCGATTCATATATCTGTACCTCGTCATCTTTCGAATGTGTGATTGAACTGTACAACTTGTAAAACTTTCCTCTGTTTCTTGCAATGTTTAAGACTACGTGTACCCTTTAAAGATTGACACCATTTACACTGTAAATACCCACACCAGCCTACTAGTACACGAAAAAGACATGTTGACAATACAATGTGCACTTCCAACATGAGCAACTATGGTAAGCCGTTGTGACATTTAATCCATAATTGCTGATAGCAAGAATTAAATTTCTGATATCCACAATGCCATTTCTGATATCAAGAATGATCTGGTATTTTTGATATCAGAAATGGTATTGTGGATATCATAAATTGAATTTTTGATATCAAAAATGCATACTAATTAACATCTGTTGACGTGTAACTTAACCCTTTACACTCCGCCCCATTATTTTCAGATCATTATGAATACATGTATCAGATATAAATATAAATAAAAAATAAAATAAAATATAGAAACTAGAGACCAGGATTATTTGATATGATCTTTTTCGATACCCAGCACCTCCTAAGGTATTCAGATGTGCGTGTGTGTAATCTTTTTTTCTACAAACTATCAAGGAGAAACACACAAATAAACAGGACAATGCCAGTAGAGAAGGGCAATACCGCTGAGGTTGACTGTGAACAGGGCAGTGCCAGACATCAACAATGAGAGGATGCCAGTCTGAGGGCTGAGTTACTCACATCTACTGGGGGACTGTTCCTAAGAATGGGAGTAACTATAACACTGAAAGCAGTCGAAACCGGATGCTAATTAATTAGTATGATTTTTTGATATCAAAAATTGAACCGGATGCTAATTAGTATGCATTTTTTATATCAAGAATTCAATTTCTGATAGGCAAAATACAATTTATGATATCCAAAATACAATTGTTGATATCAGAAATACAATTGTTGATACCAGAACTACAATTGTTGATATCAACAATTGGCAGTTAATTGTTGATATCAAGAATTGTATTTCTGATATCAGCAATTGTATTCTTGATAACAATTGTATTTTTGATATCAAAAATGCATACTAATTAACATCCGGTTAAGGATTACATGTCACAACGACGTACCATGAATTGCTGATATCAGCCATTGTATTCTTGATATCAGCAATTATGGATTAAATGTCACAACGGCTTGCCATAAGCAACGGCAAGTAAAGAAATCACCTTTTTTGATGTAACACGAATATTACTCCAGTCACCACCACTAACAACAACAACAACAACAACAATAATAATAATAATAATGATTCAGAATAATGTGTAAAATAAATTAGTGAGAGAACATTTTTTGTGATCAGTCAATATAAAATGATAATCATATCAGCTAAACTATATTTGTTTTGTTGAATACATTCCATGATGCAGTAAAGTGCAGAAAACATTAAAAGGGCAGGGGCTCATCTGGGAAAAGTGAACAAGTTTAAGGGTTGAGGGGCATAACACACCGACACGGTTAAACCGCATATAGCGCCGGAAGAGGCGACTGAAAAGTGCTCCTTTCAGCTGTCAGTAATGTGAATATTATGCTTCAGGAAAGGGAAGAGGCTCAAAAAAGCACAAGATAAAATCTAAAGAGGTATAAGTAGCGTGGTGTTTTTGTATGTATTATTTTAACAACAACAAAAAAAAAAAAACAGAAGTAGGCACTATTTTGGAAATGGACGATCCTGATTCGAGTATCAAAGGTTAACTGCATTGGACACATAATGTAAAGATTAACTTGATGGGAAATGTGTGTTAAGTTTGTCTTTGCTGTGTATAGCCGGCAACACGTAGCAGACCCAGGAAAACATGTTTGATTCAGCTTGGTAAATACTTCTAATACGGAAACGGGAGGTAAGAGAATATTTTAGATGTCTACCAGTTTACAAAGTAACTGCCTGTACATCAGCCTCTACTATTTAAATAATCATCATAAAAAAACAAAAACAAAAAAAACAGCAACAACGCATAAGCTACACAAACACAACTTTAGAATTGGTTTGTAGGGTGTAGTGGATTTCTTTAACCACAAAACAATTAAACAAATTGTAAACGTTTGTGATTTAATGCATGAATATTTGCAAACTGACATTTTGGTTAATATGCTCCATATTATAAGAATATAGGATATACATGGCGTATAAACAGAAGGAAACAAAATAACTGATGAAGAAGGGGTTATTTATAATCTACTGTAACTCACAAAGCCAGATATAAGCAATTTGTGAAACCGTTATTTATCTTTAATGGTCTGATTTGGTAGTTAAATGTCAATCGACAGCTAATTAAAACACTTAAGCGACTTAAAAACATGTGTATATGTGTGTGTGTGTATATATAAAATAAAAAATAACCCACCCCTGTGAAAGCCGTAACATTTACTTTCGTTTTGGATTCCCATATTTCTGCATCGATCATTTGTGCCAGTGTTTGTTTTTCACAGTCACAAAACGTGGAATTTGTTCCGTAATGGAAGCGACGTGGTTCATCTACACTGGGGTGGGCTATTTGACTATAACATTGAAATAAATAAGTCAATAAATAAATAAAGAACCCGAAGAACGAAGTGAGCAACAGCAGTCATGAGTACACACACATTATGCTTCAATACATCTACTCTTCCGGTTCTTTCTCTCAGCTTTCAAACATGAATACCCCAATTCAACGTGGACCATACTGCAAATAATTGAGGATAAGTGAGTCAAAACGGACGGGCAGTATGCACATTTTTTATAGCACTTATGCACTAGGTCCACACGTTTAAACTGTATTGCAACCCAAACGTAGGCTGTAGCAATGAACAAATAAACACTGCTGTGACACACTTCCTTCCTTGGTTACTTTGTTTTGTACACTTTTGTCACACACTGTAACCGTTGAACACATTCCAGTAATGACAAGGATTCCTTTCATATTTTGTGTTGAAAATGGTGGATGAAAATTCACATTTAAAAGCTTGTTTTTCATGAAATTCACCATTTTGACAAAAGAACCTAATGAGAATGTAAATAAACATATCATGCCTAATAACTGAATGGAGTTTCTAAACGTTGTCTCTGGCATGTCAGTCTGAAATTATAGCAGTAAAATGAGGAAATGTGAAACGTGTGACTTATTTCTGGTTGGTATGATTGTTGCAAAGATAAATTGTATGCACATGTAATTTAGGCCCATCTCAAAAGTTTGAATACAGACCAGGTGTATTTCCATTATTTTTCATGTAAGTTATTAGTATATTTCTTAGCAGACATCCTTATCCAGGATGACTTACAGTTGTTACAATATATCACATTATTTGTACATACCCATTTATACAGCTGGGTTTTTACTGGAGCAATCTAGGTACAGTACCTTGTTCAAGGGTGTGACTATTGTCTCTCTGGAGTGTAGTTATTGTACACACACACACACACACACACACACACACACACACACACACACACACACACACACACACATACACACACACATACAGTGCCTTGCAAAGGTATTCAGACCCTTCCTATGCTGTCCCATTTTGGGAAATTACAAAATCATGCATACAAATACACATTTTAAAACTTAATATTTTATTCAAAGCTTGAATCCTCAAACTGAAGACTTTTAAGGGTCAGTTAAGGTACAAGAAATATCAGTCAAAACTAAAGGGAATACAATGAAATACATTGATTGCATACATATTCAGAATACTAACATCCCTTTGGATATTCGAATACTCAAGCCCATGCATAATTCACAACCCAATATTTGGTGGAAGCACCTTTGTCAGTAATTACACCTATAGGTCTTTTTGGGTAAGACTCTACCAACTTTGCACACTAGTGTGGTGCAGTATTTGCCCATTCTATTTGGCAGGTTTGCTCAAGCTCTCTTAAGCTGCTTGGGGATCACTTAAGGACAGCAGTTTTCAAGTGTTTCAACTGATTCTCAGTAGGATTCAAGTCATGACTTTTATTGGGGCACTGAAGGACATTCATTTTCATATTCTTTAGCCACTCCAGTGTAGCTTTGGGCTACTGTATCATTGTCCTGCTGAAATGTGAATTTGTTAGTGTTTAGCAGATTGAAACAGCTTCCCTCTAGTATTTGCCTGTACTTTGCTGCATCATTTTTTCCTCCATCCTAACAATGGAGGAGAAACATCCCCATAGCAGTTTCCTCCTTGCCCAGTTGCTCAGTTTGGAGGGACAATCTGATCTAGGCAGTGTCTGGGTGGTACAATGCACCTTGTATTTCTTGATAATTGAGTATACTGTGCTCACAGGGATATTCAGAGACATCTAATATGTTTGCAATTAAAATATAGAAATATATGATCTGGATAAAAAAATAACTTGTTTAATTGTTTCTTTCTTTTCTTTTCATAGTTGGTTGACATGGTGCATGACAAAGGATCAACTTCTCTCTACAAAAGAAAGTACCTATTTTGTTCCATATGTTTTATCATCATCACCCTGTTAATATTTCTGGCTTACAATAAAACTTATATGGAGTTTAAGAAGCCGAACACAGGAGACTTACAGGGAAACAACAACACACAAGGGAATAATGAAATTCCTCCAATGAAAATAAATCAAGCCACAGAGTCTCCCAATCCTCCAGAGGTGTGTGGTGCCTCTGCAAAGATCGACCCCTTGGTTCCCGTCAGAGGCACGAAAACAATTGTAGTTGCTGCTTATTTAGACAAGCAGGATTCAGAGCATGTCCGTGTTATTTCTATAGTTTACCGGTCAGAGATGGCTGATCACCACTGTCTGTTCTGTTGCGGTGGCCGCAAGTTCACAAGTAGAGCGCAGTGTCACATCCACAGTGACCACTTCGGCTTCGTCTATGGCACAGCAGACCTGTTTTGCAATATCCCTCAAGGTTGCAGCCTCTCAACACACCTGGCAGTTTACACTCCCTTGGGAGGGGACCAAGATGTGTCTTTCCTTCCAATACACAACAGCCAGCCCCAGACCAACGCCTTCCCTTACGACTTCACAGTGTGCATTTCGACCATGTTTGGAAATTTCAACAACATATTGCAGCTTGTGCAGACTATTGAGATGTACAAACTGCTAGGGGTCCAGAAAGTGGCCATCTACAAAAACAGCTGTAGCCCAGACACACAAAGGTTGCTGGATTTCTACCACAGCACAGGCCTCGTGGACATCATACCTTGGCCGATCACGTCCTACATCAACGTTTCTGGTGGATGGCGCCCTTCTGAATTTCCTGGAGATCTGCACTACTACGGCCAGCTGGCAGCCCTCAATGACTGTGTGTACAGGTACATGTACAAGACCAAATACGTAGCCCTGAATGACATTGATGAGATCATTCTACCCCTAAAGCACAGGACCTGGAATGAGATGATGGAAGACCTTGAACAGCAGTATGGTCTACACACGGGTTTTGAGTTTGAGAGCCATGTTTTCCCTCAAAACATAAATGAAAAGAGTGGTAGGTTCCATCTGCAGGAATGGAAAGACATCCCTGGCGTTAATGTGCTGGAGCACATTTTCCGAGAGCCAAATGAAGCAGGGGTTTTTAATGCTTTCAAAGTCATTGTGAACCCCAGGTTGGTGCATGATGTCACAGTCCACGGGTTTTTGAACTTTGAATATCATTCTATAAGAGTCCAACAGAATTTTGCACGGATGTACCACATCAGGCGGCCTCAGAGGCATGATCTGCACCAATCAGACCTAATCCGAGATGACCATTTGTGGAGTTACTCAGAAAAGTTGGTACCAGCTGTTAATGAAGTGTTAAAGAAAAGCAACTTAGAGAGGGTTAAAGCAACTTAAGTTATATTTCACTTATGCTTCCATTAAGTGTCCATTGGGTGTAAGAGTGTTATGCCAAAGTTTTTTTTTACCAATGTTGAAGTCAATATGTAAAGGGAAAAGCTTCTGAGCTGAATCATTTACTTATTTAATATAACATTTTTATACACTGCTGGGCACTCATCTTTAGAACTGTCACAAAGTAGAAAGATATTTTTTAATACATAGTTCACAGTGCCTTCGACAGTACACGGTAAATCATAAGTGACTGATGAGTTTATCATTTTAAGAAGAGGAAACAAAGGGTTTTGAGAGAATTGAAGTAATATGACTGATATTGATTGTAAAAGTGCATTTCATGTGATGAGAATTATATTTTACAATATTCCTTTGAATTGTACCTTAAGGAGACACGTGTGTAAGCCAAAATAATAGTTTAATTATATTATTATAAACAGATTATGCTTTGATTAAAGACCTGTTTTTAGTTTTGCAATGAAATAGAACATCATTATAAGGGGTAAAGATATAACCAGTGTTTTCACCCTATTGTTCTCTCCCTAAGTTTTTCTTACCTTAAAACCTTTTTGGGTAGACACTCTATAATGTTTGTGTAGCAAGTAATGCCGTTGTAGTATACACAGTATGTTTAGCTTTTAAGTCCTACATTTGGCTGGTTATGTCTAAAATGTGATTATAAAATAACAGATCTCATAATCTATAGCAGAATGTGTTCCTAATATACTAAAATGCGTATATCTTTGTCAGAAACGTTCTGACAATAAATTATGAATTAATTACATGAATACAATTTAAAACTATCAAACCTTGTACTCAAAATCTGGATATCTACAGTATTTATTTGTATAAATCACCATAAATAGCCATGTCTTCCCAATGTACTTTATTAAACTGCCTAAGATAAAGATGTTAAAAAATTCAAGCTATCACTTATTTGATCTGATTTAAAAATATGTTTTGAAACAAAGAATATAGACATGAATCTTCAACTTAAAACTTCATTTCAAGCATTTAATAGTATTAAACTGTGACAAAAAGTAACCTGAATTTTTAGGTAGATACAAATGTCAAATTGTTTGGTATGACTTGTCTCTTTAAGGTATGTTACAGAAATATATTATGAAATGTATTTTAGACATATATATATATATATATATATATATATATATATATATATAATGGATTATTTATGTGTGTATATATATATATATACACACATAAATAATCCATTATATATATATATATATATATATATATATATATATATATATATATATATATATATATATATGTGTGTGTGTGTGTGTGTATGTATATAAGGGGGTTAATTTTGATTGATTAATCACAGCCTGGAAAATGTACAAGTACTGTTAAAGACGACTTGTAAATAAATGTTTACATCTCATACAGAGAACAGAGTTTTCAGTGTTTTCTTGCAGTAGTGTTGAACTCTGTGTTGACCAATGCATATGTAGGACTTCAGATTTTCTGTGTTTTTGCTGAACTTTTTCATTTCTTCTTTACACACCTGGCTCAATATACCTTAGTTTTTTTAACATAAAATTATGAAATTAAGTAAATCTTGCTGTTAGGGCTGACAAATACCACATACTATGTACCCTTAGTGAGCGGCATGGTGGCACGGTGGCTTGCGCTGCTGCCTACGGCTCCATGGGTCCTGGGGTCGAGTCCTGGCTCGGGGTGCCTGTCTGTGTGGAGTTGGCATGTTCTCCCAGTGTCTGTGTGGGTTTCCTCTGGGCACTCCAGTTTCCTCCCACTGTCCAAAGACATGGGTTAGGTTAATTGGCCAAGCTAAATTGCCCTGTAGGTAGGTGTGTGTGTGTTGCCCATTGAAGGACTGGTGTCCTGTCCTGGGTGTATTCCTGGCTTGTGCCCTATGCCTGCCAGGATCAGCTTCCCCATGACCCTCACCAGGATAAGTGGTTTCAAAAAAAGGATGGATGTAACCTTATTTAAAAAAAAAATCAATTATCAAACCTCTTGTCATTGCTTCAAACTCACTGCAATTAAGCAACCTACAATGTCCAGAAACTGACAAAAAATCCCCAAGTAACACCAATGTGATTTTAGAGGTCTGCCAAAAAAGACTTTGGTCAAATTGTCTAAATATTCTGTATTATAATTATATAATTAGCAACAGTAATGAAATCCAGTTAATCACTTAAATTTACACCGTCAAATGTAATTTCCCATTGTTGTTTTTTTTTTTTTCTAGAATTAATATATGAGTCTACAGGTATTTGCAATGTAATTTATTATTATTATTTATTTCTTGGCAGATGCCCTTAACCAGGGCGACTTACAAGCGCAATATAAAGTGCAAAAGGCATAAAACATTACGAATTCAAATTTACATTACACAGTGCAATTCAAAGCATAATACATTTTACAAATTCCAGTTTACACAAGTGAATACAATATGAGGTTGTACATCCTGGATTTTCAAAGCTGAGTGCAGACAAGATGTTAGGTCACAGTCAAGGGCCAAGGTAAAGGGAGCATAGGGGAAATTAAAATAGTATGAGTGCTAGTAACGCAAGGCAAGTAGTGTGATAAACGTTGTATAAGTGCTATCATACAAGAGAGTAAATGACTAAATTACAAGTACTGTCTGAAAAGATGTGTCTTGAGTAAGCGCTGGAAGGAGGTCAGGGACTCTGCTGTTTTGACTTCAGTGGGAAGGTCGTTCCACCACTTAGGGGGCAGGGATGAGAAGGAGCGGCTCTGGAGGAAGGGGAGTGCAGAGGAGGCAGAGTTAGTCTTCTGGCACCGGAAGAGGGCAGTGGTCTGGAGGGGATGTATGGAGAGACGAGTGTCTGAAGGTAGCTTGGTGCAGTGTGGTCGAGACAGTGGTAGGTGAGGGTCAATGTCTTGAATGCGTGCCGATATCAGGAGCCAGTGGAGGGAGCGGAGCAGTGGGGTAGAGTGTGTGAATCGGGGCAGAGAGAATACCAGACGAGCCGCAGAGTTCTGGATGAGCTGGAGCGGGCGGGAAGTAGTTGCAGGTAAGGCTGGGTGATATGACTTAAAAATAATATCAATATTTTTAGAAGTTTGGGCGATACACGATATATATATATCAATATTTCTTGTTTTTTTCCAATCAAGCTACAAAATAAGACCAAAGACATTTAAACAACAAGTCTTTATTTAATAATTAAATATGCAAAACTAAGCAATACCACATGCAGGTAAATATATGCAGAATGCAACATTACAGCGCTATAACATTACAGTGTTGTGTGATTACTATTACGTGTGTTATGTTTTTATGGGATATATATGTACACAAATACACAGAATAATTTACTGTCGCATCATAACAATAACACAAGTAATAGTAATCATGCAACACATGCACTGTAAAAGGGTATAGATTCAGGTAGATTTACCACATCCAGGTTTATAGTGGCGCATTTAACATTTGCTGAACAGGTAGATTTCTTCTCTGACTGTTGTGTTTTGATTCTACTTACTGGTACAGCATGTGTTAATACAAAATAGTTATTTTGGTTATTCTGTGTCGAGTTCACTCTCCACCATGTCTGTTTGTGTGTCTGAATGCACAATTCTTACCTGCATCCGACACATGTGGAAGAACCGGGGAGAACGCAAAGCGTTGTCCAAATGACAAAAAATACTGCTGTAAAGAGTAGGATTTGCAACACGACGATAAAAACGATAGAGCATAATATGTAGACGTTTTCTATCGTCACACAATATATATCATCATATTGCACAGCCCTAGTTGCAGGCAGGCCGGCCAGGAGGGAGGTGCAGTAGTCCAGGCAAGAGAGGACCAGTGACTGGACAAGTAGCTGAGTCGAGTAGTTGGTGAGGAAGGGTCAGATTCAGTGTATGTTGCTCAGGAAGAATCTACAAGTGCGTGTCAGCATGATGATGTGCTGAGTGAAGGAGAGCACAGGATCGAGGGTGACTCCTAGGTTTTTAGTGGAAGAAAAAGAGTGTCGTAGATTCCAAAGGGATTGAGATGGAGAGAGCAGCAGAAAGTGAGGAGGGGGGGTGGTGGAGATCTGGGAATCATCTGCATAGAAGTGGTAGGAGAAACCATGGGATGTGATGAGGGGGCCCAGGGAGCGAGTGTAGAGAGAGAACAGGAGGGGGCCCAGGACGGAGCCTTGGAGTATGCCTGTAAGGAGAGGTTGGGGGTGGATGAGGAACCTCACCATGTCACTTGGTAGGTCGGGTCGCTGAGGTAGGAGGAGAACAAGGCGAGAGCAGTCCCAGAGATTCCAAGGTCAGTGAGGCAGGAGAGGAGGATGGAGTGATCGACGGTGTCAAATGCTGCGGAGAGGTCAAGGAGGATAAGGACTGAGGAGAGGGATGCCGCCCGAGCACAGCTGAGGGAGTCAGTGACTGCCAGGAGAACCGTCTCAGTGGAGTGTGCTGTGCGGAAGCCGGATTACAGAGGATCCAGGAGTGAGTGAGAAATGCAGAGAGCTGATGGTGGACAGCACACTCGATGGTCTTTGAGACGAAGGGGAGTAGGGAGACAGGGCTGTAGTTCTGAGGACAGGTGGGGTCAAGGGTCAGTTTCTTGAGGAGTAGGATGACAGCAGCTTGTTTAAATGCAGAGGGGAAACAGCCAGAGAGGAGTGAGAAGTTGAGGAGGGAGGAGATGAAGGGGAGAAGATCAGGAGCAGTCGATTGGAGGAGGTGAGTAGGGAGAGGGTGAAGAAAAGGAAGCTTGGTCAGTGGGAGACTTGGGTGTGATGGGAGAGGAGGTGAGACTGTTGAAGAGCTTGTGGATGTCTTTTGTAGCATTATGTTGGGTGTATTTTGATAAGAGCATTTTAGCTCTGAGCTGATGCACTGATCTAAAGAAGACCTCTCCCACCAAAGTTATCGGATTTCCTTAAAGTGTGGAACTGGTTTACATCAAAGTGACAGTTTTGGGAGGATGGCACCGAGAATAGGCCAAATAATTTGGAATCCTGCTGTGAAATGTCTGGGGAAGGGGGCCTGTAGGTAATAAAAACTCTTTGAAATGGACGAGAGCCGAAATCCAGACACAGAGCTACGAACCTGGGCCAACCGGCATTTCCAAAAGATGGCATGGATTGACATCAGTCATAAATCAAGCCCCCCTCCAATAGGACACTGGGGGCTGAAACCAAAATCCAATCTCAAAAACTCAAGAACCAATCACCTATTGATCTGACAGACTATAAAGAACAGCGCACAGTCTCTCTCTCTCTCTCTCTCAACCGGACCAGTATCTCGCTGCCACAGCTCAACCTGTAGCTCTGTTGCCCGAACTGGAACCAGAAACCAACCAAGTCTTTGCCGGCAACAGAAGAGTTAAACTGGGAGAAGGAGAAATTCTTTTAAGGGACTTTATTAAATAAAGAACTTTACAGACTGCGCATGCCCGCCTGTGCCCACCTGATCAGTGGAGTTTTACAGCTGGACAATTGACTAATACGAAAGTTTTCAGTCATTTAAATAGCTATTTGAGTCTTAAGAAACTTGACCCTTGGAACGAACAGGGCCCTGCTTTCCTCAAAGACTTTGTCTTCAAGTAACTACGATGGAAACCCTGCTTGCCAAGAAGATTTTGTGCACAACCTTGGAGCCTTCAAACCAGTGGAAAATCTGTTTGGAAAAAACTCTACATTCGCGAAACCCCAACTTCCAGGTGCATCGACTGAGTGGAAGTTCTTGGACAAAGCCGAACCGGACTGCCTTTGTTCCCAACCACACGGACCTCATGCCGTGTGCTGTTATCTGAGCCCAAAGCCAGAGAGGCCTCTCTGTGACGAAGTTCAGATAAGTTTAACAGTTTGGAGTTCATCATTCATGACATTTGAGAAATCAATTAGAAATGTTAATCTGTGATTCATAACTCTAGAATGTGTAATATCATTTCGTTTTCTTAAATATAAATGTGTTGCATTAAACTGTTTTGTTGATAATTTTAGAAATAAAATCTGTCAACGCCGAGAAATATCTTCTCATTCCTGTTTAACTGTTTAGTCTGAAATTGACACAAGTTAATAGACACCAGATTATAGGTGGCCCTGCCTATCCTTAATCATTGAATAATAATCAGTTAATGGAAATTGGTAACAAGTAATGATAGGATCTTTCTCGGCACCTAAACGTAAATGAGACTGATATATATATAACGAGAAGTTACCTGACATAAATACTAACCTGCGTAGTTATTTAATGTCTGACTAACAATACTAATGAGAGACTCACCTTCGTCTTACTAACCGGTATTGTAGTCAATGTGTTTATAACCTTTTTTGTTTAACGATTTGTGTGTTATCATATGCGATCCCATGGTCTTTGATTTGGTCATGGAAGTGATTTGTCTTTGATTTGTTGATCTAGAGTTGAATTTTAATTAGTTTTTCCCTTTTGTATAATTAGTGTAGTGCTACATTTAGTCTTTGTTTTTGAATAAATTTGACAATTTATATCTTTGGAATTGGTGTCTGCGTCCAATTATTACAGGATTCGTGATAAGGTGATACTATAAATTCACTTCTTTAATTGAAATTTATAAGTGTACCTTACGCTACACTTTGATCTTGGAGAAGAAGAAGGAGGCAAAATCATCTTCCGTGAGAGTTGAGGGAGGAGGAGGGGGGGGCAAAGAGGGAGGAGAAGGTGGAGTAGAGTTTGCGGGGGTTGTTGACAGAGGATTCAAAGAGTGATTGGAAGTAAGACTTCTTGGCTGAGGTGAGGAGAATATGGACAGTAGAGAGCGGTAGAGTTCGAGGGCAGCTGGGAGTTTGGACCTTTTCCACTTCCGTTCAGTGGCACGCAGACTGGATCGGGTTGAGCGGAGAATGGAAGAAATCCACGGCTGAGGAGGGGAGGGACGGACAGGACGAGACGTGAGAGGACAGAGAGAATCAAGGGAGAAGGTGAGGGAGGAGAACAAAGAGGAGTTAGCGCAGTTGACAGATAGATGGGAAAAACACTCAATGGAAAGTAAGAGAGTGAGAGTAGTGGAGGCAAGGGTGGAGGGGGAGACGGAGCAGAGATTACGGCAGAAGGTGACAGAGGGAATGGGTGCGGTGGGGAGGGAGGGGAGAGAAAGGGAGAAGGAGATGAAGTGGTGGTCTGAGATGTCCATGGGTATCATGGAAAGTGTCGAAGGGGAGCAGCCTCTATAGAAGATGAAATATAGCTGGCAGCCTGCCCTGTGAGTGGGGGGAGATGGGGAGAGAGAGAAGTTAAAGGAGTGAAGGAGAGGAAGAAATCCAGCAGAGTGGGAGGGGTTGGAGAGGTGGATGTTGAATTCTCTCAGGAGGATGGTAGGTGAGGACAGTGAGGGGAGGGAGGAGAGAAGAAAGTCGAGTTCATCCAGGAAGGAGGATGAAGGATGGGAGGATGGTAGAGAACTAGAAGGAAGAGGTGAGAGGGAGAGGTGAGTTCCACTGCATGGATTTCGAATCTGTTAGTCAGTAAGTCAGTGACTTATTTATATAGCACATTTACAAACAATAACAGTTGGCCAAAGTGCTGTACAAAATCAACAAAACACAAAGACCACATGAAAAACACAATAACAATAAAAGAGTAACACTAAACCTGCATATTTCCATAAGCTACAGAAAACATTTGAGTTAAGAAGAGATTTAAAACCATAAAAAGTTGGAGAAAACCTTATATTGGAAAGTAAATTATTCCAGAGTCGTGGGGCTGCAACTGAGAGGCACGGTCACCCTTCAGTTTTAGATGTGACCTGGGAACAGTCAGATGCAGACTATTTGATGACCAAAGAGATCTAGAGGTGTGATGGTAAGAGAGGAGATCCGCTATATATTGAGGAGCCAAACCATACACACCCTTATAAGCAAACAATAAAATTGTTATAGGAGAGAAAGGGGGGACAGAGAAGAGGAGAGAAGGGGAGAGTAGGAGCCCTGTTCCTCCTCCCCGCCCGGTAAGACGGGGGGAGTGGGACAGGACAAACAGAGAGGATAGGGCGGCAGGGGAGTTCTCAGGGGAGATCCATATCTCGGTGAGAGCAAGGAAGTCCAGAGAGTGGTGGGAGGTGAAGGCGGAGATGAAGTCAGCCTTGTTGGAAGCTGAGTGGCAGTTTCACAGGCCTCTGGAGAGTGGAGTAGAGGGGAGGGAGGAGGAGGGGAGAGGCAGGGAGATGAGGTTAGAAGGATTAGGGAAGCAATGGCGTGCAGGTGGACACTGAGAGGAAGGAGAGAGCAGAACCGGAATCGGAGAGATCAACATGGCTTCTTGCTGTTGGTGTGTGGTGTCTCCTCGCAGTCTTCTCCTCGCTGGAGTCCTGCAGCTAGTGTCCCTGCACTTAGGAAGCGTGGCCCTTCAGAATGGGGGCATTGAGGCTGCTGGTGCTGACTGCTGGCGCAGAGGTCCAGGGGGCTGTTCAATACTCCACCTGTAGCTAATTAGGACAGTACACAAGGCTATCGTGATGGCACAATGCCTTCCAGGCAGGACTGCTAATAGTACAATGAATGGCCACTTTGAATGTCAATACAGACAAAGACCGTGCCGACACGCAGTTACACTGAACAATAGCTCTCAACAATACTGAATAATAACAGCCTACAATGTAACCGCTTTTGAATTACAGAAACTGCTTGTCAATCTAAGGACGAAGTGCGTTAAGTCAGTTGCTAATTTACTAACAAACAGTCACCATTGTTAATACAATACAGGTGCAAAATATAGCTAACTCTTGACTAAACAAGTAACCACGTAAACAAGCGATGCATCTCTGAAGATACGTCAAATTTATTTAAAAGTAAAGTAAAAAAATAAGCATATTTTTTTAGTTGGATTCAAATTGACCCTATCTACTGACTAGCTAAGAACAGAATACATCAGGTATTACAATTTAATCATGTTATTTTGCAGGGCCATCATCACTAGTATTTGATAGATTTCTGCAAAATATATTGATTACATGGATTTAGCTGCAGTGATACACTACGTCTCAGAATTAAAATACACTGTTAAAATGAATGGTGTAAAATGTACAGTAACTTATTGGCGGCCGAGTTACCAGTACCTTAATAAACTTATGTGAAAGGTAAGAGTTTCCAAATTGTCAGTGAAGAAGGAATCCAGACTGAAATTCCTTAAATATGAGGTTTCATTCATACAGTAAGAACACAAATGTAATTTTTAGAAATGGATGGTTCTCACCCAGCATTACCAATGTGTATTCAAATGCAAGAGAGACGAAGGATATGCATAATTGTTTAATCATACACCTGACTATATGCCTACAAAATTCCTGACTTTGTGTAAGTGTAGCTAGAAGAACTGATGCTGTTTTAAAGGCAAAGGGTCACACCAAATATGGATTTGATTTAGATTTTTCTTATGTCACTCACTTTGCATTTAGTAAATGAATAAATATAATCTATTAACGTCTATTTATGAAAGCATTCTTACTTTACAGCATTTTTTCACACCTGCCTAAAACTTTTGCACAGTATTATATATATATATATATACACTCACTTAAAGGATTATTAGGAACACCTGTTCAATTTCTCATTAATGCAATTATCTAACCAACCAATCACATGGCAGTTGCTTCAATGCATTTAGGGGTGTGGTCCTGGTCAAGACAATCTCCTGAACTCCAAACTGAATGTCTGAATGGGAAAGAAAGGTGATTTAAGCAATTTTGAGCGTGGCATGGTTGTTGGTGCTAGACGGGCCGGTCTGAGTATTTCACAATCTGCTCAGTTACTGGGATTTTCACGCACAACCATTTCTAGGGTTTACAAAGAATGGTGTGAAAAGGGAAAAACATCCAGTATGCGGCAGTCCTGTGGGCAAAAATGCCTTGTTGATGCTAGAGGTCAGAGGAGAATGGGCCGACTGATTCAAGCTGATAGAAGAGCAACTTTGACTGAAATAACCACTCGTTACAACCGAGGTATGCAGCAAAGCATTTGTGAAGCCACAACACGTACAACCTTGAGGCAGATGGGCTACAACAGCAGAAGACCCCACCGGGTACCACTCATCTCCACTACAAATAGGAAAAAGAGGCTACAATTTGCACAAGCTCACCAAAATTGGACAGTTGAAGACTGGAAAAATGTTGCCTGGTCTGATGAGTCTCGATTTCTGTTGAGACATTCAGATGGTAGAGTCAGAATTTGGCGTAAACAGAATGAGAACATGGATCCATCATGCCTTGTTACCACTGTGCAGGCTGGTGGTGGTGGTGTAATGGTGTGGGGGATGTTTTCTTGGCACACTTTAGGCCCCTTAGTGCCAATTGGGCATTGTTTAAATGCCACGGCCTACCTGAGCATTGTTTCTGACCATGTCCATCCCTTTATGACGACCATGTACCCATCCTCTGATGGCTACTTCCAGCAGGATAATGCACCATGTCACAAAGGTCGAATCATTTCAAATTGGTTTCTTGAACATGACAATGAGTTCACTGTACTAAACTGGCCCCCACAGTCACCAGATCTCAACCCAATAGAGCATCTTTGGGATGTGGTGGAACGGGAGCTTCGTGCCCTTTATGTGCATCCCACAAATCTCCATCAACTGCAAGATGCTATCCTATCAATATGGGCCAACATTTCTAAAGAATGCTTTCAGCACCTTGTTGAATCAATGCCACGTAGAATTAAGGCAGTTCTGAAGGCGAAAGGGGGTCAAACACAGTATTAGTATGGTGTTCCTAATAATCCTTTAGGTGAGTGTATATATAGAATCATCTGCTCAGTTACTGGGATTTTCACGCACAACCATTTCTAGGGTTTACAAAGAATGGTGTGAAAAGGGAAAAACATCCAGTATGCGGCAGTCCTGTGGGCAAAAATGCCTTGTTGATGCTAGAGGTCAGAGTTGAATGGGCCGACTGATTCAAGCTGATAGAAGAGCAACTTTGACTGAAATAACCACTCGTTACAACCGAGGTATGCAGCAAAGCATTTGTGAAGCCACAACACGTACAACCTTGAGGCAGATGGGCTACAACAGCAGAAGACCCCACCGGGTACCACTCATCTCCACTACAAATAGGAAAAAGAGGCTACAATTTGCACAAGCTCACCAAAATTGGACAGTTGAAGACTGGAAAAATGTTGCCTGGTCTGATGAGTCTCGATTTCTGTTGAGACATTCAGATGGTAGAGTCAGAATTTGGCGTAAACAGAATGAGAACATGGATCCATCATGCCTTGTTACCACTGTGCAGGCTGGTGGTGGTGGTGTAATGGTGTGGGGGATGTTTTCTTGGCACACTTTAGGCCCCTTAGTGCCAATTGGGCATTGTTTAAATGCCACGGCCTACCTGAGCATTGTTTCTGACCATGTCCATCCCTTTATGACGACCATGTACCCATCCTCTGATGGCTACTTCCAGCAGGATAATGCACCATGTCACAAAGGTCGAATCATTTCAAATTGGTTTCTTGAACATGACAATGAGTTCACTGTACTAAACTGGCCCCCACAGTCACCAGATCTCAACCCAATAGAGCATCTTTGGGATGTGGTGGAACGGGAGCTTCGTGCCCTTTATGTGCATCCCACAAATCTCCATCAACTGCAAGATGCTATCCTATCAATATGGGCCAACATTTCTAAAGAATGCTTTCAGCACCTTGTTGAATCAATGCCACGTAGAATTAAGGCAGTTCTGAAGGCGAAAGGGGGTCAAACACAGTATTAGTATGGTGTTCCTAATAATCCTTTAGGTGAGTGTATATATAGAATCATATCATGTTTTGTGGTGCTTCTGTCATCTTGTGTTACTCCTAAAATGTTAGCTTATAGGAGCTGTAGGCTCTTTATTTCCTATACAATAGTTTTCAATGTAATGATACTCATTAGCATTTCCATTTCCATTCAAATAATTGCCCCTCACACAAACTTTGAGAAGGTGGCCCAGAAGTACATACTTTCAGGTGTACTGCATGATACAATTAAGCAATTAACATCCTATCATGCTCTGTGACATGTATAAAAATGCTGAGCAGGCCTGTTGACCTCGATTTTGGATCAAGATGGAAAGAGGAAAGGATCTAATTGACTTTGAAAGATGGGTCATTATTGGGGCATGAATGGCAGGAGCTTCAGTTACAAAGACTCTCAACTGGCTAGTGTTCTCGACAAGTGGGCGAGTGCATGTGTGGCGACACCAAGAGAACGGTACAGGACTGACCGCTTGACCCCTACAGTGAGGGGGTCTGGAGGCTCTGTTATGCTGTGGGGGGCATTTTCCTGGCATGGTTTGGGTCCACTTGTCCCCTTAGAGGGAAGGGTCACCACAAATTATTAAAAGTGATCACCTTTATGCTATGGTGAAACATTTGTGTTCCATCCCTCCAGTAGAGTTCCAGAGCCTCACAGTATTTATGACAAGGCACATTGAAGCTCCCCACATGCATCAGTGAGCCTTGGCCGCCCATGACCCTGTCGCCGGTTCACCATTTTTCCTTCCTTGGACCACTTTTGATAGGTACTGACCACTGCAGACCGGGAACACCCCACAAGAGCTGCAGTTTTGGAGATGCTCTGACCCAGTCGTCTAGCCATCACAATTTGGCCCTTGTCAAAGTCGCTCAGATCCTTACGCTTGCCCATTTTTCCTGCATCTAACACATCAAATTTGAGGACAAAATTTTCACTTTCTGCCTAAAATATCCCACCCACTGACAGGTGCCATTATAATGAGATTATCAGTGTTATTCACTTCACCTGTCAGTGGTCATAATGTTATGGCTGATCGGTGTAACTTCATTTTAAAAAGTGGTGGAGGTGTCAATCCATTGTGTCATGGAGTTTTCGGTACCTGGTAGCACTCTGGGCCACAGCAATGAGCTAGTAGCTCCAGTATCCACTATTGCCTAGGAGGCTGCACCTTTAATGACACACTTCAAAATATAGCACCTGGTCTGGCACGACCACACAATCAGCTTGGCTTCAACTGGGTGAGCATTCATTGGATTGTGGTTATGGAGCTTGGCAGCGGTGGTTTCCTCTGGCCAGCACATGGCAAAGGTAAACAAGCTTTTTTAGCTAATGTTGCACACAACTTTAAGTAATTACACTCCCTACAGCTAACTTTAAATTACATTTTTCTAAGAATAAGGTTTGGGTACAGTCATACAACAAACTATGAAACACAATACTAAAATTGGAAAATTTCGCAAAGTTTGTCTTCTAAACAAGCCCAACGTTTCACTCTCAGCGGAAATGAAGTGGAAACACATTGCAGAACACCATTTTGCTGTCGCTGTTCTCCGTCCTTCTAAATTTGTACATATTAGCTACCTTTAGCAATTAATAATAATATAATACACATTTCTCTAACTTTGATAATGATGAACGTGTAAAAGTTATGGATGTTCCCACCAAATTCCACGAGAAATAAATGGGTCATTATTGAGCTGGCATATGCAAAGTAGGGGTAGAAATGCAAAAACTCCTTTTACTCAATGAGTTAAAAAGGAGTCAGAGAAATAGAAATGGTGATTACTGAACATTAAAAATGAGTATTTAATAAATACTCTATTAATTACATTGATTTTACTGTTGTAGCAAAATAAAAGGGTCAGTTTGACGAGTGCAATTTCACTGAACTCCATACATAATACATAATACATTTGACCCACACATGAAAACTTGGGGAAGTAATGCAAAAACTCTTTTTACTTAAAAAAGAAGAAATTAAAAAAACAAAACTATGATGTTGGATTCCTGGAATATTAGATGATGACATTGTTTGGGCAAGTCAATACAGAAATAAAAAAAAACATTAGGCCTGGTCATTTTGACCCAGTATATGCATCCTAGTTTAAAAATAAAAAAAATAAAAAAAAATCTAATTTCCATTTCAGTTACAAATATGAAGCAAGGAGGGTTGAGAGGAGTAAGACAGTCAAGGGGAAAGAGAGAAGGACATTAATGAGAGGAGGAAGACTGCTAGAGAAGGAAAAGACCAGAGGGGAAGAGGAGTAAAGGTAAAGAGAGGAAGGAGGGGAGAAAAGTGAAGAAGAGTAAAGGGAAAGAGTGAAGAGGAGTAAAGGAAAGAGAGAAGAAAGAGAGTTAAGAGGAAGAAGGAGGTATGTTTTTCTAAGAAACAAAAATGTCATTACAATGGGCAAATGGAAAAAGAGTTTCCATTTATATGTCCTGTAGGCCATGATGAAAAAATGGTTCACTGTCCCATTTGTAATGCATCTTTTTCAGTTGCTAGACCAGACCAGGTAGAATTTAAGTCCATCCCCATAGACACATCCAATCATGGACACATGAAGTTGCTCCCAATCCTAGTCTGGTGTTGCAATATATACGATGGCAGCACCTCCATTGAATCCAAACTACTGGATTTTGTGGAGTTGGAAGGGGAAACAGCTGAACAACTTGCAAGAGAGGTGATGACCGTAATAGAGATATTTCACCTGGAAGACAAAGTTGTGGCATTCTCTGCTGACAATACAAACACCAACTTTGGAGGATTGAATAGGCAGGGGAGGGAAAATGTCCACACTAAAGAAAAAATGCATTGCAATGGGAGGTGAAGGTGTGGAGCACAGCCAGAACATCCCCCTTGATGTTGAATACCTGCTCACAAAGTTTTTTGGGCATTTTCATATATTCACAGTTAGAGTGAAAGACTGAAGGGTTTTTGTGAGATTGTTGGCCAGGAGTATCATAATATTTTAGGACACAGTAATGTCCACTGGCTGTCCATGTTCTCTGTTCTCGAGAGAGTGCTGAAAATGTATCAACCATTAAAAGCATTCTTTCTTTCTGAAGACAATTGCCCTGTTGTCCTGCAAAGAATGTTGGAGGACCCATTGATTGAGCTTAGGCTCTCTTTTGTCCATGGAAACCTTGCAATATTTCACAAAACTATCAAGGTTGTGGAAGAACAGGAGCGCTGTGCTGTTGAGTCAGCTGTGATTCTACAGAACTTTGAAGGAAAACTGACAGCCAGAAGTGAGGACCACTTTGTGCCAGTTTTAGTCAGAGGATTGCTTAAAGAGCTGGAAGACAATGGAGAGATCACCAGGGAGAGGTTTCTTGAAACATCACAGTCATTCTTCAATACAGCTGTCCATTACATTCAAGCTTGGGGGAAACACACAGACAACCTGAAGGATTTGCAGTGTCTGCTCTTGAACAGGCAACCCAACCGTCAAGACAGAGAAGGCAGCAGCCTTACTGCAGGACAAATGCCACAATCAACGAAGATACACTCTTTGATGAGGTGACAATCCTGCAGGAGCTTCTGAAAGGTCCAGCACTTGAATGGAAAGCAAATGACACAGTGCTTTGTGACAGATGGAGCAGAGTGGTTACTCATTTTAAAGAGAATGACATTCCACACTCCAACCTGGCCAGAATAGCCTCCACTGTCATGTGCTTACCTGGGAGCAATGCATCAGTTGAAATAGTCTTCTCCCTAATGAAAGACATGCTTATCGTCAAGAAAAACTTCAACCTACCCTGCCAGGAGTTCTTGGAGAAGCTGTCCAAAAATACAGAGATACTGAAAAAGATACATTCTGCTGAGAAATATACCAATTAAGCTGGTAAGTTTATTATGTTTTCATCAGCATATTTCTTATGTTGTTAAATAATTTCTTATCTAGACAGTCAGAGTGCAGAATAATCAACACCCAGTGACCCAGAGTGCTGCAGAATGTCTAAAATGTTATGAAATGCATCATTTGTTATCATTAGAACAATTGTTTGACTATTTAATTTTACTGTAAGAGTGTTCAAAAATGTTTAAAACTGTTATTATTATTGCCATTGAGAAGGCCTATGTGTAAATGAACCATCTTTTACTACAGTACTACATTTACCATGGTAAAAATATGCCAAAATGTAAATGTCCCCTTTTTTATTTTCAGAATTAATAACATTGGATATTTTGTTCATATACTGTAAGGGCCAAATTCATTACAGGAGGCCCAGTGATGTCTAATCCTCCAGAGAAAAGAAAACGGCATTCATATAGGAGTGGCACAGATAAAGACAAATACAAAGCCAGATATAGACCTTTCTTAAAGCAAATGGATACTAGTGAAAAGGACAGGCACAGTCCCTCTCAATCACCTGTTTTATCTTCAACTGACACCAAGGTAATTTCCAGCAGCCAAGTAATGTGAAAACAGGCTGAAAAACACCTTTGATGTTACTTGTTATGATTACTAGCTTTTACTAGCTTGCAACACACTTTTGCTTGTGCTATAGCTTAACTTATAGTTTAATGTTGTATTGTATTTGCTATTACTATATCTAAAGTCAGTTTATTGAATGTACTGAAATTGTTTACAAATGCTGTATGAATGTTTTGTAACATCTGCAATTCAGCCTGAATGCTGTTATGAAATAAATAATATCAGTAATAATAGCAATACTAACATGACGATGGAGCCAGTCATAGCATTGGGTCTCAATCATACACGTCCAGGTTATCTTATTATATTTCTAGAACCTCTGTCCTGAGCATCCATTCTTGTCTCATATTTAAATGAGAACTTCAGTATATACATTTATGAAGAAAAAATATATTATTCTATTTCCAAAACATATCTTCGTTAAAACTGAGGTAATACATGGAGTGCTAATATCATTGTTAAGTAACTTAAACTATACTTATTACACTAAAAAAATGTATGAATATGATTTTAAATGAAAGATGCAAATAATTTTGTCTGCAATTCTACATAGGGTTTCCACCTGGCCCCAAACTCCCTTGCACAACATTATTAATTTAGCAGAGGAGAAACTATATACATGTTATTTTCTTTCAGTTTAGAGGTCATTTTAAAATGTAGTTCTGCATCAAAGTCCCAGGGTATTATGGGGCCAGGTGACACCCCTAATTGTACATATTTTAAATAAACACAAATCAAAATAGTAATATTATTAATAACTATTTATATAGCACCCTTCAAACTAAGGCAAGAGATGAAGAACCTATGTGAAGGGTGGAGACTCTAGAGGATGGCAAATTTAATGTTGATGTTTATACATCACCAGAGGAGCAAGCTGCTCTAGGAAAGCCCTGTTTAAAGCCACTTTTACCCCACTATTTAAATAAAACCGCTGCATATACGAACAGTATTTACAATGGTGTTTTCAAGTGCAGATGCCATTTCCTCAAACTTCCTTTCTTTCTAGTTATTATAAAAGATAATGTCAAGTTGAAAAATATTTAGGTCTATCCTAATATTTCTCTCTTTTCATCTATTCATTTTTTTTTAACCAGGATGTATTTTTAACCATGTCAGTAACATAGCTCAGTAGTTCTCCACACTGGTCCAGCAGGACCCCTTACCTTGCTGGTTTGTATTCCAACTGAGTTCCAATTGAACACTTTCATTATAATTTACATAAATGTGACTTTTTAAATTGTATATCTTATAAAAAGTTTAAATTAAAATGTCTTATACCATATTATGCTTAACTTGAAACCACCATTTAAAGTGATTTGAGAGGTTGGATTATGCAGATTATTAGTTCAATTAAGTAATTGAGAGCTCAGTTGGAACAATAAACAGAATGGGTAGAGGGTCCCCATGACCAGGGTTGAGAACCCCTGCCATTGCTAAATGGCATGTGTGATTATTTTATGCAGTTACCCCAGCTTTTTGGCAGTGTTTGTAGTGTGTGATTTTGTTCTTGGTGTTCATTTTCCTTTCAATGCAAAATTGTATTCAATAGAGTATGACTTGAATTCAGTTTCTTTCTACAATAGCCAGGCACGTGCACAGATAGGGCAGCACCACCTGGTGGACTCAAAAAGTGCCCTTTATCCCAAGTACCCCCCCCCCCACCCAGAATGGACTTCATCAGCATGCCCCCTCCCTCCGGAACAGACAGGGTGCCCTTTTTTTGGATTGAGCCCCTGCCCCTCACAAAATCTGTGTACGGTACTGACAATAGCCTTGGGTTATTTCAATTATGCCTAAAGTGGTGTACTAATAGCATTTTTTATTTTTTATTACTTGTATTTCGACTGGCCCAACGTGGCTTCCATTGGCAAAACACCATGGAAACATGCCATGTATGCTTTTTGCCCAGCTTCTTATTCGCTCAGACCAAGTGCACACATTCATTTATTTAAGTTGAATATTTAGGTCTGAAGATAACTGGTTAAATCACCTTGGGACACTGGTGGCTCTCTGGATTCATGACATTGGGCATTTTCTCAACAAGACCAGTGTGCATTTAGCCTTGCCCAACATGGCTTTCAGTTTTATACACAAAAATGTAAACACTAGTCACTTTTAATAAAGTATTTAGCTACACCAGGGGTTTTCAAACCAGTCCTGGAGTACCCCCTGCCTTGCTGGTTTTTGTTCCAACCTAGGTCTGAATTACTTAATTGAATGCTATATTGCTTTGTTAGGTCAATTAAGGATTAAATTAAGCAATTAAAGCTAGGTTGGAACAAAAACCAGCATGGCAGGGGGTACTCCAGGACAGTGGCAGTAAATCTGAGGCCTGGCTGCCCATCCTGCCTCAGTCGGTTTGTCTATCTATTCCCAGTGCCACAAACAGCTCCCAGATTATAACTACATTACTCCAGAAGGGGACCCTTACTACTATGATTTGGACCTAAAATGATTTTGGGGACTGTCTTTTAAATATTAGAAAGCCAGCCAGCCTTGTTTTTCTTGCAAAAGTGAGAAAACTAAAGGAATATTGTTCGATCTGACAGAAATGTTCGTATGTTGCCAATTGTTTCTTTATTTCTTTTTAGGGATACCATACTATATATTAAAAAAAAAAAAAAAAAAGTATGGACAGTGACAACCCTGCAAGTGGTGCTGTTCCTTTGTTATTGTTGCACTTTTTTTTTTTTTTTTTCCCAGGGATCACATATAGAGACATTATATATAAAAAGTATGCACAAAGATGACAGCCTTGCAGGTGTTATAACAACTGTTATTGCACATAAAGGCCTAGTTGATACAGAACACATACAATATTTACATATGTAAATAATAGACCAATGAAGATAGGGACTCCAGTTTGGGTGTGTATTGACAGTTCCAGAAATAACAATACTGTAGCACTATTGTACCTTACCACTATTTCACGGTCATGTACCCAGACCTGTATAACAGGTAACAACCCGCAGGGCGAACTTATTTACAGTTGAGAAGCACAACAGTTGACAGTATGTTCGCCGTTCGACTACACAACCAATTAAGTGTTGGTTTCTTCAACAATTCAACACACACCGGTACCAGCACTCACAAACAGCAACTGGCCTCTGCGCGTTATTTTAAGGTAAGATTTGTTAATGACCTACATTACATTTAGCGCATTATTAGTAAGTCATTGTGTGAACCAATTATAACTATTGTATCACCCGCTACATCACGTATTTTAGCACCGTCATGAAACAACTGGTATTATGAAGCATATCCTGGCGAGGGTCGCGGGACTGAGAGAATCCATGTTACATAGGTACTCTTCAAAAAATGTCCAGTTTATAGCACTTACACATTATATTGGATAACTTTTAAAACTGAAATTGAATGTTAAAATGTTCCAGTATACAAAAACACTGAAAACCCTTTTCACTAGTTTTCACTGAATTGAAAATACAGTATTTGTGATTTCTGGCTGGTTTTGTGGTGGAGCGTCACAAATACCAGCTAAACTATTTATTTTGTTGAATACTTTAAGGAAAACATTAAAAGGTCAGGGGCTCAGTGGTAATAAAGGGAACTTGTAAAGCAAGTTTGGGGTTTGTTGATTCAAAGTGTTGAAAGTATGTATTGTTATTATTATTTATTTATTAGCAGACGTCCTTTTCCAGGGTGACTTGCAAAACACAAGAGCATTACAAAGTGCAATAATGCAGAGCAATTCAATTCAAGGTGGTTTAGTGAAGGATTAGCAGGATTTCTGTTCCAGGTGGAGCCAGGTAGAGCCAGTTAGGTTTGAATTGGTGGCAGGTAGACAAAAGCTACTTAAAGCAACTGTTGAGACCAAGAGTTAAACAGAAGTATTTACAAGTTGCCACAGACAGACACAGGAGAGTACAGGTGAGAGGCAGCCATCTTGTTGTTTTCCTAGTTTCAGACCAGTGTTAGCATTCCTCAATTTGTTTTAACTTTGCCTTAATTTAAGTTAATATTGTCTGTATGTTGCCTAAATTGAAATCAATTCAGTTCAGCTGCTGAGTTGGTCAAAGTAAATAGGTTGTAGAAAGGTTATTTAGTCAAGGACTAGCAGGAATTCTGGGAAAGCCCAGTTGGGACTACAGAAGCAGAAATAGAGATGGTCGAGATGGTAAATGACTGTTTTCTAGAGTCAGAGGGACACTAGTTAGAGAACCAATGGCAAACTGCAACCACAATATGGCTAACATTGAGGCATTCTTTAAAAAAACAAGGACGAAGTCTAAAACAATGGGCTACAATTTTAGAAAAGCAAACCATGAATGTATGAGGCGGCACTTAGAAGAGGAGCACACTGGATACAGATTCAGTTGAAAATGGATGGTTATATTTTAAGAATATACTACTTGAGGCTCAGGAGAAATTTGTACCAAAACTTGCAAATTGCAAATTGCAAATTGAGGACCAAAAAACATTGGTCAAAATGGTTTAATAGAAGTATGCAAAATATTATCAAGAGAGAGAAAATGTTGTATTGCGCATACAAAGGGATGGAGATGAAACAAAATACATAGAATATGTTGAGCTGCAAACAGACCTTAAGAAAGGGATCAGGAAAGCAAAGAGGGAAATAGAAAGAAACAGCTCTTAGAGCTAAAACTAATGCAAAGAGCTTTTTCAATATTACAACAACAAGAGGTCAATAAAGGAGGAAGTGAAACAGATAAAGGGCAAAAATGGAAGCATCTTGGAAAATGAACTAGATGTGGCAAATGTTGTAAATGAGTATTTCACAGAGGTTTTTAGCAGAGAAAAAGCAGATAACATGCCACATGTTAACAATCAGTCTATTGAAGCCCTGTCTATCAGTTGGTGCAGTGGTTAGGAAACAACACTTTGAACCTGGAAATGTGGGTTTAACTCATGATCAGTATCTATTTTCTTATGTGTACATTATTATAATTATTATTTTTTAATATATAATTTCCTGGAGTTAGACAGTATCAGTGTAGAACGAACAATTAGAAAGCGATTAATTAGGATTTTAAATTTTCCTCATTAGAATTGCGTTTCAATAACACGGTTCAGGGAACATTAACTAGTAGCAAATCAGACAGCAAGGCAAATTCATTCATTAATATCCAGTTAGAGTGCATCATTATTCGAATCCAGCCTAACTTAATGTAAGAAATCAATAATAATAATAATAATAATAATAATAATAATAATAATAATAATAATAATAATAATAATAATAATAATAATAATAATAATAAGGCATCCACATACGCACTGAATTTAATGCTTAAGTGAAAAAATAAAAAAATAATACATTATATTTGTCAGAAGGACTGACCCTCCATATGTAGCATTGTATTTTCAAAAGCCTTCTAATTGTTCCACTCTGAAGCCGTTTAACTCCAGGAAATTATATATAATAATATATATGTATAATAATAATAATGTACACATAAGAAAATAACAAGTACTGATCTGGAATCAAATACAGTTGGCAGGTTTACACTGCTGTTCCCTAACCACTGCACCAACTGATACACAGTTTACTTAAAATATGTTTCATGTTTAGCCTATAGCCACTGCTGCCAGCTCTCGTGACTAATTGTATAAAATGTAATAATTGGGGTTATAGTCTGAAATTAATGCACCAATTAAAAACATACATTTTAATAAATAATACAAAATAGTTGTGCGTGTGTGTGTATTTATATATATATATATATATATATATATATATTTATATAGCCTGCATACTATATACACACATACGTGTGTTCTATGGCTCTACAATAAGTTAATGCACTCATGGTTACAAATGTTCAAGTGGAGAACGTATAATGACAACGCGCGGGGGGGGCGAATTGTCGCGGGACGAATTGTCGGGGGTGAACTGACATGCTCCTGAACTGGTTGATGTATAGGAAACAGAGTTTGTCGATTAGAGGAGTCTCTTCTAACTGGAGTGAGGTTGTTAGTGGAGTTCCACAGGGATCAGTACTGGAGCCTTTGCTTTTTCTAATCTTCATTAAAGATCTGGACTTTGGGATAGTTAGAAAACTTGTCAAATTTGCAGATTATACTAAAATAGGTGGTTTGACAGATACAATCTCGGCAGCACAGGCTATTCAAAGGGACTTAGATAATATTCAGTTGTGGGCCGACACCTGGCAAATGAAATTCAATGTGGACAACATGCATGTAACAAAAATGTCCACTATAATTACACTATGGGAGGAATAGAACTAGATGAAGTAACGCATGAGAAAGACCTAGGAGTCTACGTGGACTCCTCACTTTCTCCATCCAAACAATGTGGGGAAGCAATAAAAAAGACAAACAGGATGTTAGGGTATATTGTGAAAAGTGTAGAATTTAAAACAAGGGAAGTAATGTTCAGACTGTACAATGCACTAGTTAGAGCTCATCTGGATACTGTGTACAGTTCTGGGCTCCACACTTCAAGAAAGATATCGCTGCTCTAGAGGCAGTTCAGAGGAGAGCAACCAAACTTATTCCAGGTCTGAAGGGAATGTCCTACTCAGAGAGACTGAGGGAACTGAACCTTTTCACACTGGAACAGAGGAGACTATGTGGCGACTTGATTCAAGTCTTCAAAATCATGAAAGGCATCGACCACATCAAACCAGAGGAGCTTTTACAGATCAGCAGGGACACACGCACCCGGGAACACAAATAGAAATTGGGCTTCAAGGCATTCAAGATGGAAAACAGGAGACAATTCTTCACAGAGAGAGTTGTCACAATCTGGAACAAACTCCACAGCGATGTGGTTGAAGCTGAAAGTTTGGGAACATTTAAAATCAGACTGGATAGGATCCTTGGATCACTTAGTTATTAATGGACACCAAACGAGCACAATAGGTCAAGTGGCCTTCTCTCGTTTGTAAACTTTCTTATGTTTCTTATAATACATTTTACAAATTCCAATTTACACAAGTGTATATGTGATATACAGTAAACAATATGAGGTCTTACATCCTAGATTGTAAAAGCTGATAAGTGCAGATAAGATGCTAAGTCAAGGTTAAGAGCTAAGGGAAAGGGAGCATAGGGGAAGTCAAGACCGCAGTGGTCTGGAGGGGATGTATGGAGAGACGAGGGTCTGAAGGTAACTCGGTGCAGTGTGGTCGAGACAGTGGTAGGTAAGGGTCAATGTCTTCAACTGAATGCATGCTGGTATCAGGAGACCCAGGTATTGCTGGAGACCTGGGCACTGTTCCTCATACCTGGTTTAACTAATTCAGGCTATCCAAACATTAGCCGGATTCAATTAATTTGATAATTTAAATTGTGCTACCTCAGTTTCTTGAAGCCTTATAGAGGCTAAACTTTGAGGTGCCGTTAGGGACATAATTCACCCCGTGGTACATACACTATACTGAGATGCTTACACTACATACTGAGACATATACACTCGGGGGCGTGTTTGTCAATTGTGGGGCCCCAATCAAAGCTCAGTTTAGGGGCCCCTCCACCTCTAACTGTCATGACAATTTTAGAGTCACTACACACAGCAGTATCTGCCACAATCAGTCAGTGCACTCGAACTAAAGTTAAAATGGGAGAGAGAAGGACATTTTCTTATTTTCTAGAACTTCTTCACTTCGCTCTGTTTCACTGACTGAAGCTGGCAGAGGTACGGTGGCTCAAATGTGTCATGAGGCTGAGTGAAATGACGGTTTGTAAATAGATAGACATGCAGACATGTGTGATATTGCACTGGCACTGGCAGGGTCGCAGAATGCAGGCTTTAACGATGATCGCGTTAGAGCTGCAATGTACACTATTCGTTTTAAAAACAATTCTTAAATGGAGCATTAAGGTATCCCTTCAATTTGCCACGCACATTTCATCACAAGCTTTTTTATCACAAACAATAAGGTCACTGACAAAAGATTGTCATCAAGTTATCTTTTGGAAATCACTACTTAAGCTGAGCTAAAAACAAATAGCGCTATAATAAACAATACATAACAGATACAGTACGTATTCAATTCAGTAGCTACATAAATAAATCCTGATCACTTCCTGTCACGTTTGATTTAGATCGAATACTTCTTAATGTCCTACACGGTTCCAAAACAGCCTTTAATTAAATCTACCAGTATCACTCTGTCGGCTTGTTGACATGGGGTGCGTTCACACTATGCAGACTTTTGTCATTCTGCAGGAATCTGACCATTGAGTCAATACTCAGATTTTCATCTGATTCGTGTGACTTCAGAGCGATGAAAACAATCACACATTTCTTAGCATAACAATACTAAATACTGAAACACAAATAGCCCACAATGATAAAAAATAGATGAAAAAAATGCCCTAATGTATTTTCTGGTTTAATAGGCTATGAGGATTTTAACTTAAAATTAAACTTCATACTCACAGCACTGCTAAAGCAGGATTCAAACCCAGCCCTCATGCACCAAATGTGACCTTCCTTTGAGGTGCTATATGCGGAGGACTGCGCAGAGCCGCAATTCCGACCAGTTGTCTGTCTGCTATGGTTCCACCACCAGAGGGAGGGCAGTTTCAAACCAGCGACAGGTGCACTGGGTGGCGGACGCGATCCGGCTCACCGGCTACTTCCTGCACCCTGCTCTGTATATAGTTCCTTTGATAACAGCACCAGTAGAGATTGCTGTCACCTCGCTCCTAGCTGTGCAGGTTGAGCAGAAGGTTCTGTTCTCTTGTTGGCTATCCCAGTGTCTGGAGGCTAGCTGTGTGTATATTTTCTGATGACAGATCTGTGACCTGCTCCTAACTGCGTTAGATGAGCAGGAGGCCACTGTGATGTGAAGCTGAGGGCACAAGAATGTTTGCTGCTCCTCTCTGTTTGCATTCTGTTAATTTGTACAGTTGGTCTGTGGTCCGCTCCTGGCTGTGCCAGAGGAGCAAGAGTCTGCTGCTACTGTGTTGAGCAGAGGGTACAAGAGTTGTTGTCACCCCGCTCTGTTCAGTTTGTTTAAATAGTCTGTAACAGTGGGTCTGTGGCCCCACTCCTGGCTATGCCAGAGTAGCAACCTATCGTTATATGCAATATAATGAATAGGTAATCCATCTGTATCCTTTTTATTAAGTAGCCTACATTATTAGGCAGAGATCCCCAACATCATTGGTGCTATGGACAGCAGTCAGATTCCCATAAGGCATCCTCAGGACAAAATGAGGCAGACTTGGTTAACAGAATATAATTTCACCACATAATGCACAGGTGCTTATGACATTATCACAACATTAATTAAAAAATGATTCAGCAACTCATGAAAATAATCCAACAGTGCCAGACAGTAGGGTATCAGACTTTGGATAATTCTGTACATCATCCATGACTTGACCTCAGTTATTCCCAGATCTGTGAATCTACCTGCCTCATTTCAAATATAGAAGCCAAGTGGCCAGGCTCTGTCCACTACTGTCCAAGAATATTCAGAGAGTCAACCTTGTACCAGAGAATTGAGGAAGGTATAGGAAATAATGTTATTTGCTTATTATCTTATTATTTTTATATTGCTTAAATATTTGTTTTATGAAGTGATTTAACAGTGTTAATCTCATATGTCATTATGATGGGATAATTTCATTTTAATTTAGCTATAAAGATGAAGAAACCATTTACATTAGACAGATTTATTAGTACAATATAATACTACAATATTATATATTAAAAAAGAACAAAGACAAACTATGACAAAACAATAGAGAGCTAACTATTCTCATACAGCAAACGCTCAGTCCATGTTCCATTTCATTACTACAAGCATGCAGATTTAAATTAGATGTGTGTGATATTATTATATTGGGGTAAATACAGCCTGTGTAACGAAAAATATATATTTATGTCCAGGCTTCCCATCTGGACTTGACAGCAGCAGCGTTACATTTAATCACTTCAACACCATGATGTACGCACGTATGTCAGATGAAAACCCTCAGACCCCCATGCCATATCTGCATCAAGTTTCATAATGTATTCTGTTAGCGGCATCTCAGTCCAGTGTTTCAGGTTTCATTCCCAAAGTCAGTGCTTGTACTGTACAATGTTACGTGTTTTATGTTCATTTTTCCATTGAAATACAATACTCCATTTGTGCTAGTTTTATATGATCATTTGCCTTTCATTATATCTACAAGTTCCTAATGGCACAATGTAATTTAGTTCTGTGGTCACTTTGTTCAAATCTTGCCACAACAAGTGGTTAGCCGAGTTGGGAGAAATGTATGATATGGATTAAAAACATTTCTTTTGTTTAATTGTTCATTTATTTATTTTCTTTTTTCATAGTTGGTTGACATGATGCTTGACAAAGGATCAACTTCTCTCTACAAAAGAAAGTACCTACTTTGGTCCATATGTTTTATCATCATCACCCTAATCATATTTCTGGCTTACAGAAACAATAATATGGAGTTTTACGTGCTGAACACAGGAGAGTTACAGGGAAACAACAACACAAAAGGGAATGATGACATTTCTCCAATGAAAACCAATCAAGCCACAGAGTCTCCCAATCCTCCAGAGGTGTGTGGTGCCCCTGCAAAGATCGACCCCTTGGTTCCCGTCAGAGGCATGAAAACAATTGTAGTTGCTGCTTATTTAGACAAGTGGGATTCAGAGCATGTCCGTGTTATTTCTATAGTTTACCGGTCAGAGATGGCTGATCACCACTGTTTGTTCTGTTGCGGTGGCCGCAAGTTCACAAGTAGAGCGCAGTGTCACATCCACAGAGACCACTTCGGCTTCGTCTATGGCACAGCAGACCTGTTTTGCAAAATCCCTCAAGGTTGCAGCCTCCCAACACACCTGGCAGTTTACACTCCCCTGGGAGGGGACCAAGATGTGTCTTTCCTTCCAATACACAACAGCCAGCCCCAGCCCCAGACGAACGCCTTCCCTTACGACTTCACAGTGTGCATTTCGACCATGTTTGGAAATTTCAACAATGTCTTGCAGCTTGTGCAGACTATTGAGATGTACAAACTCCTAGGGGTCCAGAAAGTGGCCATCTACAAAAACAGCTGTAGCCCAGACACACAAAGGGTGCTGGATTTCTACCACAGCACAGGCCTCGTGGACATCATACCTTGGCTGATCACGTCCTACATCAACGTTTCTGGTGGATGGCGCCCTTCTGAATTTCCTGGAGATCTGCACTACTACGGCCAGCTGGCAGCCCTCAATGACTGTGTGTACAGGTACATGTACAAGACCAAATACGTAGCCCTGAATGACATTGATGAGATCATTCTACCCCTAAAGCACAGGACCTGGAATGAGATGATGGAATACCTTACACAAGAGAGCGGTCCAGACACAGGTTTTGAGTTTGAGAACCATGTTTTCCCTATCAGCATCAAAGAAAATAGTGGCAGGTTCCTCTTGCAAGAATGGAAAGACATCCCTGGGGTAAATGTGCTGGAACATATTTACCGAGAGCCAAATAAAGCAGGGGTTTTGAATGCTTTCAAAGTCATTGTGAACCCCAGGTTGGTGCAGGAAGTCACAGTCCATGGGTTTTTGAACTTCGACTATCAGACTGTAAGAGTCCAACAGAATTTTGCACGGATGTACCACATCAGGCGGCCTCAGAGGCATGATCTGCACCAATCAGACTTAATCCGAGATGACCATTTGTGGAGTTATTCGGAAAAGTTGGTACCAGCTGTTAATGAAGTGTTAAAGAAAAGCAACTTAGAGAGGGTAAAAGCAACTTAAAGAGGTACTTTAGTATTTTGGCATTTTAGCCTGATTGCTTACTCAACCTTTTTAATTCTGTGCATCCAGTTTGAAGAAATTTGAATATACTGTTTTGTTAGCATAGCACAACTGATGGAATCAAATGGTCTCAAAACGCTGACTCTCAAAAGCCGGCTAATAGACCTATTGGCTATAAAACATGTTTTTTATAAGACTGCTAACAGGCCATAAGAAAGGGAGCGAAACTCCCACCCATACCTATCCCCTAAAGCTTCAGGCCAGGCTAGTGCTCAGCCTTACATACGTTTTGATAGAAACCATGTGTGTGTGTTGTGGCAGTGTGAGAGGCAAGGCTGGGGTCAGGGCGGGTCTTTCAGTGGAGGAGACTACAAAACATCTCCTCCAAGACTCCAAACCCCAGAAGCCAGCAGGGCTCCTGATGGCCATAGCCCCGCCCACCACTTCCCCTATAAAAGGAACCAGGAAACAGACCAGGGTGTGCATGCTTGGCTGGGGTAGCAAGGTGCACATGACGGAGAAGTTCACAGTTGACGGAGAAGTTCACAGTTGACGGATTCACTGGCTTACGACCATTTTTCTGGACCTGGACCATTCTCCCTCTTAAACCTAGGACTGTCTGACAACCTCCCACCGGTAACGAACTTTGATTACGGACTGTGACTACGAACCTGCCTTGCCCCTGTTATGCTTCTGTCTGCCCGGTGTTCGGCTCCATTGACCCGGGCATTTACTGTTATTATTGTTATAGTTTGTTTTGTAGTTGGGGATTGTTTCCGTTTAGTTAGTGCTCGGACAGAGCTAGGTTTTGTTTTGCTTTTTGACGCTGTGCCTGCCATTAAGGGAAGCAATAAAATGGCAAGCCTGTTTTGTACCCTCTGCCTGCCTCCCTACTGTGTGTTTCAAGACCAGACCCCACCTACATGCAGCCCTTTCTTGTGACGGGCCCCCCAACCTGTTACAGTGTGTGTGTGTGTGTGTGTGTGTGTGTGTGTGTGTGTGTGTGTGTGTGTGTGTGTGTGTGTGTGTGTGTGTGTGTGTGTGTGTGTGTGTGTGTGTGTGTGTGTGTGTGTGTGTGTGTGTGTGTGTGTGTGTGTGTATATATATATATATATCATTAGACCTGTACACCTGTTTTAAAAATTCTTTATCGGCTTCTTGTTGACTTTGAGATGAAACTTCAGATACAAAACTGGTGGAGACTTGAATCATTCATGTCATGGCGTTCCTGTCCAACAACTTTTGTAAAATTGTAAAATCAATTTATAACTTTTTTGAAATGCGTTTTTCTGGATTTTTTTGTTGTTATTCTGTCTCTCACTGTTAAAATGCACCTACCATTAAAATTATAGACTGATCATTTCTTTGTCAGTGGGCAAACGTACAAAATCAGCAGGGGATCAAATACTTTTTTCCCTCACTGTGTGTGTATATATATATATATATATATATATATAAGAGAGAGAGAGAGAGAGAGAGAGAGAGAGAGAGACCTTTACACCCGTCTTCTTGTACATCGGCTTCTTGTTGACTTTGAAATGAAATGTCAGATACAAAACTGGTGGAGACTTGAATCATTCATGCTATGGAGTTCCTGCCCAACAACTTTTGTAAGCTTGTATTTACTCAAACAATACAAAACAAAAATACCAAAGCACTCCTTCCATTACCAGAGAAGAACATTTTCAAGAATGTTATCAATTTGTCCAGAAGCTCAACCCATTAGTCTTTTATTCAGTCTGAAGTACAGTGCATTGGTTTCTGCAGAATGGGTTTGATTTTAATTTCAGTGGCTGAACGTGAACCCAGAAATTAACATAAAGATTGACATGTTGAGGAAGTGCAAAAACGTAAAATTGTCAAAAACTACAGTTAGATTCATAAATATTTGGACAGTGACACAATTGTCATCATTTTGGCTCTGTACACCACCATGGATTTGAAAGGAAACAATCAAGATGTGCTTTAAGTGTAGACTGTCAAAGCCACCATGTAGCGCTTACACTCTATCCCCACTACATGTCGCCATCACCCTGCCTTATCAGTCACTTCTCCCAGCTCCTATCATTCAATTAACATTCCTGGAACCCTTGTGCACTTCTATGATCACTCCCTGCTCCCATTCACCCTGCACCTTTCATCTTGTTTCTCTGCTCCACATTTAAAACCTTCACTCACTCCCAGTCACTGTGAAGTTTTGTCAGTGTTTACTACATCCCACGAGCAGTCTACCCGTGCCTAGTTATTGCCTTGTATTCTTGACCTCCCTCTTGACTTCCTGACCACGACCTTCATCCTCCCCTGATTGCCTGTTTGCCTGATCGCCTGACCCTTGCCTGTGACCACAACCATGTCTTTGCCTTGCCCTTGATTGCCCTGTTCTGCCGGTATACAATCCACGCCTGTCTGACCACCTCTACCATGCACCGCAACTGGGTCCCCTGTTCCCATGCCCCATGGTATGTTACATAGACTTTCATCTTTATTTTGAGGGTAGTTACATCCAAATTGGGTGACCGGTGTAGGAATTACAACCATTTTTATATGTGATCCCCCCCAATTTCAGAGGCTCAAGAGTATTTGACAAACTAACATAATCATGAATTAAACTGTGAGTTTCAATACTTGGTTGCAAATCCTTTGCAGTCAATGACTACCTGAAGTCTGGAACCCATAGACATCACCAGATGCTGGGTTTCTTCCCTGGTGATGCTCTGCCAGGCCTGCACTGCAGCTGTCTTTAGTTCATGCTTGTTCGTGGGGTGTTTTGCCTTCAGTAAATATTTGTTTAACCATACAAACATGAAAAAGTAGAAAATTGGAAAGATGTCCGTGGCAATTAGGGTTGCCAGCTGGCCAGTATTTTAGCGGACTGTCTGGTATTAGTACACTATGTGGCCAACAGTATGTGGACACTCCTTCTAATTAGTGTATTTGGCATGTGGGAGACTCTGAGACCAAGTAAAGGAAGATTCTATGGTCTGATGAGACCAACATAGAGCTTTCTGGCCTCAATGCTATGCGCTACAGTTGGTGCAAGCCTAACACTGCACATCATCCCGAGAACATCATTCCTACCATGAAGCATGGTGGTGGCAGCATTGTGTAAAATGGATGCAGCAAAGTACAGAGAAATCCTGGTAGAAAACCTGCTGAAGTCTGCAAGAGACCTGGGACTTGGGAGAAGATTCATCTTCCAGCAGGTCAATGACCCCAAACATACAGCCAAAGCCACACTGGAGTGGCTTAAAAATAAAAAGGTCAATGTCCTGGAGTGGCCCAGTCAAATCCAATTGAGAATATGTGGAAAGAGTTGAAAATTGCTGTTCACCAAAGGTCCCCATCCAACTTGATGGAGCTTGAACAATTTTGCAAAGACAAATGGGCAAACATTGCTGTGTCCAGATGTGCAAAGCTGGTAGAGACTTATACACATAGACTCATGGCTGTAATTTCTGCCAAAGGTGCCTCTACCAAATATTGACTTAAGGGATGATTACTAATGCATTCTCATTTCATGTTGTAACACAATGACATGTGGAAAAGTCAAAGGTGGGTGAATACTTTTGAGAGCCACTGTAAAATCAAGCCAATTTGCAAATTTCCTTAGACAAGCATTGGCAGTAGAATGAACTTTAGTGAGAGCTCAATGACTTTCAACGTGGCACCGTCATAGGATCCAACAAGTCAGTTCGTCAAATTTCTGCCCGGCTAGAGCTGCCCTGGTGAGCTGTAAATTCTGTTATTGTTAAGAGGAAACATCTAGGACAGGGGTGGGGAACCTTTTTCCTATCAAGAGCCATTTGAGTGTTCTCAAATGTATTCACGGGCCACAACCTTAATTAATACACCTACATCAAAACATTAATACAGATGAAACTTACATTCTAATGCAAGAACAAATCACTTTTTTCTAAACGCACACACTGCAGTCAAAACATAAGTAACTATATAGCTTACAATAAGCAAACAGCTCAAAAACAGCATACAATAAGATAATGAAACAAATGTAAACGTAAATATTGGAATAATGCTCAAAAGCAATATTTTATAGTTCAAAAATAACTATTGCATTTATCAAAACATAATTGTACACTAAAGTAAACATTTTAAACAAAACTGTGTAAACTTTGTTTTCAACATACAAAGCTACAGTGAATAAAATTGAATTGAATATATCTCAATAGACTATTTACTTTACGTTTAGCCTGCATACCTGACAGCTCGGTACAGTCCACACAGGACACGTTTCTGACGTTTGTGATGGCTAGATGATTGGGTCAGAGCATCTCCAAAACTGCAACTCTTGTGTGGTGTTCCCGGTCTGTAGTGGTCAGTATGTATCAAAAGTGGTCCAAGGAAGGAAAAGCGGTGAACCGGCAAAGTCTTATTGATGCACGTGGGAGTGAAGGCTGGCCCGTGTGGTCCATTGAGTGCTGAAGTATGTAGCGTTTAAAAATAGTCTTTCGTTGATTGCATCAATCACTTCTGATTGCCAAACTGCCTCTGAAAGCAACGTCAGCAGAAGAACTGTTCTTCCTGAGATTCATGAAATAGGTTTCCATGGCCGAGCAGCCGCACAAGCCTAAGATCTTCATGCACGATGCCAATCGTCAGCTGGAATTGTGTTAAGCTAGCCACCATTTGACCTGGGAGTAGTGGAAATGCGATCTCTGGACTGATGAATCATGATTCACCATCTAGCAGTCCGACAGAGGAATCTGGGTTTGGCGGATGCCAGGAGAACGCTACCTGCACGACTGTAAAGTTTGGAGGAGGAATAATGGTTTCAGGGCTTGGCCCCATTGTCCCACTGAAGGGAAATCTTAATGCTACAGCCTACAATGACATTCTAGGTGATTTTGCTCTTCCAAATTTGTGGCAACAGTTTGGGGGCCCTTTCTTGTTTCAGCATGACAATCCGTGCACAAAGTGAGGTCCATACAGAAATAGTTGTCAAGATTGGTGTGGAAGAACTTGACTGGCCTGCACAGAGCTCTGACCTCAACCCCATCCCACCTTTGGGATGAATGGAAAAGCCGACTGTGAGCCAGGCCTGATCTAATGCTCTCGTGGCTGAAGTCCCCTCATCCCCTCAACAATGTTCCACCATCTAGTGGAAAGCTTTCCCAGAAGAGTGGAAGCTGTTAGGCAGCACTGTGGAGTAGTGAATAGGGTTCTGGACTCATAACTGGGAGAGTTATGGGTTCAAATCCTGGGTGGGGCAGTGCTGTTGTACCCTTGAGCAAGGTACTTCAATTAAAATGCCCAGCTATATAAATGGATACAAATGTAAGTTGCCCTGGATAAGAGTGTCTGCTAAATGACAAATAATGTAATGTTATTTCAACAAAG
The DNA here is from genome assembly GCF_036373705.1 of Amia ocellicauda. Classification (NCBI taxonomy): domain Eukaryota; kingdom Metazoa; phylum Chordata; class Actinopteri; order Amiiformes; family Amiidae; genus Amia; species Amia ocellicauda. The sequence continues at coordinate 14,305,673 of NC_089854.1, read as the reverse complement.
GGGGGACCAACTCCATATTAATGTCCATGATTTCGGAATAAGATGTTTGATGAGCACATACTTTTGGCCATGTAGTGTATGTACTTTGACCCCTCGTCCAGTATTTTTGTAATCTATTGAATATGTCGTTAAAAATGTTATCAGTGTACAATTTGCCCTCAACCCCCCCTCATCATCGTCTAATTGCCAGCACCTCCTCTAGCTTAACATTTCACAAACCGCACCACCAGGGGTCTGGGATTTTCACATCAAAAGTGGCAAACAAGGTGCAGGGGGCATGACTCCAGCATGTGACCTTAACTCCCTGGCAAACAACTTTTGGACAAACTAGTCAGGACATTTAAGATAACTGATGGCTATAAAATGAGGCAGATGAAGAATTTGGTTGGAATAAAATAATTTGGAAATACTTAAAACTTTAGAGTTTATGAGTGGTTTATGAGAGACGCCCTGAGATTATAGAATCACTGAAAGTGAAGGTGTCATATAATTACATTTAATAAAAAGAATGCATTATGTACTAATAGCTGGAGTGAGAACTGATCTTATTTTATAACCCCCAACACACAACAATACCTATGAAGTTAAATATTTTGTTAATTTAAGAAAAGTGGATTTAATATCTGGCTGAGTTTAATGAAGGGGGAAAGAGTAGAGCAGCTCCATGACCTCAGCTCCGGCTCCAGGCTCCAGGGTGCTCTGATGAGCTCCGCTAACAAAAACTGTCCAGCTCCGCTACGGCTCTAGCCGGTGCACAGCCAACCCTAATACAATGACAAAGGGGTCAGCAGAATGTGAGACCGGTGGGTGGGGGAGGAGGGGGCGGTGACCGTTAGAGAGGGGGGCTCTTCGGAGAACCAGATCGCATTTTACCTTACGATCAGGATTGGGGAGTAACGGAATACAAGTAGTGGCGTTACGTAATCAGATTACAGAATTTTGATATTTGTATTCCCGTTACGTTCCTCCTGTCAGACAATTATTCTGATTACCGATACTTTTTAAAAAGAGTAAGAGATTACTGATTACTTATACATAATTTACATTAAGTTAAAGTGTACAAGTGTAAGGCAATCTGAAGGGGCGTGTGTAGTATTTTGGCAACATAGTTTTTATTTACGGTCTCTCGCCAAAGAGTGGCTGATTCGGGGCTGCAGACTCTGTATAGGATGTTGAAGAAAATGTTTTGTGATAATTATATAATGTTTTATATTAATACTAGCATTAGAAGTAGTTTGTATACAGACTGAGCAGATTAGATTTAGCAGGACAAGTAAAGGGTCAACAAGGTTGGTTTGTTAGAATCTCCTGTCAGTAATGAAAGATTACACAGTGCTGAAATAGCCTACAGATGTCTGCTGTGAATTTGTTTATGACTTAATCGTTTCTCAAGATAGGCAGGAATGTTTCTGTTACTGAGCGATTGACACTAGGTAAATGACCACCGTGGGATCGCATCTTCCTAGTGCACATCAAAGACGGACATCTGCTTTTTGTATCCATCACCTCTTCACGGGAGGACAGATCGTAAACGGACCCGGACCTGTATCTTCCGATTGGATGAACGGCCATAAGATGTTACGTCATTTTTCCTATAAAGCTGCACTCATGTTTGTAAACATTAAGTCTCACTGAAGGAATTATTTCTGACGTGGGGCTTCCGAGCCGGCTCGATTAAAGTTCTATTTGCTTTATCTTCGCGACTTCTCCACTTATTTCCGAGACGGTTCTACAGGGCCATTCTGCAACAAACAGCAGGGAGCTGCTAGTCAGCGATATCCCTGTCAATAACACACAGCTCTGCGGCCGCTGCGGCAGCACTGTGTGTGAACAGGGATTTAACTCGTGGAAGTACAGGCAATTGTTCACTTCCAAAGAAAGAAAATGGAACAAATATTAAAGTGCAATACAAGATGTGCCGACCACGGGACAAAGCATCTTTTCCGACAGTACTTATTATCTATTATATTAGTCCTCTATCCCTGCTAGATAGCACTTCACAGTTTTTATTATGCTTCTCGCGTTCTTGATTGTTTTCCTCCTTGCTCCCTTTCCCGTAGCCCTTGACTGTGACCCTACATCTTGACAGCACTTAGCTTTCGCCATACAGGATGTAGGACCTCACTTACTGTACTTGTGTAAATTGTAAATTGGAATTTGTAACATGTATTATTTTGAATTGCTATGTTTTAGTTAAATTGAATTTGTATTGATTGATGCCTTGTACTTAACTGTATATTTGCACTTTTTGCACTTATGTTGTAAGTCGCCCTGGATAAGGGTGTCTGCCAAGAAATAAAAATAATAATAATAATAAAGGGGTGGTGGTTAACTGACAAAGGGTAGGAGAAGGACTGTATGCATGGTCTGTCAAATCAACAAAGTAACAAAAAGGCTCTGACTTCAATATACCTCTATCTCTACCTATAACAATACTAAGCCCTCAATTGAACCTACCTGCTACAGAAAGGTTTGTGACATCCACTCACGTCTAACCTAGTGTATATAACAAACAACAGCTACATGATGCAGAGTATACCCATGGGTTTCTTACCTAGCCCTTCTTCATACTGGAAGGAAACTGATGGGAAACAGAGCCAGAGCCAGAGCCAGAGCCAGAGCCAGAGCCAGAGCCAGAGCCAGAGCCAGAGCCAGAGCCAGAGCCAGAGCCAGGCAAGACAACACAAAAACACCACCATAACAGTCTTCTCACACACTAAACACAGGTATATATGGGTGATGGGTCCTTTTGCAATTGGCCGGCGACAAAGGATGGGGGGAACCAATGAGGATAGGTAACACACCCCCTCTTCAGCAGCAAATCCCCACACCCGAAAGAGAGCTCTTCAGCAGCAAATAGCACCTAAAAGAGATCTACAGACAAAGGCAAAGACAAATGGCACCACACAGATTCACAAGAGAACAGGAACGTAACACCCAGTATAGTTTGTTTGCCTAATCGCCCGACCTTTGCCTGCCTACTGACCTCGCCTTTTTGCCAGACCTCCTTTGTTCCTGTTTGCCGGCCCTAGACCCTTTGTTAGTAAGACGCTACCTGATCTCCACTACGGTGGCGAAGCTTGACTGGATTGACTGGATCAGTGGGTGAGGTGTGATTTCGTAACATAAAACAAACAAACAAAGAAAAAAAAAAACAGCAGCGAGGAGTGAGGAGCAGACCTGATGCCTGATAACTGATGCCTGATGCCTGATGCCTGATGCCTGATGTCAGAGCACTGAGACTGAAGAGGAGGAGGCATGAGGAGGAGCAATGACGACTGACTGAGGGAGGGGTGAGTAATGATCCTGATACCGGAGACTTGAGTGGGTGATGCTTGATACTTGACTCGAGGATGACTGATTCGTGAGGATATCCTAAAATGGACACCGTACTGCACACCTGAGTCTTCTACCCCATGCGAAATACAAGGTGACAATGTCTTTCAGCACCGGCATGACAAACAACTAGTGACTGAGAGAATCCATGTTACATAAATTAACTCTTCAAGAAATGTCCCGTTTATAGCACTTACACATTATATTGTATAACTTTTAAAACTGAAATTGAATGTTAAAATGTTCCAGTATACAAAAACACTGAAAACCCTTTTGACTAGTTTTCACTGAATTGAAAATACAGTATTTGTGATTTCTGACTGGTTTTGTGGTGGAGCGTCACAAATACCAGCTAAACTATTTATTTTGTTGAATACTTTAAGGAAAACATTAAAAGGTCAGGGGCTCAGTGGTAATAAAGGGAACTTGTAAAGCAAGTCTGGGGTTTGTTGATTCAAAGTGTTGAAAGTATGTATTGTTATTATTATTTATTTATTAGCAGACGTCCTTTTTCAGGGTGACTTGCAAAACACAAGAGCATTACAAAGTGCAATAATGCAGAGCAATTCAATTCAAGGTGGTTTAGTGAAGGATTAGCAGGATTTCTGTTCCAGGTGGAGCCAGGTAGAGCCAGTTAGGTTTGAATTGGTGGCAGGTAGACAAAAGCTACTTAAAGCAACTGTTGAGACCAAGAGTTAAACAGAAGTATTTACAAGTTGCCACAGACAGACACAGGAGAGTACAGGTGAGAGGCAGCCATCTTGTTGTTTTCCTAGTTTCAGACCAGTGTTAGCATTCCTCAATTTGTTTTAACTTTGCCTTAATTTAAGTTAATATTGTCTGTATGTTGCCTAAATTGAAATTAATTCAGTTCAGCTGCTGAGTTGGTCAAAGTAAATAGGTTGTAGAAAGGTTATTTAGTCAAGGACTAGCAGGAATTCTGGGAAAGCCCAGTTGGGACTACAGAAGCAGAAATAGAGATGGTCGAGATGGTAAATGACTGTTTTCTAGAGTCAGAGGGACACTAGTTAGAGAACCAATGGCAAACTGCGACCACAATATGGCTAACTTTGAGGCATTCTTTAAAAAAACAAGGACAAAGTCTAAAACAATGGTCTACAATTTTAGAAAAGCAAACCATGAATGTATGAGGCGGCACTTAGAAGAGGAGCACACTGGATACAGATTCAGTTGAAAATGGATGGTTATATTTTAAGAATATACTACTTGAGGCTCAGGAGAAATTTGTACCAAAACTTGCAAATTGCAAATTGCAAATTGAGGACCAAAAAACATTGGTCAAAATGGTTTAATAGAAGTATGCAAAATATTATCAAGAGAGAGAAAATGTTGTATTGCGCATACAAAGGGATGGAGATGAAACAAAATACATAGAATATGTTGAGCTGCAAACAGACCTTAAGAAAGGGATCAGGAAAGCAAAGAGGGAAATAGAAAGAAACAGCTCTTAGAGCTAAAACTAATGCAAAGAGCTTTTTCAATATTACAACAACAAGAGGTCAATAAAGGAGGAAGTGAAACAGATAAAGGGCAAAAATGGAAGCATCTTGGAAAATGAACTAGATGTGGCAAATGTTGTAAATGAGTATTTCACAGAGGTTTTTAGCAGAGAAAAAGCAGATAACATGCCACATGTTAACAATCAGTCTATTGAAGCCCTGTCTATCAGTTGGTGCAGTGGTTAGGAAACAACACTTTGAACCTGGAAATGTGGGTTTAACTCCTGATCAGTATCTATTTTCTTATGTGTACATTATTATAATTATTATTTTTAATATATAATTTCCTGGAGTTAAACAGTATCAGTGTAGAACGAACAATTAGAAAGCGATTAATTAGGATTTTAAATTTTCCTCATTAGAATTGCGTTTCAATAACACGGTTCAGGTAACATTAACTAGTAGCAAATCAGACAGCAAGGCAAATTCATTCATTAATATCCAGTTAGAGTGCATCATTATTCGAATCCAGCCTAACTTAATGTAAGAAATCAATAATAATAATAATAATAATAATAATAATAATAATAATAATAATAATAATAATAATAATAATAATAATAATAATAAGGCATCCACATACGCACTGAATTTAATGCTTAAGTGAAAAAATAAAAAATAATACATTATATTTGTCAGAAGGACTGACCCTCCATATGTAGCATTGTATTTTAAAAAGCCTTCTAATTGTTCCACTATGAAGCCGTTTAACTCCATGAAATTATATATAATAATATATATGTATAATAATAATAATGTACACATAAGAAAATAACAAGTACTGATCTGGAATCAAATACAGTTGGCAGGTTTACAGTGCTGTTCCCTAACCACTGCACCAACTGATACACAGTTTACTTAAAATATGTTTCATGTTTAGCCTATAGCCACTGCTGCCAGCTCTCGTGACTAATTGTATAAAATGTAATAATTGGGGTTATAGTCTGAAATTAATGCACCAATTAAAAACATACATTTTAATAAATAATACAAAATAGTTGTGCGTGTGTGTGTATTTATATATATATATATATATATATATATATATTTATATAGCCTGCATACTATATACACACATACGTGTGTTCTATGGCTCTACAATAAGTTAATGCACTCATGGTTACAAATGTTCAAGTGGAGAACGTATAATGACAACGCGCGGGGGGGGGGCGAATTGTCGCGGGACGAATTGTCGGGGGTGAACTGACATGCTCCTGAACTGGTTGATGTATAGGAAACAGAGGGTGTCGATTAGAGGAGTCTCTTCTAACTGGAGTGAGGTTGTTAGTGGAGTTCCACAGGGATCAGTACTAGAGCCTTTGCTTTTTCTAATCTTCATTAAAGATCTGGACTTTGGGATAGTTAGAAAACTTGTCAAATTTGCAGATTATACTAAAATAGGTGGTTTGACAGATACAATCTCGGCAGCACAGGCTATTCAAAGGGACTTAGATAATATTCAGTTGTGGGCCGACACCTGGCAAATGAAATTCAATGTGGACAACATGCAGGTAACAAAAATGTCCACTATAATTACACTATGGGAGGAATAGAACTAGATGAAGTAACGCATGAGAAAGACCTAGGAGTCTACGTGGACTCCTCACTTTCTCCATCCAAACAATGTGGGGAAGCAATAAAAAAGACAAACAGGATGTTAGGGTATATTGTGAAAAGTGTAGAATTTAAAACAAGGGAAGTAATGTTCAGACTGTACAATGCACTAGTTAGAGCTCATCTGGATACTGTGTACAGTTCTGGGCTCCACACTTCAAGAAAGATATCGCTGCTCTAGAGGCAGTTCAGAGGAGAGCAACCAAACTTATTCCAGGTCTGAAGGGAATGTCCTACTCAGAGAGACTGAGGGAACTGAACCTTTTCACCCTGGAACAGAGGAGACTATGTGGCGACTTGATTCAAGTCTTCAAAATCATGAAAGGCATCGACCACATCAAACCAGAGGAGCTTTTACAGATCAGCAGGGACACACGCACCCGGGAACACAAATAGAAATTGGGCTTCAAGGCATTCAAGATGGAAAACAGGAGACAATTCTTCACAGAGAGAGTTGTCACAATCTGGAACAAACTCCACAGCGATGTGGTTGAAGCTGAAAGTTTGGGAACATTTAAAATCAGACTGGATAGGATCCTTGGATCACTTAGTTATTAATGGACACCAAACGAGCACAATAGGTCAAGTGGCCTTCTCTCGTTTGTAAACTTTCTTATGTTTCTTATAATACATTTTACAAATTCCAATTTACACAAGTGTATATGTGATATACAGTAAACAATATGAGGTCTTACATCCTAGATTGTAAAAGCTGATAAGTGCAGACAAGATGCTAAGTCAAGGTTAAGAGCTAAGGGAAAGGGAGCATAGGGGAAGTCAAGACCGCAGTGGTCTGGAGGGGATGTATGGAGAGACGAGGGTCTGAAGGTAACTCGGTGCAGTGTGGTCGAGACAGTGGTAGGTAAGGGTCAATGTCTTCAACTGAATGCATGCTGGTATCAGGAGACCCAGGTATTGCTGGAGACCTGGGCTCTGTTCCTCATACCTGGTTTAACTAATTCAGGCTATCCAAACATTAGCCGGATTCAATTAATTTGATAATTTAAATTGTGCTACCTCAGTTTCTTGAAGCCTTATAGAGGCTAAACTTTGAGGTGCCGTTAGGGACATAATTCACCCCGTGGTACATACACTATACTGAGATGCTTACACTACATACTGAGACATATACACTCGGGGGCGTGTTTGTCAATTGTGGGGCCCCAATCAAAGCTCAGTTTAGGGGCCCCTCCACCTCTAACTGTCATGACAATTTTAGAGTCACTACACACAGCAGTATCTGCCACAATCAGTCAGTGCACTCGAACTAAAGTTAAAATGGGAGAGAGAAGGACATTTTCTTATTTTCTAGAACTTCTTCACTTCGCTGTCTTTCACTGACTGAAGCTGGCAGAGGTACGGTGGCTCAAATGTGTCATGAGGCTGAGTGAAATGACGGTTTGTAAATAGATAGACATGCAGACATGTGTGATATTGCACTGGCACTGGCAGGGTCGCAGAATGCAGGCTTTAACGATGATCACATTAGAGCTGCAATGTACACTATTCGTTTTAAAAACAATTCTTAAATGGAGCATTAAGGTATCCCTTCAATTTGCCACGCACATTTCATCACAAGCTTTTTTATCACAAACAATAAGGTCACTGACAAAAGATTGTCATCAAGTTATCTTTTGGAAATCACTACTTAAGCTGAGCTAAAAACAAATAGCGCTATAATAAACAATACATAACAGATACAGTACGTATTCAATTCAGTAGCTACATAAATAAATCCTGATCACTTCCTGTCACGTTTGATTTAGATCGAATACTTCTTAATGTCCTACACGGTTCCAAAACAGCCTTTAATTAAATCTACCAGTATCACTCTGTCGGCTTGTTGACATGGGGTGCGTTCACACTGTGCAGACTTTTGTCATTCTGCAGGAATCTGACCATTGAGTCAATACTCAGATTTTCATCTGATTCGTGTGACTTCAGAGCGATGAAAACAATCACACATTTCTTAGCATAACAATACTAAATACTGAAACACAAATAGCCCACAATGATAAAAAATAGATGAAAAAAATGCCCTAATGTATTTTCTGGTTTAATAGGCTATGAGGATTTTAACTTAAAATTAAACTTCATACTCACAGCACTGCTAAAGCAGGATTCAAACCCAGCCCTCATGCACCAAATGTGGCCTTCCTTTGAGGTGCTATATGCGGAGGACTGCGCAGAGCCGCAATTCCGACCAGTTGTCTGTCTGCTATGGTTCCACCACCAGAGGGAGGGCAGTTTCAAACCAGCGACAGGTGCACTGGGTGGCGGACGCGATCCGGCTCACCGGCTACTTCCTGCACCCTGTGGTGTATATAATTATTTTGAACTGTACAGTAGAGCCTGTCCGTGAGTTGATCTCTGTTGCCCTGCTCTGTATATAGTTCCTTTGATAACAGCACCAGTAGAGATTGCTGTCACCTCGCTCCTAGCTGTGCTGGTTGAGCAGAAGGTTCTGTTCTCTTGTTGGCTATCCCAGTGTCTGGAGGCTAGCTGTGTGTATATTTTCTGATGACAGATCTGTGACCTGCTCCTAACTGCGTTAGATGAGCAGGAGGCCACTGTGATGTGAAGCTGAGGGCACAAGAATGTTTGCTGCTCCTCTCTGTTTGCATTCTGTTAATTTGTACAGTTGGTCTGTGGTCCGCTCCTGGCTGTGCCAGAGGAGCAAGAGTCTGCTGCTATGGTGTTGAGCAGAGGGTACAAGAGTTGTTGTCACCCCGCTCTGTTCAGTTTGTTTAAATAGTCTGTAACAGTGGGTCTGTGGCCCCACTCCTGGCTATGCCAGAGTAGCAACCTATCGGTATATGCAATATAATGAATAGGTAATTCATCTGTATACTTTTTATTAAGTAGCCTACATTATTAGGCAGAGATCCCCAACATCATTGGTGCTATGGACAGCAGTCAGATTCCCATAAGGCATCCTCAGGACAAAATGAGGCAGACTTGGTTAACAGAATATAATTTCACCACATAATGCACAGGTGCTTATGACATTATCACAACATTAATTAAAAAATGATTCAGCAACTCATGAAAATAATCCAACAGTGCCAGACAGTAGGGTATCAGACTTTGGATAATTCTGAACATCATCCATGACTTGACCTCAGTTATTCCCAGATCTGTGAATCTACCTGCCTCATTTCAAATATAGAAGCCAAGTGGCCAGGCTCTGTCCACTACTGTCCAAGAATATTCAGAGAGTCAACCTTGTACCAGAGAATTGAGGAAGGTATAGGAAATAATGTTATTTGCTTATTATCTTATTATTTTTAAATTGCTTAAATATTTGTTTTATGAAGTGATTTAACAGTGTTAATCTCATATGTCATTATGATGGGATAATTTCATTTTAATTTAGCTATAAAGATGAAGAAACCATTTACATCAGACAGATTTATTAGTACAATATAATACTACAATATTATATATTAAAAAAGAACAAAGACAAACTATGACAAAACAATAGAGAGCTAACTATACTCATACAGCAAACGCTCAGTCCATGTTCCATTTCATTACTACAAGCATGCAGATTTAAATTAGATGTGTGTGATATTATTATATTGGGGTAAATACAGCCTGTGTAACGAAAAATATATATTTATGTCCAGGCTTCCCATCTGGACTTGACAGCAGCAGCGTTACATTTAATCACTTCAACACCATGATGTACGCACGTATGTCAGATGAAAACCCTCAGACCCCCATGCCATATCTGCATCAAGTTTCATAATGTATTCTGTTAGCGGCATCTCAGTCCAGTGTTTCAGGTTTCATTCCCAAAGTCAGTGCTTGTACTGTACAATGTTAAGTGTTTTATGTTCATTTTTCCATTGAAATACAATACTCCATTTGTGCTAGTTTTATATGATCATTTGCCTTTCATTATACCAGAGCTTTAAAAGAGCTATCGGTTAAAATGAGCGGTTTTGGCTCTTGTAGGTAGTTCGAAATGTTGGCGCTTCTAGTGTTAAATGCATAATCGCCAGTTATTATAATGAACAGACTAAACAACTTTTGCTTGATTAAATAGAGAAAATGTTGATAAAATCATTAGTTGATTAATAGACCCAATTAATCTAATATCTATCTCTCTATCTCTCTCTCTATATATATATATATATATGTATATATATATATATAACACGCATATATGCACGTTATATATATGATTAGTAAATGTTTTTACAACAATTGGACATCACATTGGATTTTACAAGTTCCTGATGGCACAATGTAATTTAGTTCTGTGGTCACTTTGTTCAAATCTTGCCACAACAAGTGGTTAGCCGAGTTGGGAGAAATGTATGATATGGATTAAAAACATTTATTTTGTTTAATTGTTTATTTATTTATTTTCTTTTTTCATAGTTGGTTGACATGATGCTTGACAAAGGATCAACTTCTCTCTACAAAAGAAAGTACCTACTTTGGTCCATATGTTTTATCATCATCACCCTAATCATATTTCTGGCTTACAGAAACAATAATATGGAGTTTTACATGCTGAACACAGGAGAGTTACAGGGAAACAACAACACAAAAGGGAATGATGACATTTCTCCAATGAAAACCAATCAAGCCACAGAGTCTCCCAATCCTCCAGAGGTGTGTGGTGCCCCTGCAAAGATCGACCCCTTGGTTCCCGTCAGAGGCATGAAAACAATTGTAGTTGCTGCTTATTTAGACAAGCGGGATTCAGAGCATGTCCGTGTTATTTCTATAGTTTACCGGTCAGAGATGGCTGATCACCACTGTTTGTTCTGTTGCGGTGGCCGCAAGTTCACAAGTAGAGCGCAGTGTCACATCCACAGAGACCACTTCGGCTTCGTCTATGGCACAGCAGACCTGTTTTGCAAAATCCCTCAAGGTTGCAGCCTCCCAACACACCTGGCAGTTTACACTCCCCTGGGAGGGGACCAAGATGTGTCTTTCCTTCCAATACACAACAGCCAGCCCCAGCCGCAAACCAACGCCTTCCCTTACGACTTCACAGTGTGCATTTCGACCATGTATGGAAATTTCAACAATGTCTTGCAGCTTGTGCAGACTATTGAGATGTACAAACTCCTAGGGGTCCAGAAAGTGGCCATCTACAAAAACAGCTGTAGCCCAGACACACAAAGGGTGCTGGATTTCTACCACAGCACAGGCCTCGTGGACATCATACCTTGGCCGATCACGTCCTACATCAACGTTTCTGGTGGATGGCGCCCTTCTGAATTTCCTGGAGATCTGCACTACTACGGCCAGCTGGCAGCCCTCAATGACTGTGTGTACAGGTACATGTACAAGACCAAATACGTAGCCCTGAATGACATTGATGAGATCATTCTACCCCTAAAGCACAGGACCTGGAATGAGATGATGGAAGACCTTGAACAGCAGTATGGTCCACACACGGGTTTTGAGTTTGAGAGCCATGTTTTCCCTCAAAACATAAATGAAAAGAGTGGTAGGTTCCATCTGCAGGAATGGAAAGACATCCCTGGGGTTAATGTGCTGGAACATATTTACCGAGAGCCAAATAAAGCAGGGGTTTTGAATGCTTTCAAAGTCATTGTGAACCCCAGGTTGGTGCAGGAAGTCACAGTCCATGGGTTTTTGAACTTCGACTATCATTCTATAAGAGTCCAACAGAATTTTGCACGGATGTACCACATCAGGCGGCCTCAGAGGCATGATCTGCACCAATCAGACTTAATCCGAGATGACCATTTGTGGAGTTATTCGGAAAAGTTGGTACCAGCTGTTAATGAAGTGTTAAAGAAAAGCAACTTAGAGAGGGTAAAAGCAACTTAAAGAGGTACTTTAGTATTTTGGCATTTTAGCCTGATTGCTTACTCAACCTTTTTAATTCTGTGCATCCAGTTTGAAGAAATTTGAATACATTGTTTCGTTAGCATAGCACAACTGATGGAATCAAATGGTCTCAAAACGCTGACTCTCAAAAGCCGGCTAATAGACCTTTTGGCTATAAAACATGTTTTTTATAAGACTGCTAACAGGCCATAAGAAAGGGAGCGAAACTCCCACCCATACCTATCCCCTAAAGCTTCAGGCCAGGCTAGTGCTCAGCCTTACATACGTTTTGATAGAAAACATGTGTGTGTGTTGTGGCAGTGTGAGAGGCAAGGCTGGGGTCAGGGCGGGTCTTTCAGTGGAGGAGACTACAAAACATCTCCTCCAAGACTCCAAACCCCAGAAGCCAGCAGGGCTCCTGATGGCCATAGCCCCGCCCACCACTTCCCCTAAAAAAGGAACCAGGAAACAGACAAGGGTGTGCATGCTTGGCTGGGGTAGCAAGGTGCAAATGACGGAGAAGTTCACAGTTGATGGATTCACTGGCTTAGGGGTTTTGAATGCTTTCAAAGTCATTGTGAACCCCAGGTTGGTGCAGGAAGTCACAGTCCATGGGTTTTTGAACTTCGACTATCATTCTATAAGAGTCCAACAGAATTTTGCACGGATGTACCACATCAGGCGGCCTCAGAGGCATGATCTGCACCAATCAGACCTAATCCGAGATGACCATTTGTGGAGTTATTCGGAAAAGTTGGTACCAGCTGTTAATGAAGTGTTAAAGAAAACCATCTTAGGGAGGGTAAAAGCAACTTAATGGGGTACTTTTTTATTTTGGCATATCAGCCTGATTGCTTACTCATTCAGATTCATATGAATCCATCAATGATCTCAAGGTTGTGATGCTTTTTCAGTACTGTAGCCTACCTGACCAGATTAAAATGACACTTATTTGAGGAGTGTTTCATTTCCCTCAATTTCAGCTACAATTGCTTGGCAATTTTAGGCATCACACATCACACATCATCACACATGTTTTTTGGATAAATTCCCAACAAATGGAATAGTCATTGTGCTCTTTGGGCTTATCAACATTAGACTAATCAACATATCAGTTTCTTGTATAGGAAAGTAACTATCATAATAAAAGTGTCTTCTAGAATTCTATTTAAAAAACAAATTTAATATGAATCTATATTTCTGATAATCTGAAATCGTACAATATATCCTATTCAAATCATTGACTTTCCAGGTCAGTAATTTAACTACTTTAAATACCTTTTAAAACTTGTTTTGAAAGCATTTTGGCTACACACAACCGCAGGAATGGAAATAAGTAAAACAGAAACAGACCCATGTATGTTCCAATTTTAATGGGTACAGCACCATGGCAAAAACAAACAATGAATATAAAATGCACAATGAAGACAACAATGTGTAATCTGATATACACTGAAAAAACATTGCTACACAGCTCCCTTAGGAAGAAGTTCTCTGGGAGGGAATTAAGCAAAGTGGCCTGATTGAATTTTCGGACTGTATGATCATTTCAAGAAGTCCATTCCACGGAAAATGTTTTCTCTATGTTTTACAGCATACAGCAAGTCAAACCATCATTACTATGTACTGGAATTCATGTTTTCATCCATTTTTTTATATAATCCCAAAAACTCCAGCATGAAAAAAAAATATTTTGGGGGAAAAATGTTATTGCTCCAGTGACTTTGATTTGAACCTTTGCAATCCCTCCCAGAAAACAACGGCCGTCTCGGTTCGATCCGACCTTGTATCTTCAGCGTCGGTGAGGAGATCCCGTTAGGTGTTTATTTGTTTTTATACTTGATGCGCGGTGTGGTGGAAATTAGCCAGGACTCAGAACCGTTGTGTCGTGGGGTCTTTAGCGTCCACTAGGTAGACGGCCTTGGTTTAACGTCAAAGCCTGTACGACGGTACCGATCAGCTGGTCTCAGCAATGAATGAAATTTGGCTCCAGATTCAGTTCCATAACCCCAGAACTGGGGTTACATGTACTCCTGATGCAGTGCAATACTAAATAAAGGATGTTGGAAATCTAGAAAAGTGCATTTCCATTTCTTTATTTCTTTTTTCTGTTGCAGGGCCTTCATCACTAGGATGTGGTAGATTATGAGAATGCCACCTCTTTCTGCAAGATAAACCGATCTCTAAATGTAAAAAGCTGAGGGCGAGGGTGGGTGGGGGTGGGTACTGTACTTCGAAGTATTGATAGAAATGTATTGTGTCCAACCCAATAAACTGCTATGGGGAAGTATCAGCATAACAAAATAAGGAAATAAATAGTTAATGACTAAATGATCACAGAAATTGAGTGCATGCAGCAACCAAAATATCTCTCTTATCTCATTACTGTGGATTTGTACCAGCAGTGTCAACAAAACCCCAAACAACAACACTGAAACAAAACAAGCAAGCAAGCTGTTTGACACAAGCAATGTAAAACAGAAACTAATAAGCTTCATCAACCAAATGAAGGATTCAGATAGCTAGCTATGAAGAAAGAGGAAGATGGAGAATGGACACAGTCAGTATGTCAGTAAAATAACAACTGAATGTGATAAGTGGCAACTGACAGCTCAAAAGATGTATTAAGGCAGGAAAATACACAAACACACACACTTCCAAAAAAAAGAAAAAAGAAACACTCCATATAAGCATTGTGTTGTTTTAACTTTCTCCATTCTAACCATCCATTTTGATAAATATATGCATGCATTATAGGTAAAGATAAAGACCTCTCATTTAAATGGAAGCTGAGTTTGACCCTACATGTTAGAGAACTTAGTGTTTCAATGTTTTATGCAGAATAAATGTGGTGTCTGAAGAGGTTAACACTGACCTTGCAAATAAAACTTTGCTAATGTAGATAAACTGCTAGCAGGCCATGAGAAATCTTTCACTCACATGAAGAAATGACACAGCTTTAGCTTGGAGAACAAAACAACTTTTGATGCACATCTGATCTTCCCACTATATGGTACAGCTGAAGGTGCAGTATGTCAATATATTTGTCCTTTGTGTTTTTATTTTGGCACATAAGGGGGAACCAACATTTTATTTATTTTTTTGGTACAATTGACCTGTAAAATATTCAGTTGCAAACTCCAAAGGGAAATGTATCAGACTGGTTTATTCTCTAAAATGTCGGTTTGTATTTTGAAAAAAATATGATTTTGGCTTAGTATTTGAGAGGCTTGCAGAACCAGTTATACTGATTGGATCAAATGTTGCACCTAAAAGTTACTTTCTTATAATAATCAAATCATTTAGGAGGCTGGTTATTTTTTTAATTTTTCTTTCAAAACTACTAAAATAGACAAAACACATCTCATAACCACATTCATATACAAAGTCTTGACCAGAGTTATGGAACTTGGGTAGTTATTTGGATATAACTCTCTCTCATATATATACATACACCAATCAGCCATAACATTATGACCACCTGCCTAATATTGTGTAGGTCCCCATTTTGCCGCCAAAACAGCCCTGACCCGTCGAGGCATGGACTCCACTAGACCTCTGAAGGTGTGCTGTGGTATCTGGCACCAAGACGTTAGCAGCAGATCCTTTAAGTCCTGTAAGTTGCGAGGTGGGGCTTCCATGGATCGGACTTGTTTGTCCAGCACATCCCACAGATGCTCGATTGGATTGAGATCTGGGGAAGTCAACACCTTGAACTCGTTGTTGTGTTCCTCAAACCATTCCTGAACCATTTTTGCTTTGTGGCAGGGCGCATTATCCTGCTGAAAGAGGCCAATGCCATCAGGGAATACCGTTTCCATGAAAGGGTGTACATGGTCTGCAACAATGCTTAGGTAGGTGGTACGTGTTAAAGTAACATCCACATGAATGGCAGGACCCAAGGTTTCCCAGCAGAACATTGCCCAAAGCATAACACTGCCTCTGCCGGCTTGCCTTCTTCCCATAGTGCATCCTGGTGCCATGTGTTCTCCAGGTAAGCGACACACACTCACCCGGCCATCCACGTGATGTAAAAGAAAACGTGATTCATCAGACCAGGCCACCTTCTTCCATTGCTCCGTGGTCCAGTTCTGATGCTCACATGCCCATTGTAGGCACTTTCGGCAGTGGACAGGTGAACATGGGCACCCTGACTGGTCTGCGGCTACGCAGCCCCATACGCAACAAACTTCGATGCACTGTGTGTTCTGACACCTTTCTATCAGAACCAGCATTCACTTTTTCAGCAATTTGAGCTACAGTAGCTCGTCTGTTGGATCGGACCACACAAGCCAGCCTTCGCTCCCCACGTGCATCAATGAACCTTGGCTGCCCATGACCCTGTCGCCGGTTCACTGCTTTTCCTTCCTTGCACCACTTTTGATAGGTACTGACCGCTGCAGACCGGGAACACCCCACAAGAGCTGCAGTTTTGGAGATGCTCTGACCCAGTCGTCCAGCCATCACAATTTGGCCCTTGTCAAAGTCGCTCAGATCCTTACGCTTGCCCATTTTTCCTGCTTCAAACACATCAACAACATGTTCACTTGCTGCCTAATATATCCCACCCACTGACAGGTGCCATGATAACGAGATTATCAGTGTTATTCACTTCACCTGTCAGTTATCATAATGTTATGGCTGATCGGTGTGTGTATATATATATATATATATATATATATATATATATATATATATACAGCAAAAAAATAAACATCCTCTCACTTTCAACTACTTTAATTTTCAGCAAACTTAACGTCTAAATATTTGTATGAACATTATTATTTTTGTCATTTAGCTGACACTCTTATCCAGGGCAACTTACATTTGTACCCATTTATACAGCTGGGCATTTTAATTGAAGTACCTTGCTCAAGGGTACAACAGCACTGCCCCACAAGGATCTGAACACACAACCTTCCAGTTATGAGTCCAGAGACCTAACCACTACTCCATAGTGCTGCCATCTCACTATGGAGTGAACATAAAATGCACTATCAGCACTATGGAATGAACATAAAAAGATTCAACAACTAAGACATAAACTGACCAAGTTTCAGACATGTGACTAACAGAAATGGAATAATGTGTTCCTGAACAAAGTGGGGGGTCAAAATCAAAAGTAACAGTCAGTATCTGGTGTGGCCACCAGCTGCATTAAGTACTGCAGTGCATCTCCTCCTCATGGACTGCACCAGATTTGCCAGTTCTTGCTGTGAAATGTTACCCCACACTTCCACCAAGGCACTTACAAGTTCCCAGACATTTCTGGGGGGAATGGCCCTAGCTCTCACCCTCTGATCCAACAGGTCCCAGATGTGCTCAATGGGATTGAGATCCGGGCTCTTCGCTGGCCGTGGCAGAACATTGACCTTCCTGTCTTGCCGGAAAGCACGTCCAGCGACGGTGGGTTTGTGCCCATAGGCGACGTTATTGCCGGTGATGTCTGGTAAGGACCTGCCTTACAACAGGCCTACAAGCCCTCAGTCCAGCCTCTCTCAGCCTATTGCAGACAGTCTGAGCACTGATGGAGGGATTGTGCGTTCCTGGTGTATCTCGGGCAGTTGTTGTTGCCATCCTGTACCTGTCCAGCAGGTGTGATATTCGGCTGACAGCGGTAAGAGGGGGGTTGGGGGGGATGGTACAGTTTTGCATTTTCCAGACTTAATGTAATTAACAACAATAATAATTAAAATCTTGTGTATATTTTTTTAACAAGCGCAGAGTGCTTCACAGAAAGCAATGCAATTAACAATAAGTGAAATATAAATCATAAAGCAGGTAATTAGGTTATACAAACAATTAGTCTCAAAGTGATTATATTCAAACAATAACATCTAAAAGACAAAAGCAAGACTTAAAGATAATAAACAAGCATAAACACTGCCTTAGTCCATGGGCAATATTGTGTCCCGTGTGGTCTACAGGGAAGTTGCCGTTGCAGACAGCGGGTCTTCATTGATATGTCGCTCGTCCTGCTCGACCACAAGTCTGCTGTTGTGGGTCATATGTCAACTGTTGTGTTTCAATTCCTCTCAACTTCAGTCCTGCATTCGATGCACAGATCTGCGGGATTGCAACTCGGCTGAAATATGTGCGAGAGGGAATTGTATATCTCCTGTCCAGCGCTCACATGAGGTTTTTAAACCCGTTTGGTCACTGCATTAAAAGGCACTATGTTTTTAGCGAGGTAGTGGGTTATGGCGTTAGATATCTCATGGTGCCTTCGTGAGGTCTTTTCATATGGTGGAACAGCCGCAAACGACTCTGAAATCGCTGCTAGACTGAGTGACCGCGGCGCTGTTTCCAGTGCTGGTGCAGGAGCTGTGTCAATTCCGCACAGCTCTTGCAAATCACCTTTTGTGTTCGGTGTCGTTCACTTCGAAGCCGAAATAATCCCATATTATCGAAGTGCTGTTTGTCTTTGGTATTAACGCGCCTTATGATCGCTCTGACGCCATAATCCCACTCCACTGCACTTTCCTGTTTGTTTTTAATGGTGGGCGTGTACGCAGTTGGCTGGGCAGCGCTGATTGGGCAGGACGGAGGTGCGCTAACTCTATTGGTTAGTAAGATGCCACACAAAGAGGGCAGTCATGCTTTTGCTCTGGGACAGACTCGCTGCATATTGTTCATATCGCATCCACATCGCGATTGCGATTCAATTTTGATTAATCGTTCAGCCCTAGTTGTTACACGTGGTCTGCCACCGCGAGGACGATCAGCTGTCCTTCCTGTCTCCCAGTAGTGCTGTCTTAGGCGTCTCACAGTACAGTCATTGCAATGTATTGCCTTGGCCACATTTGCAGTCCTCATGCCTCCTTGCCTAAGGCACATTCACGCAGATGAGCAGGGACCCTCGGCATCTTTCTTTTGGTGTTTTTCAGTCAGTAGAAAGGTCTCTTTAATGTCCTAGGTTGTTATAACTGACCTTAATTGCCTACCGTCTGTATGCTGTCAGTGTCTTAACAACCGATCCACAGGTGCATGTTCATGAATTGTTTATGGTTCATTGAACAAGCATGGAAAACATTGTTTAAACCCTTTACAATAACGATCTGATCTGAAAAAAGAATACTGATTACCTTGTTTTGAAAATAATCTGTAACCTAATCCAATACATTACTCCAAATCAGTAACATAATCAGAATACTTTTAGATTACATTTGGAATACTTTTTTTCTTTATTAAAAAACAAAAGCAGCCGAGTTCAAGAAGTGAAACAAAATGTACTACACATTCTAATATGAATGACGGATTGAAATTGTTTATTTGTATCCACAGTTCAAACAATTAAAATGGTAATTAAGATTTGTGTCAGTTTAATTATCTTGCATATCTATACTTTGCATTTTGTAGTAGTGTATGATTTTGTAAACCATTGAATCTACATCTTGGACTCCGCAGGTTGGCATCAGAAATGACAAGGGGGTACAAAGTAGGTATTTGATTAATGGGGGGGGGGGGGGGGGGGGGGGGGGTGGATGGATGCAAATACAAACTATCGATGACGTTTTTGGTTATACTATTTCTGTGCTGCCGTTTTGCTTATTATGCTTTCACAAAAAATTGTAATTATTAAATCGTATTTTTTATAATTGTGATTAAAATTAGTATTTTCTACTCACATGTCAAGCATAATTGTATTACAGTTGCACACATTTAAAAAATAAAATCTTACCTCCAGATGTTTTTATTATTATTAATTTAAGTTTAGTTCTCGGAAGCAGACATTGTCTCGTGGTCGGCACATCTTGTATTGCACTTTAATATTTGTTCAAATTTCTTTCTTTGGAAGTGAACAATTGCCTGTACTTCCACAAGTTAAACCCCTATTCACACACAGTGCTGCCACAGCGGCCGCAGAGCTGTGTGTTATTGACAGGGATATCGCTGCTGTTTGTTGCAGAATGGCGGCGAATCAGCATATTTTTGGGAGAGACCGTAAATAAAAACTATGTTGCAAAAATACTACACACGCCCTTCAGATTCCCCTTACACTTGTACACTTTAACTTAATGTAAATTATGTATAAGTAATCAGTAATCTCTTAAAAAGTATCGCTAATCAGAATACTTGTCTGACAGGAGGAACGTAACGGGAATACAAATATCAAAATTCTGTAATCTGATTACGTAACGCCACTACTTGTATTCCGTTACTCCCCAACCCTGTATATATATATATATATATATAGACAGTGTCACAGAAAGGTGTTGGGCCACCACGAGCTGCCAGAACAGCTTCAATGTGCCATAGACATGTTAATAGATTATATTTATCAATTAACAAAATGCAAAGTGAGTGAACAGAAGAAAAATCACACTTTAAACCTAATTTAAGTAGCTTGTAGCCGTCACTGCCAGCTGTCGTAACTAATTTTATAAAACTTAATTATTGGGGTTATAGTCTCAAATTAATGTATAAATTATGAGCATCCATCTTTGAAACTGTTTACCCTGGTGAGGGTCATGGGGAAACATGGGAGCTGATCCCGGTAAGCATAGTGTGCAAGGCAGGAATACACCCAGGATGGGATGCCAGTCCATTGCGGGGCAACACACACATACAGCATTTTAGAATAGCCAATTAACCTAACACACATGTCTTTGAACAATGGGAGGAAACCCACATGACAGGTACCCTGAGCTGGGACTTTAACCTTGGACCCCTGGAGCTGTGAGGCAGCCGTGCTAACCACCACGCCACTGTACCACCTCAATTAAAAACATACATTATAATAAATAATACAAAATAGTTGTGTGTGTGTATTTATGCCTACTATATATACACATATGTGTGTTCTATGGCTCTACAATAAGTGAATGTATTCATGGTTACAAATGCTCAAGTGGAGAACGTATAATGATGGGGGCGAATTGACGCTGGGTAGAATTGTCGTGCTCCCCCTGTTTTATCTTCAACTGGCCGCTGCCACAGGCAATACCAGGTTCCTCCAATTGGCATTCCCCAAGGTAATTTCCAGCTGCTAAGTAATGTGAAAACAGAGTGAAAAACACAACTTTGATGTTACTTGTTATGATTACTAGCTTTTACTTGCTTGCAACATAATTTTACTTGTGCTATAGTTTAACTTGGTCTTGTTAGGTCTGAAGTAATGATGTATTGTACTTGCTATTACTATATCTGAAGTCCCTATTTATTGAATGTACTGGAATTGTTTACAAATGCTGTATGAATGATTTGTAACATCTATAATTATAAAATAAATTATATCAGTAGCTGAGGTAATACATGGAGTGCTAATATAATTGTTAAGTAACTTAAACTATATTTATTACACTAAATCAATGTATAAATATGATTCGAAATGAAAGATGCAAATAGTTTTGTCTGCAATTCTACATAGGGTTTCCACCTGGCCCCATATTCCCTTGCACAACATTATTAATTTAGCAGAGGAGAAACTATATACATGTTATTTTCTTTCAGTTTAGAGGTAATTTTAAAATGTAGTTCTGCCTCAAAGTCCCAGGGTATTATGGGGCCAGGTGACACCCCTAATTTCTACTAGAAATGTGATGAACAAGCAAAACCTTTCAGACCATGTTCCACTAACTGAAGAGAGTAAGAGCTCAAAACATAATTTATGTAATTACATAAACAATAGTTTCTACAAGTTATTATAATTTCTTCAGGGTAGTAATCCACCTTACTGAAGTAGTTATGTTTCATGTGATATTAGTACTGATATGACCATTGTTCATATTTAAAATAAGAACATTTTGTCATCCTAGATCTATACCTCCTGACTGATCTACGGCAAGAGATGAAGAACCTATGTGAAGGGTGGAGACTCTAGAGGATGGCAAATTTAATGTTGATGTTTATACATCACCAGAGGAGCAAGCTGCTGTAGGAAAGCCCTGTTTAAAGCTGTTTAAAGCCACCTAGCTCAGTGGTTCTCCACGCTGGTCCTGGAGGACCCCTTACTTTGCTGGTTTGTGTTCCGAATGAGCTCACTTTTTAATTGAACACTTTGATTGGAGTTATAATTTACATAAATGTGACTTTTTAAATTGTGTATCTTATAAAACGTTCAAATTCAAATTTCTTATACCATCTTATGATAATTGAGAGCTCAGTTGGAAAAGAAACAGAATGGGTAGAGGGTCCCTAGGACCAGGGTTGAGAACCACCGGCATTGCTAAATGGCATGTGTGATTATTTTATGCAGCTTTTTGGATGTGTTTTTAGTGTGTGATTTTGTTCTTGGTGTTAATTGGTGGTAATTTTCCTTTTAATGCAAAATTGTATTCAATAAAGTATGACTTGAATTCAGATTCTTTCTACAATAGCCTTGCGTTATTTTACTTATATTAATGCATAAAGTGGTGTACTAATAGCATGTTTTTATTTAAATCAGACTTGCAACATTGATATGGTTTGATAATAATAATAAATACAATACTTACATATGTCTGGCCAAATCGAGATTGAAATCGTGAATCATCCATAATTTTCAATAAAATAGAGATTATATTTTTAGGCAATATCGCCCAGCCCTATCTTTCTACTATCAAATGGAGCTGGAATGGTTTTGGGGACTTTCGTTTAAATATTATAAAGCTGACCTCGGAATGTTCACAATGCAATTCAAGTTTAGAAATCGTGGCATGGGGTTACCGAATCGGGTGTGTATTCCCATTTCCACAAATAGCTCCCCAGCAGAACACTGTTGCACTGTAAAAGGGGACCCTTTCTAGTATCAATAGAACCTAAAATTATTTTTGCGACTTCCTTCTAAACATTATAAAGAAAACCTTGGAATATTAACATTTCTCAATAATAGACCACATGAAAATAGGGACACCAGTTTGGGTGTCTATTCCCAGTTCCAGAAATAGTTCCCCAGCATAAAACTATTGTAGCACTATTGTACCATATCACTGTCACGATTTACCCAGACCTGTATAACAGGTCAAAACCTACAGGGAGAACTTGTTTATCAAGAAGATAAAGCACTGCAACAGTTGACAGTATGTACGCCGTTCGACTACACAACCATCAAGTGTTGGTTTCTTCAACAATTCAACACACACCGGTACCAGCACTCACAAACAGCAACCGGCCTCTGCACGTTATTTTAAGGTAGGATTTGCTAATGACCTACACCTGGATATGTTTAGCACATTAGTAAGTCATAGTCATTATGACTATTGTATCACCCACTACATTAACATCACATCTTTTAGCACCAGCATGACACACAACTGGTATTATGCTAAAGTGACTGAGAGAATCCATGTTACATACGTACTCTTCAAGAAATGTCCAGTTTATAGCACTTACACATTATATTGGATAACTTTTAAAACTGAAATGGAATGTTAAAATGTTCCAGTATACAAAAACACTGAAAACCCTTTTGATTACTTTTCACTAAATTGAAAATACTGTATTTGCGACTTCTGACTGGTTTCGTGGTGGAGTGTCACAAATACCAGCTAAACCATTTCTTTTGTTGAATACATTAAGGAAAACATTAAAAGCTCAAGGGCTCGGTGGGAGTAAAAGGGAACTTGTAAAACAAGTTTGGGGTTTGTTGATTCAAAGTGTTGGATTTAAAGTATGTATTATTTATTTCTAAGCAGATGCCCTTTTCCAGGGTGACTTGCAAAACACAAGAGCATTACAAAGTGCAATAATGCAGAGTAATTCAATTCAAGGTGGTTTAGTCAAGGATTTGCAGGATAGAGCCAGTTAGGTGTGAATTGGTGGCAGGTAGACAAAAGCTACTTAAAGCAACTGTTGAGAAGTAAGGTAAATACTTTTGTTTACAAGTTGCCACAGACAGACACAGGACAGGACAGGTGAGAGGCAGCCATCTTGTTGTTTTCCTAGTTTCAGACAGTCTTAGCATTGCTCATTTTGTTTTAAGCACAGAGCTGGCCAAATTTGACCAATTTGGTTATTTAAATTTGAATTTTCTACATACCCGTTCGTGACTTTTCCTAACTATATGTATTAAACATGCCTACAGTGTTTTAGCTGCATAAAATAAGTTAAACACGTTTGTATAGAATAGCCAGAATTGGGTTATTTTAACCGGTCATTTAAATACATAATAAATCAAATATAATGCATAATCCTGCCTGCCCTTTACAATACAGGCAGTTTCACGCTCAAGGGGCGATTTCTACCACCTATTTTGTATTATGTATTATAATGTATGTTTTTAATTGGTACATTCATTTCAGAATATAACCCCAATTATTAAGTTTTATACATTTAGTCATGACAGCTGGCAACACGGCTACAGGCTACTTAAAATAGGTTTCATATTTAAACCAACACTTGGTGCAGTAGCTAGAAAACAGTATTTTGAACCTGGTGATCTGGGTTTGATTCCTGATTAGTACTTATTTTCTTGTGTACATTTTAATATATAATTTCCTGGAGTTAAACCGCATCAGAGTAGAACGAACAATTAGAAAGCGATTAATAAGGATTTTAAATTCTCCTCCTAATTAGAATTGCGTTTCAATAACACGGTTCAGGGAACATGAACTAGCAGCAAATCAGACAGCAAGACAAATTCATTAATATCCAGTTCGAGTGCATCATTATTCAAATTTAGCCTAAAAATTTGTAGCAGAAAATGCATCAGAGACTTAAACCAACTTAAAAAGTAGTTTCCTTTATTTAAAACACAGAATATATTGCACTCAAGTGCACAAGTTGTAAATAGCAGCAGATATAACAATCAATTCCAGAATACATTTCCTTTTAAAATCCGTAATAACCGGTAGAGTGCAGAAGTGAAAACAAATAACCAACCTTATACATACATTTCTAAAAGCAACAAAAAAGACAACAAGGAAAATAAACTACAAACAAATGTGAAACTTTCCAATAACTCATACACACACACTTAAGATGCAAATAAAACCGTGATAATTCTGAACCTGTAATACAAGGATAAAATGGCCATTAATTCCATTAGCTGTCCTGCAGTGCATCAATTTCAAAGATACAATTAAAACATACAGGAGGATTCACTTAAATAGTGAAGTTGAACTGGTATGCATTAAAATACATGCCCTTCCCTAAATCGGAGTCCTACACAATCCCCCTCTCGACCGAAGTCCAATCTTCTTAATTATTCTAAATAAAACAAATAATTCAATAAAAACGTATACAGCACGCATGCCTTTTGTGGGCCGATTTCCCCCTCCACCCCCCGACACAACAGTCGTTTCCCTCTGCGGCAAATCCCTCCCGGGCTTAAATACAGATGTCAGTCACCCCGCGATTGACAGCTCTTAAAGGGGAGGCTTTATCTAGCAATACTACAAATGTATGAAATCAATAATAATAATAATAATAATAATAATAATAATAATAATAATAATAATAATAATAATAATAAGGCATCCACACATGTACTGAATTTAACGCTTAAGACAAATTAATAAATTATATTTGTCAGAAGGACTGACCCTCCATATGTAGCATTGTATTTTCAAAAGCCTTCTAATTGTTCGTTCTACTCTGATAGCGTTTAACTCCAGGAAATTATATATTTAAAAAATAATAATAATGTACACATAAGAAAATAACAAGTACTGATCTGGAATCAAATACAGTTGGCAGGTTTACAGTGCTGTTCCCTAACCACTGCACCAACTGATACACAGTTTAAACATGATACTTATTTTAAGTAGCCAATAGCCACTGCTGCCAGCTCTCGTGACTAATTGTATAAAATGTAATAATTGGGGTTATAGTCTGAAATGAATGCACCAATTAAAAACATACATTACGATAAATAATACAAAATAGTTGTGTCTGTGTGTGTATATATACACAGTGCATCCGGAAAGTATTCACAGCACTTCACTTTTTCCACATTTTGTTATGTTGCAGCCTTATTCCAAAATGGATTAAATTCATTATTTTCCTCAAAATTCTGCAAACAATACCCCATAATGACAACGTGAAAGACGTTTGTTTGAAATCTTTGCAAATGTATTAAAAATAAAAAACAAAAAAAGCACATGTACATAAGTATTCACAGCCTTTGCTCAATACTTTGTTGAAGCACCTTTGGCACCAATTACAGCCTCAAGTCTTTTTGAGTATGATGCTACAAGCTTGGCACACCTATTTTTGGGCAGTTTCTCCCATTCTATTTTGCAGGACCTCTCAAGCTCCATCAGGTTGGATGGGGAGTGTCGGTGCACAGCCATTTTCAGATCTCTCCAGAGATGTTCAATCGGGTTCAAGTCTGGGCTCTGGCTGGGCCACTCAAGGACATTCACAGAGTTGACCTGTAGCCACTCTTATCTTGACTGTGTGCTTAGGGTCGTTGTCCTGTTGGAAGATGAACCTTCACTCCAGTCTGAGGTCCAGAGCAGGTCCCCCAGAGCGCTCTGGAGCAGGTCCCCCAGTTCCTGCCGCTGAAAAACATCCCTACAGCATGATGCTGCCACCACCATGCTTCACTGTAGGGATGGTACTGGCCAGGTGATGAGCGGTGCCTGGTTTCCTCCAGAAATGACGCTTGCCATTCAGGCCAAAGAGTTCAATCTTTGTTTCATCAGACTAGAGAATTTTGTTTCTCATGGTCTGAGAGTCCTTCAGGTGCCTTTTGGCAAACTCCAGCCGGACTGTCATGTGCCTTTTACTGAGGAGTGGCTTCTGTCTGGCCACTCTACCATACAGGCCTGATTGGTGGAGTGCTGCAGAGATGGTTGTTCTTCTGGAAGGTTCTCCTCTCTCCATCGGGTTCTTGGTCACCTCCCCGACTAAGGCCTTTCTCCCCCGATCGCTCAGTTTGGCCGGGCGGCCAGACTGGTGGTTCCAAACTTCTTCCATTTATGGATGATGGAGGCCACTGTGCTCATTGGGACCTTCAATGCTGCAGACATTTTTCTGTACCCTTCCCCAGATCTGTGCCTCGATACAATCCTGTCTCGGCGGTCTACAGACAATTCCTTGAACTTCATGGCTTGGTTTGTGCTCTGACATGCACTGTTAACTGTGGGACCTTATATAGACAGGTGTGTGCCTTTCCAAATCATGTCCAATCAACTGAATTTACCACAGGTGGACTCCAATCAAGTTGTAGAAACATCTCAAGGATGATCAGTGGAAACAGGATGCACCGGAGCTCAATTTTGAGCGTCATGGCAAAGGCTGTGAATACTTATGTACATGTGCTTTTTTTGTTTTTTATTTTTAATAAATTTGCAAAGATTTCAAACAAACTTCTTTCATGTTGTCATTATGGGGTATTGTTTGTAGAATTTTGAGGAAAATAATGAATTTAATCCATTTTGGAATAAGGCTGTAACATAACAAAATGTGGAAAAAGTGAAGCCCTGTGAATACTTTCCGGATGCACTGTATATACACATATGTGTGTTCTATGACTCTACAATAAGTGAATGCACTCATGGTTACAAATGTTCCAAGTGGAGAATGTATAATGATGAATTGTTGTGGGACGAATTGTCAGGGGTGAACTGACATGCTCCCGAACTGGTTGATGTGTAGGAAACAGAGGGTATCGATTAGAGCAGTTGCTTCTAACTGCAGTGAGGTTGTTAGTGGAGTTCCACAGGGATCAGTAGTGGTGTTTGCTTTTTCTAATCTATATTAATGATCTGGACTCTGGGATAGTTAGCAAACTTGTCAAATTTGCAGATGATACTAAAATAGGTGGCTCAGCAGATACAATCTAGGCAGCACAGGCTATTCAAAGGGACTTAGATAATATTCAGTTGTGGGCTGACACCTGGCAGATGAAATTCAATGTGGACAAGTGCAAGGTATTACATGCAGGTACTTATACAAAACATTGTATAAGTGCAATCTTACAGGAGAGTAAATGACTAAATTACAAGTACTGTGTGAAAAGATGTGTTTTGAGTAAGTGCTGGAAGGAGGTCAGGGACTGCTGTTTTGACTTCAGTGGGAAGGGCGTTCCACCACTTGGGGGACAGGGATGAGAAGGAGCAGCTCTGGAGGAAGGGGAGTGCAGAGGAGGCAGAGTTAGTCTTCTGACCCCAGAAGACCGCAGTGGTCTGGAGGGGATGTATGGAGAGACGAGGGTCTGAAGGTAGCTTGGTGCAGTGTGGTCGAGACAGTGGTTGGTAAGGGTCAATGTCTTGAACTGAATGCGTGCCGGTATCGGGAGACCCAGGTATTGCTGGAGACCTGGGCTACCTGGTATAACTAATTCAGGCTAACCAAACATTAGCCGAATTCAATTAATTTGATAATTTAAATTGTGCTACCTCAGTTCCTCGAAGTCTTATAGAGGCTAAACTATGAGGTGCTGTTAGGGAAATAATTCACCCCGTGGTACATACACTATACTGAGATGCTTACACTACATACTGAGAAGTGCATACACTACATACTGAGACGCATACACTACATACTGAAATGCATACATTACATACTGATATGCATACAGTTAGATCCTCCCGTATACAGTAAGATTTCACATCCGTTTACACTGAGATTTGACGTCCGCATACAGTGAGTTCCCTTTCAAATCGAAAAACAGCCATGACATAATGGGAAGAGCCTTCTGACCTGCCAATCATTGAAAGCATGTACCAAAGCTGGCCAATAGGAGCTATGCTGGCAGGAGGAGGACCTGCCCCCAGCGTCTGTGAAAAGTCTCCTCCTGATGCAGCTCCCTGCCATTTCTTCTTTCACCTGCCTGTGAATGTGCTTTATTGCTTCTCGCTTGTGATTGCCTTAAAGCTTTAAGAAGTGTGCTCACCTGTGCAGTCTAAATTTTTGCTATCCTCTTCGGATTATTGTATCCTTAATTTTTGTCTCTTTGAAGCTCTAAGTGCGCAGTAGGAGTCTTGATTGGAGCCGGTCTCGGTCCCTCCACTGAGATCTGCTGCACAGTTTTACCTCCTGTACCATTATCCTTCTATTTAGAGATAGTGGTGTGGGAGAGGAAAGAGACGGAGACTACTCCACTGGTGGCTGGTCGGCTCTATTCCTCCAGATTCTCTTGACCTCTGTCGGCGGCTCCCACCTCGGATGCCCGCACAGATGGGAAGTTATCACCACAGACGCCTCTTGGGCGGTGTCTGGAATGGGATGGGAGTCCAAGAAGTGTGGAGCGGCCTCTGGTCAGCCGCACACATCAACGTACAGGAGCTGCAAGCAGTGCAACTGGCACTGAACCATTTTCGCCACGGTCTGGCAGACAGACATGTCCTGGTTTGGTTGGACAACACATCAGTGGTGGCCTACATCAACCACCAGGGAGGTCTATACTCCCCCAGACTATCTATCGGGTGGCATGCAGACTTCTCCTGTGGGCACAAGACAATCTCCACTCAATAAGAGCAATACACCTGCTGGGCATGTCCAATACAGCAGCAGACATTCTCTCCAGGGGAGGTCCAGACAGCTCAGAGTGGAGAATGAAACACATGCAACGACCCACTGTCCTCTGTGGTTCTACCTGGAGACAGGAGGCGGCCCCCTGGGTCTGGACGCCTTTGCTCACTCATAGACACAGGAGCTGCTGTATGCCTTCCCCCCACTGACACTTCTTCCACTGACACTGGAAAGGATTCGTCAGGAAGGAGCTCAAGTTCTCCTGATCGCCCCCCGGTGGCCGAGACAATTGTGGTTCACAACGCTGGCATAGATGATCAGCGCGGATTTCCACATGGGAGCTCTGCTTCCTCTCGCTCAAGGTGGCCTTCCTTGTAGCGATAACGTCGGCAAGGAGAATTAGTGAAATCCATGCCTTGTCTGTGGATAAAGCC
Source organism: Amia ocellicauda (assembly GCF_036373705.1). Classification (NCBI taxonomy): domain Eukaryota; kingdom Metazoa; phylum Chordata; class Actinopteri; order Amiiformes; family Amiidae; genus Amia; species Amia ocellicauda. The sequence continues at coordinate 14,275,609 of NC_089854.1, read as the reverse complement.
TGTCTGACCTTCTCGGGAAGCAATGACAGAGTCACTCTCAGGACGAACACGGCCTTCCTGCCCAAGGTCATGTTGGCGTTCCATATAAACCAACCTATTGTCCTGGAGTCTTTCCATCCCCCTCCACATACATCGGACCGCAGACTACACAGACTCTGCCCTGTCCGGGCTTTGAGGTGCACTATGCGGAGGACTGCGCAGAGCCGAAAATCCAACCGACTGTTTGTCTGCTACAGTTCCACCACCAGAGGGAGATCGGTTTCAAAACGGCGACTGGCAGACGTGATCCGGCTCACCTACGAGACATGTTCCCATGCCTGAACACATCTCAGTGCACTCAACGAGGGGACAAGCCACATCGTGGGCTGTCTTTCACGATGCCACACTTCTGTGGAATGTGGATCTGTGCAATGCTGTGACCTGGTCCGGTCAACAGACCTTCACAAGGTTCTACCACCTCAACGTGGCGGACCGGCTGCACTTAAGCTTGGGCTCCCAGGTACTTCAAACTGCTAGCCCTCAGGCTCCGTGAGGCTTTGCTATCCTTGTCATTGTGGGTTTAGGTTTAGTCAGGTGTCAGGACTCCCGACAGCTCTGGTATTGTCTTCCCATGTCTTCCCTTTCGATTTGAAAGGAAACGATAAGTTTTTATCATAACCCCAGTTCCCTGAAAAAGAAAGACAGCCATTACTCTTCAGGGGTCACTCGACTGGACGACCTTCCTGATGAAGAAATGGCAGGGAGCTCCATCAGGAGGAGACGTTTTAAAGACACCGGGGATGGGACTTCCTCCTGCCAGCAGGGCCCCTATTGGGCAGCTTTGGTACATGATTTCAATGGCAGGTCAGAAGGCTCTTCCCGTTAAGTAATGTCTGTCTTTCTTTTTCAGGGAACCGTGGTTATGATAACCTATCGATTTCACATCCGTTTACACTGAGATTTGACTTCCACATAAAGTGAGATCGGTCATCAGTCACATGCCTGCTCAGGTCCACCCATTAGCTCACACAAAAGCCATTTTTAAGATATAACGTGAGGTGCAGCCAGGCAGGGTTTTATTTCTTAAAAATCCATTCTTGTCTGGCAATACGTCCCACTAGAATTAGCTCTGTCTGAATTAAACAGCTGTCTCCCGCAACGAGTATATGGATAATTACGATAATGTTGCCCTGTATAAGTGTATTAGTCCAATACAATCCTTTGTTGTTTATATTGATTGCCCCTATGCCCCCTTCCCCTGAGCTTCCCACATCTTGTCTGTCTTGTCTTGTCCTGCTTCTAGCTGTGCTGGACAGCAGTTGTCAATTGCACGGAGTTGTCAAATGCACGGAGGGTGCATGACCTAGTTCCTGCACCCTGTGGTGTATATAGTTAGTTTGAACTGTACAATAGAGCCTGTCCGTGAGTTGATCTCTGTTGCCCTGCTCTGTATATAGTTCCTTTGATAACAGCGCCAGTAGAGATTGCTGTCGCCTCGCTCCTAGCTGTGCTGGTTGAGCAGAAGGTTCTGTTCTCTTGTTGGCTATCCCAGTGTCTGGAGGCTAGCTGTGTGTATATTTTCTGATGACAGATCTGTGACCTGCTCCTAACTGCATTAGATGAGCAGGAGGCCACTGTGATGTGAAGCTGAGGGCACAAGAATGTTTGCTCCTCCTCTCTGTTTGCATTCTGTTAATTTGTACAGTTGGTCTGTGGTCCGCTCCTGGCTGTGCCAGAGGAGCAACAGTCTGCTGCTACTGTGTTGAGCAGAGGGTACAAGAGTTGTTGTCACCCCGCTCTGTTCAGTTTGTTTAAATAGTCTGTAACAGTGGGTCTGTGGCCCCACTCCTGGCTATGCCAGAGTAGCAACCTATCGGTATATGCAATATAATGAATAGGTATCATCTGTATACTTTTTATTAAGTAGCCTACATTATTAGGCAGAGATCCCCAACATCATTGGTGCTATGGACAGCAGTCAGATTCCAATAAGGCATCCTCAGGACAAAATGAGGCAGACTTGGTTAACAGAATATAATTTCACCACATAATGCACAGGTGCTTATGACATTATCACAACATTAATTAAAAAATGATTCAGCAACTCATGAAAATAACAGTGCCAGACCGTAGGGTATCAGACTTTGGATAATTCTGTACATCATCCATGACTTGACCTCAGTTATTCCCAGATCTGTGAATCTACCTGCCTCATTTCAAATATAGAAGCCAAGTGGCCAGGCTCTGTCCACTACTGTCCAAGAATATTCAGAGAGTCTACCTTGTACCAGAGATTTGAGGAAGGTATAGGAAATAATGTTATTTGCTTATTATCTTATTATTTTTATATTGCTTAAATATTTGTTTTATGAAGTGATTTAACAGTGTTAATCTCATATGTCATTATGATTGGATAATTTCATTTTAATTTAGCTATAAAGATGAAGAAACCATTTACATCAGACAGATTCATTAGTACAATATAATACTACAATATTATATATTAAAAAAGAACAAAGACAAACTATGACAAAACAATAGAGAGCTAACTATTCTCATACAGCAAACGCTCAGTCCATGTTCCATTTCATTACTACAAGCATGCAGATTTAAATTAGATGTGTGTGAAATTATTATATTGGGGTAAATACAGCCTGTGTAACGAAAAATATATATTTATGTCCAGGCTTCCCATCTGGACTTGACAGCAGCAGCGTTACATTTAATAATTTCAACACCATGATGTACGCACATATGTCAGATGAAAACCCTCAGACCCCCATGCCATATCTGCATCAAGTTTCATAATGTATTCTGTTAGCGGCATCTCAGTCCAGTGTTTCAGGTTTCATTCCCAAAGTCAGTGCTTGTACTGTACAATGTTAAGTGTTTTATGTTCATTTTTCCATTGAAATACAATACTCCATTTGTGCTAGTTTTATATGATCATTTGCCTTTCATTATACCAGAGCTTTAAAAGAGCTATCGGTTAAAATGAGCGGTTTTGGCTCTTGTAGGTAGTTCGAAATGTTGGCGCTTCTAGTGTTAAATGTATAATTGCCAGTTATTATAATGAACAGACTAAACAACTTTTGCTTGATTAAATAGAGAAAATATTGATAAAATCATTAGTTGATTAATAGACCCAATTAATCTAATATCTATCTCTCTATCTCTCTCTCGCTCTCTCTCTCTCTCTATATATATATATATATATATATATATATATAACACGCATATATGCACATTATATATATAATTAGTAAATGTTTTTACAACAATTGGACATTACATGGAATCTACAAGTTCCTGATGGCACAATGTAATTTAGTTCTGTGGTCACTTTGTTCAAATCTTGCCACAACAAGTGGTTAGCCGAGTTGGGAGAAATGTATGATATGGATTAAAAACATTTATTTTGTTTAATTGTTTATTTATTTATTTTCTTTTTTCATAGTTGGTTGACATGATGCTTGACAAAGGATCAACTTCTCTCTACAAAAGAAAGTACCTACTTTGGTCCATATGTTTTATCATCATCACCCTAATCATATTTCTGGCTTACAGAAACAATAATATGGAGTTTTACATGCTGAACACAGGAGAGTTACAGGGAAACAACAACACAAAAGGGAATGATGACATTGCTCCAATGAAAACCAATCAAGCCACAGAGTCTCCCAATCCTCCAGAGGTGTGTGGTGCCCCTGCAAAGATCGACCCCTTGGTTCCCGTCAGAGGCATGAAAACAATTGTAGTTGCTGCTTATTTAGACAAGCGGGATTCAGAGCATGTCCGTGTTATTTCTATAGTTTACCGGTCAGAGATGGCTGATCACCACTGTTTGTTCTGTTGCGGTGGCCGCAAGTTCACAAGTAGAGCGCAGTGTCACATCCACAGAGACCACTTCGGCTTCGTCTATGGCACAGCAGACCTGTTTTGCAAAATCCCTCAAGGTTGCAGCCTCCCAACACACCTGGCAGTTTACACTCCCCTGAGAGGGGACCAAGATGTGTCTTTCCTTCCAATACACAACAGCCAGCCCCAGCCCCAGACCAACACCTTCCCTTACAACTTCACAGTGTGCATTTCGACCATGTTTGGAAATTTCAACAATGTCTTGCAGCTTGTGCAGACTATTGAGATGTACAAACTGCTAGGGGTCCAGAAAGTGGCCATCTACAAAAACAGCTGTAGCCCAGAAATCCAAAGTGTGCTAGATTTCTACCACAGCACAGGCCTTGTGGACATCATACCTTGGCTGATCACGTCCTACATCAAAGTTTCTGGTGGATGGCACCCTTCTGAATTTCCTGGAGATCTGCACTACTACGGCCAGCTGGCAGCCCTCAATGACTGTGTGTACAGGTACATGTACAAGACCAAATACGTAGCCCTGAATGACATTGATGAGATCATTCTACCCCTAAAGCACAGGACCTGGAATGAGATGATGGAAAACCTTACACAAGAGAACGGTCCAGACACAGGTTTTGAGTTCGAGAACCATGTTTTCCCTAAAAACATCAAAGAAAAGAGTGGCAGGTTCCTCTTGCAGGAATGGAAAGACATCCCTGGGGTTAACGTGCTGGAGCACATTTACCGAGAGCCAAATGCAGCAGGGATTTTGAATCCTATCAAAATCATTGTGAACCCCAGGTTAGTGCAGGAAGTCACAGTCCACGGACTTTTGAACTTTAAATATCATTCAATAAGAGTCCAACAGAATTTTGCACGGATGTACCACATCAGGCGGCCTCAGAGACATGATCTGCACCAGTCAGACCTAATCCGAGATGACCATTTGTGGAGTTACTCAGAAAAGTTGGTACCAGCTGTTAATGAAGTGTTAAAGAAAACCATCTTAGGGAGGGTAAAAGCAACTTAAAGGGGTACTTTGTTTATTTTGCCATTTCAGCCTGATTGCTTACTCATTCAGATTCATACGAATCGATCAAAACCTTTTCAATTCTGTGCGTCCAGTTTGAAGACATTTGAATTAATTGTTTCGTTAGCATAGCACAACTGATGGAATCAAATGGTCTCAAAACGCTAACTCTCAAAAGCCGGCTAATAGACCTTTTGGCTATAAAACATGTTTTTTATAAGACTGCTAACAGGCCATAAGAAAGGGAGCGAAACTCCCACCCATACCTATCCCCTAAAGCTTCAGGCCAGGCTAGTGCTCAGCCTTACATACGTTTTGATAGAAAACATGTGTGTGTGTTGTGGCAGTGTGAGAGGCAAGGCTGGGGTCAGGGCGGGTCTTTCAGTGGAGGAGACTACAAAACATCTCCTCCAAGACTCCAAACCCCAGAAGCCAGCAGGGCTCCTGATGGCCATAGCCCCGCCCACCACTTCCCCTATAAAAGGAACCAGGAAACAGACCAGGGTGTGCATGCTTGGCTGGGGTAGCAAGGTGCACATGACGGAGAAGTTCACAGTTGACGGAGAAGTTCACAGTTGACGGATTCACTGGCTTACGACCATTTTTCTGGACCTGGACCATTCTCCCTCTTAAACCTAGGACTGTCTGACAACCTCCCACCGGTAACGAACTTTGATTACGGACTGTGACTACGAACCTGCCTTGCCCCTGTTATGCTTCTGTCTGCCCGGTGTTCGGCTCCATTGACCCAGGCATTTACTGTTATTATTGTTATAGTTTGTTTTGTAGTTAGGGATTGTTTCCGTTTAGTTAGTGCTCGGACAGAGCTAGGTTTTGTTTTGCTTTTTGACGCTGTGCCTGCCATTAAGGGAAGCAATAAAATGGCAAGCCTGTTTTGTACCCTCTGCCTGCCTCCCTACTGTGTGTTTCAAGACCAGACCCCACCTACATGCAGCCCTTTCTTGTGACGGGCCCCCCAACCTGTTACAGTGTATCTGTGTGTGTGTGTGTGTGTGTGTGTGTGTGTGTGTGTGTGTATATATATATATATATATATATCATTAGACCTGTACACCTGTTTTAAAAATTCTTTATCGGCTTCTTGTTGACTTTGAGATGAAACTTCAGATACAAAACTGGTGGAGACTTGAATCATTCATGTCATGGCGTTCCTGTCCAACAACTTTTGTAAAATTGTATTTTCTCAAACCGAACAAAACAAAAATGCCAAAGAGCTCCTTCCATCCCGAGAAGAAAAAATTCAAGGGTTTTAATCACTCTGTTCAGAAGCACATCCCATTAGTGTTTAATTCAGTCTGCAGTACAGTGCATTGGTTTCTGCAGAATGGGTTTGATTTTAATTTCAGTGGCTGAACGTGAACCCAGAAATTAACATAGAGATTGTACCTTTTTGCATTTCCTCAACATGTCAATTGTTTAGATTTAGATTTAAATCGAAACTATTTGAAACCAAAGTAAAAGTTTCTACACTGTCAGTGAACAAGGAATCCAGACTGAAATTCTTTAAAGATGAGGTTTCAGTCATACAGTAAGAACAAAAATGTAGTTTTTACAAAAGGATGGTTCTCGCCCAGCATTACCAATGTGTATTCAAATGCAAGAGAGACGAATGATATGCACTAAAAGAAAACTTTACTGAAACATTCATCAGAGCACCTTAGTGCATTTAGTACAGACAAAACACTCTTCATCTACACACAGAGACTGAGTAACTTGGGAAAAGATAAAGTCAAACATTTTGAGGTTGCTATGGCAAGCCGTTGTGACATTTAATCCATAATTGCTGATATCAAGAATACAATTATATTTTTGATATCAACAATTGGATTCTTGATATCAGCAATTATGGATTAAATGTCACAACGGCTTGCCATAGGTTGTGATGCTTTTTCAGTGCTGTAGCCTACCTGACCAGATTAAAATGACACGCAAATTTGAGGAGTGTTTGATTTCCCTCATTTTCAGCTGGAATTGCTTGGCAATTTTAGGCATCACACATCACACATCCAAACACATGTTTGGGGATAAATTCCCAACAAATGGAATAGTGCTCTTTGGGCTTATCAACATTAGACTAATCAACATATCTGTTTCTTGGATAGGAAAGTAACAATAATAATAAAAGTGTCTTCTAGAATTCTATTTAAAAAATGACTTTCAATATGAATCTATATTTCTGATAATCTGAAATTGTACAATATATCCTATTCAAATAATGTACTTTCCAGGTCAGTAGTTTAACTACTTTAAATACCTTTTAAAACTTGTTTTGAAAGCATTTTGGCTACACACAACCGCAGGAATGGAAATAAGTAAAACAGAAACTGCAGAGACCCATGTATGTTCCAATTTTAATGGGTACAGCACCATGGCAAAAACAAACAATGGATATAAAATGCACAATGAAGACAACAATGTGTAATCTGATATACACTGAAAAAACATTGCTACACAGCCCCCTTAGGAAGAAGTTCTCTGGGAGGGAATTAAGCAAAGTGGCCTGATTGAATTTTCGGACTGTATGATCATTTCAAGAAGTCCATTCCATGGAAAATGTTTTCTCTATGTTTTACAGCATACAGCAAGTCAAACCATGAATTCCAGTACATAGTAATGATGTTTTCATCCATTTTTTTATATAATCCCAAAAACTCCAGCATGAAAAAAAAATATTTTGGGGGAAAAATGTTATTGCTCCAGTGACTTTGATTTGAACCTTTGCAATCCCTCCCAGAAAACAACGGCCGTCTTGGTTCGATCCGACCTTGTATCTTCAGCGTCGGTGAGGAGATCCCATTAGGTGTCTATTTGTTTTTATACTTGATGCGCGGTGTGGTGGAAATTAGCCAGGACACAGAACCGTTGTGTCGTGGGGTCTTTAGCGTCCACTAGGTAGACGGCCTTGGTTTAACGTCAAAGCCTGTACGACGGTACCGATCAGCTGGTCTCGGCAATGAATGAAATTTGGCTCCGGATTCAGTTCCATAACCCCAGAACTGGGGTTACATGTACTCCTGATGCAGTGCAATACTAAATAAAGGATGTTGGAAATCTAGAAAAGTGCATTTCCATTTCTTTATTTCTTTTTTCTGTTGCAGGGCCTTCATCACTAGGATGTGGTAGATTATGAGAATGCCACCTCTTTCTGCAAGATAAACCGATCTCTAAATGTAAAAAGCTGAGGGTGGGGGTGGGTACTGTACTTCGAAGTATTGATAGAAATGTATTGTGTCCCACCCAATAAACTGCTATGGGGAAGTATCAGCATAACAAAAGAAGGAAATAAATAGTTAATGACTAAATGATCACAGAAATTGAGTGCATACAGCAACCAAAATATCTCTCTTATCTCATTACTGTGGATTTGTACCAGCAGTGTCAACAAAACCCCAAACAACAACACTGAAACAAAACAAGCAAGCAAGCTGTTTGACACAAGCAATGTAAAACAGAAACTAATAAGCTTCATCAACCAAATGAAGGATTCAGATAGCTAGCTATGAAGAAAGAGGAAGATGGAGAATGGACACAGTCAGTATGTCAGTGAAATAACAACTGAATTTGATAAGTGGCAACTGACAGCTCAAAAGATGTATTAAGGCAGGAAAATACACAAACACACACACTTCCAAAAAAAAGAAAAAAGAAACACTCCATATAAGCATTGTGTTGTTTTAACTTTCTCCATTCTAACCATCCATTTTGATAAATATATGCATGCATTATAGGTAAAGATAAAGACCTCTCATTTAAATGGAAGCTGAGCTTGACCCTACATGTTAGAGAACTTAGTGTTTCAATGTTTTATGCAGAATAAATGTGGTGTCTGAAGAGGTTAACACTGACCTTGCAAATAAAACTTTGCTGATGTAGATAAACTGCTAGCAGGCCATGAGAAATCTTTCACTCACATGAAGAAATGACACAGCTTTAGCTTGGAGAACAAAACAACTTTTGATGCACATCTGATCTTCCCACTATATGGTACAGCTGAAGGTGCAGTATGTCAATATATTTGTCCTTTGTGTTTTTATTTTGGCACATAAGGGGGAACTAACATTTTTTTTGTTTTTTTTTTTGGTGCAATTGACCTATAAAATATTCAGTTTCAAACTCCAAAGGGAAATGTATCAGACATAATGTCAGTCTGGTTTATTCTCTAAAGTGTCGGTTTGTATTTTGCAAAATTATTTTGGCTGTTAGTATTTGAGAGGCTTGCAGATCCAGTTATACTTTTTGGAACACATTTCTTATACATTTGCACCTAAAGGATACTTTCTTATAATAATCAAATCATTTAGGAGGCAGATTAAATCTTTTTTTTCTTTCAGAACTACTAAAATAGACAAAACACACACATCTCATACACACATTCATATACAAAGTCTTGACCAGAGTTATGGAACTTGGGTAGTGATTTGGATAGAACTATATATATATATATATATATATATATATATATATATATATATATATATATATATATATTTCTGGTGCTTCTATTGTCTTGTGATACTCCTAAAATGTTGAATAAAAAATGTTCCTCAGAGGTCCACATGTCTGTTCATGCTAACCACTTTTCTGCTGTCTCTCTCCCTGACTTCTGTAATCCAATCCACTACAATGTTAGCTTGTAGGAGCTATGGGCTCTTTATGTCCTATACAATAGTTCAGCTTGTTTTCAATGTAATGATAATAATTAGCATTTCCATTTCCATCAAAATAATTGCCTCACACACAAAATTTGAGAAGGTGGCCCAGAAGTACATACATTCATACAAGCATGCACTGAAGGGATAAACAATGAATAATAATGCAAACACAAGCCTCAATGAGAACAAATGAAAAGTCATGGATTCATCAAAACCATTTGGAGATTTTACATTAATCGGCATTCGTTTCAGTAACTAGATGTGTTTGGCATACCTTTCTGTCCTAGTCATCAAATGGACAGCAGTACTTAAGTTAAGGCTTTACTTCACCAAGTTAGATTGGGGCATAAGGTCAGGCTTGGTTTCTCAAATGGGTTTTAGACATTTTTATATGTGAAGCTCTTCTTCAGGTCTCCATTGACAAGCCTTACTGAATCCCTAGTTCAGGTTGTATCTGAGTTGGCTGCAGCCACAAGACCTCCACCTTTAATCAAACCATTTGGATGCGGCTTAGCAGCAAATGGCATTCCCTCCAGCATTTACAGTACACATTCAAAGAACATTCATTGAAACTGGCAAGCTGAAAGCAACTCTTTCTGAGAAAGTTGAAAGAGGATCAAAATAAAGGAAAGATAGACATTTGTACAAAAAATACGGGGAGATAAACAACAGTTACTGGTATTGTTATCACTGTTTTTGTTTTATGTTAGCTTTGTTTCCTTTGTGTTTTACTCACTGTTAGAAAGACGGCCAAAGAACAGAACCGCCACCCATACCCGGTTCCACACCCAAAATCTTCAGGCCAGGCTTGTGCTAGACCTGACTGTCTGTCACAAAAGCCAGTGTCACAAAAAGCCTTACAAAGTCTGTTTTTGTTTTTCCTTTCCTTTTCTTTTTTTTTTTTTTTTTTTTTACATACATATATATATATACAGGTCTGTACACACTGGCATTTTAAAAACCCTCTCTACCTCCTCCTTATGGACAGTTGGAGAACTTCATTTTAAAAAGTGGTGCAGGCCTCAATTTTTTGTGTCATGAAGTTCCAGGCACGCGGCTCTTCGGGAGCTTGTAATTTGGTCAAACAAAACAAGAAAAACAACAACGTGCCCACCCACCTCCCCCAAGAAGAAGTTGAAATGATATCCAGAGGGTGAGGGGCTTGTGGGGAGGTATTCAGTCCTTCAGCCACAATGTTCCCAGTTAATCTTCTATGACAATTGGCTCCTCATTAACTGGGTGCCGAAGCTGCAGCGGAGTTTCCAGGTCTGACTGGAGGTGTTTGACGCAGATCTGTTTATAAGGCTGCCGGGCGGCTCTCTTGATGTCAAAAGAAGCGAGGAGCTTGCGGACTTTTCTACACCAAAAACAAAAGATGGAAATTAGCCAAGCAAGTCTTGGAAAGGGTCAGGGGATGGCAGGATGTTGCTAGATTGGTGGAGACTTGTTGGCTTGGGGATCTAAGGACAATCTCAAATTTTGTAAAATTTTCCTAACCTGTGCAGATATAATTATGTCTATTGTGAGGTGGTTGTCGTTTTTTTTCTTCAGGATTAAAAGGAAAGTAAGTAATGATGGATTTTATGTTTATAAATAAAATTAGCAAATACGTGAGGGGCTTTGAATGCTCTTCCATTTCTAGGGGAGCGACTTCAACACAATAGGTTCATGCACGCAATGAGACCCATTATACAGACCAACCACTAAAACGAGTTGAATAACCGAGGACATGATCGTGATGGTATTAGCCTGGTTATCCCTTGGTGCTCTACCTGGTGTCATTGGTGGCCATGAAAAAGACATCATCGGGAGCATCAATCCAGTTCATCCGTCGCCCTTTGACAGGTGGCAGAGATCCTTGCTTCATCACGCGTTGGCTCCTCTCCAGAGGTTTCCCATTCAGCAGGTAGCTCTTGTTTAACGTAGCCTTGGAGAACCATAAACCAAAAAAAAATTAAAAGACAGCTGGAAACAGAGACGGTCCTATACTAAAACTATCCTGAACATAGTTTTGGAAATAGCTAAAACAGTCCACATTAAGTTTCCAATGATGGGCAGCATGGGACAGGCAACTGATTCAAAGCAAAGGGATGGTTTGTTAAAATTAATTCAAATGAAAGGTCACTAAATAAAGGACAATGGCGTTTATGCTCACAGCTTCAGTACACAAACAGAAATAAACCAAATCAAAAAGGGTGCGGTAATGCTGTATACCAGAAAGTCAAAGAATACCACGTCTTAAATTAGCCTGCCTAAACATTTTATACTGGAAAGTCTGCTTATTAAGTTAGTTTATTAAAAACAACAACTCCATACTTACAATTGGTCTCACTTGGCTGTGATTTGGCAACCCTGAAAAACAAACAAAAAATATCACTGTAACACCCAGCTATAAAGGGATAAAGGGAGTGTTGATTATACAGCCAGTTTTTCACAGTGGATTGAGGTTCATTTCTAATGCTCCAAATTCTTCATTAACAAAACAAAAATTAAAACAGCATTCTTCTATGCAATTTCATATAGCGTGCATGTGTGCAGTTGTGTGTTTGTGTGACATTTTCCGATAAATTCATAGAAATAATTCTCAAAAAAACAACTGCTTAAATTAGCTTATCTCTTGTATGTGAAATATGTTTGATATAACTGTATTTTCGTCCTTCAATTGTACACAAAAGTGGATCTACATGTAGTATCACTTGCAAATGTGTTGTGGATTTTAAATGTGTTCTTCGGCCAATGTCATGTGCTAATGCACCTGTACTGCCCATTGCTCTCAAGTCTCACCCATTTAGGCTCCATCTCACGCTCTTACGCGTGCGCACCCTGCCCCCCCCACTCCCGCTCAACACCCCCTCAGGCTCCTGCTCTTGCCGGCGGGATCTGTCACCACATCTTTTTAATGTGACAAATCTCACACACTGACGTTTTGGAAAGTTGAGAGCTATGACTGCCTATGGTAATAATAGGGGCCATGCAAATGCAGTTGCTTCAAGTCAAATCACCCCCCTCAAATCAGACCCATTAACAGCTACATTCAATTGTTTTATTCCTTGACCTCAAAGAGTCTTCAGTCTCAGATACAGGAAACGGCAACACAAATGAAACACCCTAGAATTGATTTCAATCCCTGTTACAGGATTCATCCGTCAGCTAATTCTTCACTAACGTAGTGCTGTGATCTTCCGTAAGCTTCAGCTGTCGGAAGCCTTCAGACAAAAGAAGAAGGCCCTTTTCGCAAACACAGCAATGAAGGGTGGATCCCTATACAAGCAAATAAAAGCAATTGTAGACTGCAGAATATGAAACAGGGCAATGAAGGGATTCAAGCTAGTTACAACAAACTGAGAGACAACAGAACAGGTAATTTCCTTACCTCTGGAAGGCATCAGTAACCGTTTCTTCATATGGCCTAGCACACACACACCCACACCAACACAAAAAGAAGAAAAAGGAGTTTTAAATGTATTTGTTCCTGTGTTCCTTACTGCTACTGGCTGAAACAGGTATCTCAGAGTCACTCTAGTGTATTTTCAACAATTTAAACTACATGGAATGATTTTCTTCCTTTGTCAGGTCAGTCTATTGAAATCAAATGAAAGAATGACATTTCATTATTAATGATAGTTCGCCACCTTCTGGTAGGACTCAATAATGATCAACTAGAAAGCTCATTAGGGACAATACAGTACAGTGCGGAAGACTGCTGGGCTCCACTAAATGTGTGATCAGGCATAAATCAAATGTTTCTGTGTTTACTTGTTTGCCCTCACTAAGCCATCTGCTTTTTTTATACTATAGTGATGGCGATTAGTAGAGTTGACTTCTATTAAAATATAAACTGGATATAAACTATAAAATAAATATAAACATTTTAAATTAATACAAATAAATTGATTCAACAAATGTTAAAAAGGAGTGTCCTGACCAAAGAAACCCTGCAGGTTCATTGACAACATGATTTTGTTTTTTTAATCTTCTGGGTATGTCCAGTTCTTCTCCAATTACTTTTGCTCTTTAGAAAAGTTCCATTATATTTTATTTAGACTTTGGAGCAAACATCAAAACAAGACTGCCTTAGAGCCACATTTGGATTCTTTTTCAAACCTTCAATTAAGCATTGCCAGGAAAGCCCAATTCAAACAACATGAAATGCACAGGGGCGTAAACTATACAAGGCATGACAGGCAGGGAGGCCACTCACCTTCTATGCCGTTGTGTTGCTCATAGCTGCGTTTGCCCAGGATGGTAGTGGAGCCGTGGTTGATGACGGGTCCCACCTTGGCTACGCTGGCACTCACTGGATGTGGCGCGAGGCTAATGGCAGGTTTCACTGGCTCGGGTTTTACGTACGGGTGCAGCTCTGCAAAGACGACACAGCAAGGCCTCCATCAGAGCCACAAAGAAGGCATTGTTTCAAGGCAGACTGGGATGGCAAACATTAATGGTGAAGCAGGCAGGGTCAGAATCTTGGCTTGGAGAGCAGAGAAATAGAATAATTGGCACCACTCCATAGAGAGAAAATATATATGACATTTGTAGAATATGTACTGTGTAGAAAATATTAGTATTAGTAGTATTATTAATAGTAGCAGCTGTATTAACAAGCTGTCTAATGTAAGCACAACTGTATTAAATGTGTTTCAGTGTTTCAGTATTGCTGGCTGATGATTTCTTTGTATTTGTTTAAGGAAGACAAACTACACCTCTCGCTCAAAGTTCACTGAAAAATGATAGTTTGGTGAACAGAATTGACTTGACTTGAGTAATTATTATTTATTTTAGATGATCCTTCACGTCTACAGTATTCAATTTAGAGACAGACCCTTAATTTGCACATACATTTAAGGAAATAAAAAATATAGGCATTGTTGTTTTATCTTTTATACTATTGTTTTATAAGCCACGACAACATGTGTGTCTATAAACGTGTTTTTACAAGAATGCTAACTTATTAGCTTATTATTATCTTATTATGGCTTTGATCAACTGGCAAGAGATGAGATTAGAAAGGCTTCAAGCAGAGTTAGATGCCTGTGACAGTGATGTTTCCCCTGAAGAAGCTGTAGTAGCAGTAGTAACCGCACCAGTGAGGTTCAGAAAGGTAGGAGGTGGTGTTTAGAGTGATTACTGTTTAGGATGACGCAGTTAAATAGTTCAAATGCTTTACTAATGGGGACTAAGTGGGACTAAAGAGCTCAGTTGCAATCGTATTTATTTACCTGATTGTTCTTATAGTTAGTACAATACAGAATGCATCCCATTTTTAAGGACTTTTGTTTAATAACAGAAACAGAGGTGAGTTTAATCGTGCCAACAGATTGACAGGCAAGAGATTAATATATAAGAATGGGTCCCACTTAGCCAGTTTTAGCTGCATGACACCGCTGGGAACAACTCCAGGACTTAATGTAGAAAGATCAGCAATACAATTAGCTTCACTAACAAATGACTTACCCAGGTACTTTACAATTACTTCCAACGGCTTCCGGGTCACTGGCTTCATTTTAATGACTTGCTTTTCTGCATCCGGTAGTCTTGCTGTGCCTAATTCAACAGAAATCAAAGCACACTCTATGAGCAAGATTTCAAACCTAGGCCCTGGCATGATCAGAGGGAAACGAAACTGACATCAAAAGTGTATAACTTCTGCTTTCTTGCTTCGTAACATGTCATTTATTAGGTTGTTCAGTTAGAAGGGGGAAGGGATAGATTTCACCATAATGCAACTTGGAATTGAATTAATTGATGCATTAATGGAAAATGTACAAGACGAGAAAGAAAGAAAAAACATGCAGTTCCACAAGGTGTCGCTGTTGGCTAGCCAAATCAGAATTTCAAATTGTGTCCCATTAAAAGATCTGGGTTCTCTGGTGAGTGGACAGCTCTCTCTCTCTCAACTAGCACAGCCCAGGGGCAAGGTTCAGTTTTTTAAATGATTGAAATGTTTGGCATCTTACTGAACCATACTTCCTTCAGTTTTTCACCATTAGCTTTGATCTCATTGGTGTCTTTCAACAGAGACATCTATTTGCTTCCAGGTGAGTCAAGAATAGTCTTAGATTCGGAATGTATTGTAGGACTAAATGGCAAATGGGCAAATGCAGGTCTCGGTCCTGTTCAGGAGTATTTGACCCTGGTTTGCTTCACGTTTTCATCCAAAGAACGGCAAATTCACATTGATGCCTGGCTGCTTGTGGGGAGTCCTATAGTCACACTAACCCATTCTGAACAACCAGTGTTGAGCATCAGCACAGCAAGCCATAAAGATCCTGAAAACATTACAGCTGAAGCTTGATGTTACTCCACAAACAAAACGTTTTCCCAGCTGTAGGCTGGGTGTTCAGCCTAATTGTATGGCGTACTCACACTCTGCCTTGATGGCAGCACTGTTGACAGGTACAAACGGTCGACGGGCTGCTCTTCTTGGCTGTAACAGAGTTCGACAGAGATGGCGCGCGATTTTGGTCAGCTTGGTCGTCTGCAAGTAAAAAGCCTGTTTGGTCTTCAGGGTGTATTTGGGGTTGGCGTTCTTCACCCAGTATCCAAAGGGAGTCTGTTTAAAAAAAAAAAAAAACACTCATAAGACTACCTACACAAACAAAAATGTTGTTGATTTTGTCATTTTCAAACGGCAAGTTTAAATACAATCTTGGAACTAACTGGCTTCTGTTAATCATAAATACCAAAAACCTCAGAGAATTAGCTTAACAGATGTGGGGGAGTTGGGGGGAATGGCTGAAGAGGAATCAAATGTTTTCACTAACCATACTGTTTCTGGTGGGACCTGGCCTGTCGCCTTCGATTCTGGTTGGCATCTTCAGCCCTCCGTACTTCTTCCAGTAGCTCCAACAGATGGCACAAAGTCGACACTGCATGTTGGGAGGTCCCCAGGAATACCACTGATAGCACTGGATAGCTGAGGATGAACGCACGGCACGTTAAAGAAGAAGGAGCTAAACAAACAAAAATGCCAACAACATGGCAAGTGTGGCAACATGATTTTGTGATTAAATTTGTATCGATCAGCAACCTGCTCAGATGCTTATGCTTCCAATACTTGCCTCAAACACTGATTAAAGTAGGTTAAAATAATGTACAGATTGTTTAGTTCAAAGATGATGCACTCACAGTAACAACTTTCACAAGCCCAGCCAGTGCTGCCACTCTGTCCCTGCGATCCAGAGCCGTTCACCAGACCGGTTTTGGCGTTGTTCATATTGATCTGGTTTGGGTTGGGTTTGTTGCTTGGTTTGATGCAAAAGAAAGAAAGATATCACACACACACACACACACACACACACACACACACACACATACAAAAGATGAAAATGCTTCGACCTCAGTCAGTGTTTTTCTGCTACACTTGCCTTGAGCCTCCCTGTGTCCATTTAAAACGCTTTATGTTATTTTTCAAATCAAGGACATAGTTTGTATGCAATGCAAAGCTCTGTAGACTAGTCCATTGGTACATTCTGGTAGGATCAAACAATTTGACTGTTAGAGAGATCCCAGGACTGGAACCAGGTGACCTTGGTTTATGTCAATATTGAGGTCATTGAAAGCTTTAAAAACAACATAGATGATGTACCCCATAACACACACACTCACATATACACTATGGCATAGATTTAGGTAGGGTTGGTAGGGATATGTCCACCAATGTCAGTGGAACATTGAATTGTCCCTACCAATAATTTTGATGAATCTGAAACATTGAGTAATTTTATCCACTCCACAAACAGTTAACTTAATCCAGATCGCCTCGTTGCTCCTACTGCCTTAAAACCAACAAGCTGATTTGATTGACTTCGGCTTTAGGTTCTGAAGGTGGGGCGCATGAATGTTTCAATAAAGTATTGGGGCCGATTTCACCCTGTGAGTGCAGCGAGTTATTAAAGAGAGAGAAAAAGTCCTGTCGCTTTAAGTGTTATGGCACCCTGGGATTTGTAGGTGTTTGGAGTTTTGGTTTTACCTTTGGTTTGTAGCGCAATCAGAACACAAGAAAACTCAAAATTCCATAATGCATCACTTTTCGCGTAACTACAGTCGGGGGCCGTGCATTAGAGTGTGGCTTTAATCACGGAGGTGCGAAAGTGTATGAGGACTCGCGAGTGAAAGGTAATTCTCTGGGTTTAATTTTTTTTAAAAAAAAGTTCCATTTTGCACTCGTTCAAAATCGCAATTGCAATTTTTGTCTGTGCTCACACAATACTTGTGCTTCTTGTTGCGCATTTCCAATCGACGCGACACAGTTGCAATTCTGTTTGAGAGTTTGGCTGCGTCTAAAACCGCATACTAGCGTTCTAAATAATATGTCAAAACAGTACACCACCATTATTAATATGACCAGTAGTATGTAGTACTGTAGTATGTGAAAAGTACCCAGATCATATACAGCTTCCGATTAGAAAACGAAGTATGGGAGCACTGGACACTTTTCAATCCCATAAGGCCATATGGATAAAAAGGGGGCGTGCCTGATGTGGTCATTTTCTGTCGGAGAAATTGGCGAACAACTGTTTTGAAGTGTAGCAAAAAATATACATATAGGTTAGCTATTTTAAGAATGATTTATATGTGTGTAAATAAATAGTAAGACATTTTTAATTTACAGCGGTCTTTTGTTTACAGGAATTCGTTATTAAACCACAAAGGGAAAGTTCAACACGGAGCGATTACATAATTAGTGTGTCCAAATGTCTGTGTTCTGTTAATCTACAATCTAACAGTACATACTTCCACAGTATATACTTCAGTGTAACTTTAGTGTGTAGTATGTAGAATGCAGTTTTGGACGCAGCCATACTCTTTCCTCACTGACATAAAATCAGGCATCCTAGATGATCATCAGCACTATCAATCTCCATGCTCATCAAACATGGCCCCCAGCAGGGGGAGAGTCTGCATAAATTCTTATGGGAATTGGAAATTGAATTCTCCTGACTTAATGAAAATGCATTTTTAGGCGAACTGCACAATCTAGATTTTCTTACATCGAGGAGGGGTGACGCAACCAGATTGAGAGATATTCAAAGACAAACATTGCACGTTTTACCGTGTTACACTATTAATTGAATGACTTGTTCTTGGGAGCTGCTTATACCCTTAAAGGTAATATTCCGCTACTTGACTAACTTAAGTTTACTCTACGTTTTATCTGTATTCTTGTTGTCAGATAATTAAACCTTTCAGCTGCTTTCAGCTGCCCTGTTTTCCCAATAACATGTACTTTTTTGGTTATTCTTGTTGTTTCAATTGGACTTCTCCAACAATTCACTACAAAGTTGAAGCTGGAGTCTGTGTCCTTATGTGCCATTTAATATTTACTTTATGTATGTTAAGTAGTGATTTTTTTAGTTTTTTGAATGACAAGTAGTATATTCACAGCATGTCTGGCTTAGAAATGCTTAAATCACCCTCTGAAATGTCACAAGAAACAAGCATTTAAAGCGTGTTTAAAAAACAACTCTTCCCAAGGGGGCCATGCCCCCGGACCCCCCTAGCAACCATGACTCCACCCCCCCAAAAATATAAAATATTGTGTCCCCACCAATGTTCAAACCAAACCTACGCCCTTGAATATACATATAGACACATATGCATACATACAAATGATTTTCACTACTTCCACAAAGTCACACAACAGACATTTTTAAATTAAAAACATCTTTCTATGTAAAGATTTATTCAGATACCTTTTCTTAAATGCACTTACTAGTTTGGGATGTAAACTTGTTTCAGGCGGCTTTCGGCTTCTGCTGCCTTTAGACGTTTCTGAACGGATTAAAAAATGTTATTTATAGACATAAGTCAGTTTTGGTACAGTTTTCTGAATATATTGTAGCTTTCAGAATTGCGCTGTCAGGTCTTTCATTTTTTGTCTGTTTTCTTACACTTTCATTCCTATGTTCAGTACAGACAGAAAAGCCGTCATTCTTAAAACAAGAGATGTTTGTTATTCCTAAATCAAGCTTACAATACAGTTTGGAAATGCTGGTCTTTATGAATTTTCAGACATTTCAACTGAGAGTTACTTGAGAGGGATGTCCACAGTAGCTCTATGGATTTCCACAGTTGTTATCAGCCAAAGTTAACGTATTTAAAAGCACACCAAAGACTGATCCTCAAATTGGAAGCTGTAGGCATTCAGGGTAATGTAAGTATATGGATTATGAACTGGCTGATGTATAGGAAACAGAGGGTGTCGATTAGAGGAGTTGCTTCTAACTGGAGTGAGGTTGTTAGTGGAGTTCCACAGGGATCAGTACTAGGGCCTTTTCTTTTTCTAATCTATATTAATGATCTGGACTCCAGAATAGTTAGCAAACTCGCCAAATTTGCAGATTATTCTAAAATAGGTGGCTCAGCAGATACAATCTAGGCAGCACAGGCTATTCAAAGGGACTTAGATAATATTCAGTTGTGGGCCGACACCTGGCAAATGAAATTCAATGTGGACAACATGCAGGTAACAAAAATGTCCACTATAATTACACTATGGGAGGAATAGAACTAGATGAAGTAACGCATGAGAAAGACCTAGGAGTCAATGTGGACTCCTCACTTTCTCCAGCCAAACAATGTGGGGAAGCAATAAAAAGGCAAACAGGATGTTAGGGTATATTGTCAAAAGTGTAGAATTTAAAACAAGGGAAGTAATGTTAAGACTGTACAATGCGCTAGTTAGACCTCATCTGGATACTGTGTACAGTTCTGGGCTCCACACTTCAAGAAAGATATCGCTGCTATAGAGGCAGTTCAGAGGAGAGCAACCAGACTTATTCCAGGTCTGAAGGGAATGTCCTACTGGGAGATTGAGGGAACTGAACCTTTTCACCCTGGAACAGAGGAGACTATGTGGGGACTTGATCCAAGTCTTCAAAATCATGAAAGGCATCGACCACATCAAACCAGAGGAGCTTTTCCAGATCAGCAGGGACACACGCACCCGGGGACACAAATGGAAATTGGGCTTCAAGACATTCAAGACGGAAAACAGGAGACACTTCTTCACACAGAGGCATCAAAATCTGAACAAACTCCCCACCGATGTGGTTGAAGCTGAAAATTTGGGAACATTTAAAATCAGACTGGATAGGATCCTTGGATCACTTAGTTACTAATGGACACCAAACGAGCACAATGGGGCGAATGGTTTCCTCTCGTTTGTAAACTTTCTTATGTTTCTTATGTCTCATACTGTAGCATTCGGGGACTGTTATGTGGAGGGACTGAGGTATGTTGTGTGTCTGTCACTTCTGTATGTTGGGAGGTTGAGCAGTTCGTTTGGGGATCTGATAATTAAGGAGAATTATTGTAGTTTCCGGAGGTTAAAGGTTAACCCTGTGCGGGAACGGGGGGGGGGATGTGATTGGGGGAGCAAGGAGATATATAGGGTTATCTCCTATATCCACAGTTTCTGCCAGGAGAAGTAGTGAGAAATAGTTTAGATTGAGACAGTTTTTTGTGCTCTATAGAAAGCTGCTTTGAAATAAACCTGTTTGCCAGAACCCTGTCTCTCTCTTATTATTAGTTGTTTTGGTCAATGGAGAATATTCTTTCAAGGTCGTTCTCAATAATAAAGGCATATATCACAGATACTGTATAACCATGTGACTCACTGTAATCATATAAGGTAGACCGTGTAGATTATATACACAGATTTAACAATTTTTGGATACAAGAAAGAATGCTTACCTGCTGCACGTATCTATCTGTGGTTTTCCACATGTAGTAATATTCAATAATACTGGTAAGGGATTTCCAGGGAAGCTGCAAAGGACATGGATAAACCAATTAATGTATATTTGTGCTGAGGTGGCAGTTGACAACAACATAGGAGCTATGGTGACTGTATATACAGTGAGGGAAAAAAGTATTTGATCCCCTGCTGATTTTGTACATTCGCCCACTGACAAAGAAATGATCAGTCTATAATTGTAATGGTAGGTGTATTTTAATAGTGAGAGACAGAATAACAACAAACAAATCCAGAAAAACGCATTTCAAAAAAGTTATAAATTGATTTGCATGTTAATGAGGGAAATAAGTATTTGATCCCCTATCAATAAGCAAGATTTCTGGCTCCCAGGTGTCTTTTATACAGGTAACGAGCTGAGATTAGGAGCACTCTCTTAAAGGGAGTGCTCCTAATCTCAGCTTGTTACCTGTATAAAAGACACCTGTCCACAGAAGCAATCAATCAATCAGATTCCAAACTCTCCACCATGGCCAAGACCAAAGAGCTGTCCAAGGATGTCAGGGACAAGATTGTAGACCTACACAAGGCTGGAATGGGCTACAAGACCATCGCCAAGCAGCTTGGTGAGAAGGTGACAACAGTTGGTGCGATTATTCGCAAATGGAAGAAACACAAAATAACTGTCAGTCTCCCTCGGTCTGGGGCTCCATGCAAGATCTCACCTCGTGGAGTTTCAATGATCATGAGAACGGTGAGGAATCAGCCCAGAACTACACGGGAGGATCTTGTTAATGATCTCAAGGCAGCTGGGACCATAGTCACCAAGAAAACAATTGGTAACACACTACGCCATGAAGGACTGAAATCCTGCAGCGCCCGCAAGGTCCCCCTGCTCAAGAAAGCACATGTACAGGCCCGTCTGAAGTTTGCCAACATCTGAATGATTCAGAGGAGAACTGGGTGAAAGTGTTGTGGTCAGATGAGACCAAAATCGAGCTCTTTGGCATCAACTCAACTCGCCATGTTTGGAGGAGGAGGAATGACCGTCAAACATGGAGGTGGAAACATTATGCTTTGGGGGTGTTTTTCTGCTAAGGGGATAGGACAACTGCACCGCATCAAAGGGACGATGGACGGGGCCATGTACCGTCAAATCTTGGGTGAGAACCTCCTTCCCTCAGCCATGGCATTGAAAATGGGTCGTGCATGAGTATTCCAGCATGACAATGACCCAAAACACACAGCCAAGGCAACAAAGGAGTGGCTCAAGAAGAAGCACATTAAGGTCCTGGAGTGGCCTAGCCAGTCTCCAGACCTTAATCCCATAGAGAATCTGTGAAGGGAGCTGAAGGTTCGAGTTGCCAAACGTCAGCCTCGAAACCTTAATGACTTGGAGAGGATCTGCAAAGAGGAGTGGGACAAAATCCCTCCTGGGATGTGTGCAAACCTGGTGGCCAACTACAAGAAACGTCTGACCTCTGTGATTGCCAACAAGGGTTTTGCCACCAAGTACTAAGTCGAAGGAGTCAGATACTTATTTCCCTCATTAACATGCAAATCAATTTATAACTTTTTTGAAATGCATCTTTCTGGATCTTGTTGTTGTTATTCTGTCTCTTCACTGTTAAAATACACCTCCCATTAAAATTATAGACTGATAATTTCTTTGTCAGTGGGCAAACGTACAAAATCAGCAGGGGATCAAATACTTTTTTCCCTCACTGTACATTGTAGTCAAATGTATTCCCACCCTTCATTTGAATCAATGTTCATTTGATAATATACTTGGTTTCATACATATTGTTCATGAAAGTATACTTATTTATCAATTCTATCTTTTCAGGGTTTACCAAGCACACATGGAATAGTGCACAAAATAAGCATCCACACAGGAAAACCAGTAAAATTATCCAAATATTTAAATTGTGGGCACTGGCAGACAAGATATTTGCTGAATTAGCTTACGCCAGATAATTGCAGTTTTACTTTCATGTATACAGTTATGATTCTGTATTCCATGTAAACCAGAGATGCACATTGTATATAAAGTCTGGTAGCTCTCCATGAGAGGATCAGGTTGTCTTGGGAACCATATCAATTGGATTCAATGGCCACTTTCAACTGTCCTCTTTTCTCTGCAATCAGGCAGATGTCCATGAAGCGCTTAAACAATGCAGCCATCACTCAAGATTCAATGTAAAAAATGGATGGAGATTTCTAACCACCAAAATTACTCTGATACAGTAGAGTTACATCCCTGTACAGTGAAAAGTGAGATCAAGATTTCTGCTGTGGGTTTCTTTGCAGGACTTCTGGCGTCCTACAGAAAAGTCTCCCCAAGGTAATCGATTGTCACCTGGTAGATCTTCCACCAAGATCCTTCTTCCCCATGTATATACAATCATATGTTTTAACTTACTCTGCATTCTGCTACTATTTGGGTAGACCTTTTGTTGCTTTATAACACTTTGCTTTATATTAATAAAACCAATCAAGGTGTTTCTGACCACAATCCCATCTACATCAGGCGTAGGAATGGGAGGATCTACCAATGCTACAGGAATATTGATGTGATGGTTCATCTGAGGGGAGGGAGAGGAAAGGGGGAAAATCTGCCCGGAATGTGTCAGCGGTGATGGTACGGTACGGTACAGTACAGTGCAGTGCAGAACGTACAAAGTCCTGCCGGATGTCGGCGAAATCCTTGCCGTATTTCTCCAGCGCCTCTTCGAAGAGGTTGGCCTCCGAGGCAGACCACTCCTCCATCTCGTCTCGACACAGAACGGGTCCCCCCTGTGGTACCAGACTCGTGATGGCCCGGGACATGTCATAGCCAGTTCTGTGTAATGTATCCATAGCATGAAACTACGAAGAGAGAAGACAGCCAATGAGTTCAGCAATAGGCATTCTCATACCCTAGGAGCCCATTAAAACTCACCTCTACTGAACACAACTGATGGATCCTGACACCTGGACCTGGCATAGGGCTGTAGATATTCAATGAAGATACATTTATATACCAGACATATACCAGTTAAGCCAACAATCCAACTTTAGATACAACTGAATAATCAACATTCATACAGTGGTCATTCACTACACAAAAGAAGCTGCAAGCCCCACTGCTCATGGTCCCTGAAGGTGAGGTCAATCCCTCCCTTCCTCTAGCTCAATACATTCCCTCAGTCCTGTTTTCTCAGTAGTGGATGGAAAAAATAACCATTAGCTTTTGCCCTCAGAGTTCCTGGCAGTCTCCTAACTGAAGCCCATTAGGAAACTGGAGGCAGAGCTCTATAGAGAAAATGTCAAGCTGAATTCTAACAGCCCTTATAAGTGACAATCAAACGGAAGACAAGACTGTTGAAACTTGAGACAGCACCAGATCAATTCAGCTGTCTTTGAGACCAACGCTGGCTTGAGGATTGCTGGGTCAGAATGAACTTGATTATAATAGCCTGGGCTAGATGGTCTGTACTTGATTGGTAGTAATCTTACCAGAGTAATATCTCGAGAGGCTGCGGCCGCACTCATGTGCAAGCTAGGCTGGCGGATAGAGCTACTGCAGTCTAGGGCTCGGGCAAACGTTCCCACAGAGCTGAGACACACAGAGACAGAGAGAGAGAGTGTGAGAGAGAGAGAAAGAGAGGATGGAAGCTTCCAGTTAGCTCAGAGTGGTCTGTCATACATTGTATGACCAGCCGCCGAGTTATTAAAATTACAGTAAAACCTCTGCATGTGCTTAAAGATAAAGAGATTTTTGTTGTAATTCCTGAAGATGCTTGAAGACTTTTCAAAACCCTCAGCACAGATGTGATTTTTTCGGACTGGCTAATCCCTAAATCACCTTGCCGGTTCACTTTTTTCAAATGTTCCTGCATGAGGGATTGAAAAGTTTTGCTTTAAGCTCCACCAATGGTTGTTTTATGAACTACCTAGAGCATGGCTAAAGATAAACCCAATGTATTACTCACAATACAGTCTAGTAATTTTGCAGGGGAAAGTTGGGGAATAACGATTCTACAAGTAAGGGTGCCTGCTGTAGACTACTGCCGCAACATACACTTAGTTGGATAGAAATGGTCATGCTCATCTGGTTTTATTACGGTTTTATACAAATCTGGCTTGTGGATAGCCTCTTTCAGAATAAAACGAAAATGAAGACCGGTTTGAAAATAACTTCTGCCCTTTTACAACTCAAGGTCTTACCGTGCAATAACAAGAAACTGGTCGATCTGTTTATCTGTGAGAGGACTTTCTGTCTCCCAGATCTTTGTTTCCAGTTCAGCCTGGTCTCTGCCATCCTCCTCTCCTGAAACCAGCAAGAGGCGGCCATGTTTAAAATCACTCTTTGTTACATACAGCTGCAGTTGCAAATCTTCATTCCCTTCCTTCGAAAAATACAGTTATTCAGGGATTAATTTACATGTCAATGATGTGTTTTTGGAGTTGGTTGAACACCGATTCAGCCAAGAGAGTGCTATTAAGATTCCAGTTGACTGAACCGAATTAAGACGTAAAGAGTCTTTTGTAAACTTTGTACTACCACTACTGCCATTGAAATCAAGGAATTAGCAGTTCAGAGTTGGTGGTGAGGGGTCAGACTTAAACATTGTTGTACCATTTTGCTGAATAATAATAATAATAATAATAATAATAATAATAATAATAATAATAATAATAATAAAAAAGTCAAAATCACAGCAACAGGTCTCAAAGTGTACAAATGCCTATGAGATGAGGAAAAAAATGTATATTTGTTGTGTTCCATAATCCCTAAATTCAGAGATACAGAGCCATGAGTAAGAGATGTAATTTCTGTCTGCCTTTTCTAAACACAAAGACATCAGCCACCAGCAGTACTGAAGCACTGACTGAACTCTGAACACATGCACATAACACATATGTGCATATCAGCACTTGAAATATTCAGGGAAGGACACCCTTGTCACTCAATCGAAACAAAAACGGTAGAGTGATCAGTGAGTGCCCTGCAGTGAAAATCCCAGGAGACAATTATGACCAGATGGTTTGTTCGCCTTCCACAGACTGTCTACCTACACTCAAGCAGTGACAAACATCAAGCAAACAAACCAACTTCACGGAAAACACATTGGCTCTGGGCTTTATGGAGGCGGTAGACTGCTTGTTAATTCCAGGCAGGGTCAAGTGAATGAAAGTCCCTTTTTTAAGATTTGTTTGCCATACAAAATGCACCATTATGTTCTACAGCAGTAGAAAAAAAGACAGGCTGAGAAATCAAATTCACAGTTAGGTAGAGAACCGATAAGTGAACCGAGTTATTGAGAATACATCTTTTATTTTTTTGCTTTTGTGATATGGTGACTGACAACTGAAAACATCAAGATGAAAATCACATCAGGATTTATCACACACATAATATACACAGAATGGGGATGAAGGAAGGAACTGCCTATCATTGCATTACCACTACACCATCGCAATATGGTTTAGACTGCTCTTTTAATATTGGTACTTCCCGGCCTGACGCCCGAAAATCTCTTCTGTCCATAACAGCACCACTACAAGTGGGTGTTTCCCACTTTTGCACCAAAGGTGTCCACACTGAGAGGGGTTTGAGCGATTTGTCAGGATTAGAGGGAGTAACAGTACACAATGATCCTTGCTGCAGATGCATTAATAGAGTTCCATGTGTTCTGCCTCGGCCTACCTTCATTCAGGAGATCAGTGATATCGGCCTGAAATCTGGGCCCGACTCGAATTTCTCCCTTGTCTGCCAAAAGAGTCTTTTGTTGAGGGTCGTACACCAGGCAGTAGAAGAAACAATCCTGGAACAGGGGTGAAACACAGTAATAATAGGAGACAAAGAAATCTAACATCAAACAGCCCGTCACAGCCCAATAAGATCACTTTGTCATTGTGTTTTTGTTTGGCTTTGAACTTCATTAATTGTAACCTAGTCTTATTTTTGTCTATTTTAGTAATTTCAACTTGTAAATGTTGTACATAATATTTGATAAAGGCATCAGCATTACTATATGATGATTATTATTAGTAGTAGTAATTATTATTAGTAGTAATAATAATAAGTAGATATTTGTAAGTGTTCATTGTAAAGAACATCAGGACACTCAATTAAAAGACTAAAATCAAAGAAACCTTATTCTTCCTTCAGAGTAGTAAAATAATCAAACAATAATCATTCAAGAAATCATCCAGAAACATCTGCTGAGATGTAAAATGTAAGATCATTTGCCTTTTGTTTTCATTCTCATTGTAGGTTTTTGTGTGTGTGTGTGGTGGTGGGGAGCAGCTTTTCAATCTCAGACCTCTACGACCAAAAACTTGCACGCTCTGCCTGGGAAATGACACAGAAACTCCCCCGAACACAGTAGCTACTGAGAGGAGTGAGAAACCCAAAAAGCGAAACAACCCCCCACCAAAAAAACTGTCAGACAAGGAATGCCATCTAGGGGGGTCCCCATAGTTTCCAGCTCACTGGAAATAACAGCGCTGGCTCACGCAACAGGTAGATTTGTGAGAGCTGCACAGCGAGCATTCAACGACATAGGCTGGGTATTGTCACGGGAGAAAGGGCTGCCTTCTGGATAAGTGGAATACCTATTGTGACTGGGCTGTCTTTTTCATTTACAGAGCACTGAGGCTGAACAGAGACCCCCAGAGACGCTTTTCACTCTTTCTTTCATGGTCATTCCCATTCGGAGGCCGTATTGTTTTATATTTTAGAGCCGTTTCAATTTTATTCAATACAGTAGCACCTTTCCAGAAGGCTGGGAGGCCATCATTTTGTTTGCCAAATGTGCAGAAATTGTCCTGCATTCCTGCAGCCCACAGTTAAAACGTTTAGCGAAACCAATATGACTACAAAAGAAAGAAAGGAAATTTGTGTTGTTCTAAACACGGTACGCCTGAGTTTGAGGTAAGACAACATATGTTAAATGTCTACGGATCATGTTCAAAGATCTCTCCCATCACTGGAAAATGTTTTTGGAATAAACAAACACAAATGTACCTATAGAAGTCTATAATTTGCACCCTGAACAATGTACTTTAGCATATACAATTTAATTGTGTGTAAATTACAGGTGTAAACTTAGTTTGAAATGTTTACTGAATACAGTGTATTATTTTATAGCAATTTATTTCAAGGACATGTTTAAATACACCCAACAGCTTCGAAATTTGGTTCTGTAGAAACTGGCATATAAGTGAAATTATTTTGTGATGGATTTATTATATGGAAAATACAATGATAGATTTATATAAAAAAGGTACTATATCTCTGCAAACATATAAAACCCTAATTGTTTATCCCTTTGTAACTTAGTTATCTTAGTAGTGGCAGCAGTATGATACTACCTGCAGTATAAAACTTAATTATGCAGTTGCTTGCGGTTTATCCACACTTGAGGGAGCATAAGTAAAAAAAAAAAAAAAATGCGAATCGCACCTTAGATTAAAAAGTGCTGGTGTTAAGATCACAAAGTTCAAATCATAGACGGTGATATGGCAAGAATAAAGATACAAATAAATAACACTTGTAATGGAGTGTAGTGTGTGTACTAATTATCAACAACAAGTGTTAATACTTGTTAATGAAAATCTAAAAAGTGTGGTATTCTTAGAGAACCATCCAGGGATTTCAGCTTGCAGATAGAATTTAACACATTATATGGAACTCGGACACTTTGTGAATCTGTCTCCTACCTCTTTTTCCAGGTATGAAAACAGTGCTTCTGTCTCGTTCAAAAGGGTGACACAGCATTTTCCCCTAAAGAGGAAAAAGCCATGGAAACCATCATGGGGTGTAAGAGATTAAATATGATATGTTTTTTTTTCTTTGCACCAGACCAGCAAATATTCCTTAATGCATGTTTTATTTAGAGTTTTTAAAATGTGCATATACCATTATTTTAGAACATATGCTACTGTGAATGCTACATTCTACCTTAAAGCTTCCACAGCATGGAAGCATAAAATGTCACTGATATTCTCCTTTCCCAAGGACATACATAAAAAAAAAGAAAAAAAAGCAAATGTCCTCCAAGGAGACATTACCTAATATATAACTTGCATGAATGCATTCCTGTAAACATAAGGCAATGTTGATACATATCCCAACCAATCATTTTCATAATGTGGACACCAGCTTCAATGTAAGACCAGTGTTTGAATTGAGACAATGAAAATAAATTAATTAATTAATAATTAAATAAACACAAATATATACATATAATCCTATTTTGAGTTTTGTTTCACTTGGGATCTGACTTTAATCTTTAAAATCTGTATTACTGCTCTAGAAATCTGTCCCCCCCCCATCCCCACCTACTCTTCCCCTCTTTAGTATGCATTGCCAAAATATGATCTGTCATTTCCAAACTATGATTAAAACATGTTTATCAAGCATGTCTTGAGCAGGCGTGATGAGAAAATGAACATCATCTATCACACATTGACTGTGGACAGTGGTTCTATGATATGTGTGTCTGTAGCACTAGCACTGCTAATAAGTATCCAATAAATTAATTACCATTGTTTTTTTAAAAGCATAAAATTGAAGACCTAACCTGTTTTCTATTGTTAGAACACGAACAAATCTAAACCTAGAGTAACAAATCTGCAGCAAAACAAATCCAATCTAGCCAACAGGACTAGTTCTGGAGATTCTTGTGCTGTCCATTTTCTCTACATTAATCATAATTTCCCTGTCCCCTAAAATTGTTTCTCCCCTTTATACACTTACTGTAAGTAAAATAGGGGGATCATTTTGTGAAAAATATATCCTTGTCACAGTCAACATCAGTGACAAAGAACAGCTGGGATGTTCATGGTCAGATAAGCAGCCATAACCAGCTGTGATTTATCCTTTGACATAAAAGATGAAGAGGGGGAGTATCTTAAGAGCTCTAAATAATAAAGCAATGGCGTGAATTTATTCAAAGCTGAGTGCTTGTTATTTTCTCCATTTGTTTTAAACTTCGGGGAAAGTTTAAAAGCCTGATTCCTACAGAAAGCATTCCATGAAGACCATCAAAGTAACTTGGGAGTTCGACTTCCTGTAGAGCAATGGCTGACAATAAGATATGATGCTTGACCTTATGTGAGTTGCAGGTAGGGACTCCAGTTGTCTGGACAGGAAGAGCTCTCTGTGCTTTAGCTGGTGCCTCTGTTTCTCACTCAGTTGCTGCAAGTTCTCCCCTTCCATCTCCTCCTCCAGTTCCTCTGCAAGGCAAAGACAAACTCTGGGTCAACTAGAGGAGGATCCCAGTGGGGCTCATGGTGCTAAAGGGGAGCAATTCTGGAAAATAAATCAACTGTATTTCACTAACCAACACCAACAACAGGCACATTCAGATCTTTGAAAGCCATGGGGGTTCTGTATTTAAAATCTTAATGGTACACAGAGTGGTATTGTACTTTTAGAAATTCGTTTCATGTGACCTTACACTCGGGAGGCAGACCAACCCATTTCATCCCTGACTCTACAGACAGAGAGAGTTGTTCAAGCGGGATGTATTCTGTTAGTATCAGTATTAAAAATGCTCCTGAAATGATACTAGGCTCGGGGTGAAAACTTTATTTCTTTCCCCTTAGAAGTACAACTGTATGGGATCTACAGAGACAAAAGGGGATGTCATTTACAAGGACTTCAATAACATTTTGAAAAAATATAACCTAAAAAAAAGAATATGTACCAACTGAGGCACCCTACTGAGCAGTCTAATATGGCTGCCTCCAGGTCTATAGTAACCTTCTGTTGTTGTTGCTAAGTGAAGCAGGAAATAAGAGTTGATTACATGGCTGGCAGGAGTCACATGACTGAGAATTCTGTCATCAAAGCTTGGCAGCACGCCAATACCGAGGCAGAGGGAGAGAGGGAGAGAGAGAAAGTGAGAGGGTGGAGAAAAGAGGGAACGAGGAGAGGGAAGGGGGGTGGGTGGGATGAGTGCATGTGGAGAAAAGAGCTCCCTTGTGCCAAGTAGTGAAGTAATGGACTACCCTTTCATTGACACAGAACACAAGTACTATACTCCATGTCTACAGCCCTACAGCACACTGTTTCACGAAGCAGAACATTATTATTTTTTTTTCACAGGGATGCAGATTGCTGCACAATTCTCTCACCATATCGATCACCCGCTGGAAGACACTAATGTGTCCTGTCTACACCAATTCCGTAACTGATCAGAAACTCCTATCAAACAGTCACTGAGGCATTGTTAAACACTTACACTAGGGGCAGATTTAACAAGTTACAAGTGAGCATTTCTGGTGTTTATGGAAAAGAGGGGGGGAAATTAACTTTGAAGTACTGAATGTAAAACCTATTTTGTATATGTAACACAGATTCCCATTTTTTGGAGATTGACAAGTTAAAAAAAAAAAGCACTAGAAAAATCGTACAACCAGCCTGAGAGAACATTTAAAAATGATCAGAAATGATAAGGGAGTGGGGGGGTGAGGCAAAGTCAGTGAGTGAGCAGAAAAACTCACTGTTTGTGTACAGTACTGTACAAGGCAAAGACTGACACAGTGCCCTGACCTTTTGCTCTGGCTAGTGCCCAACATTTTGGGTGGCTCCAGGGTATCAGTTATACCCACTATTGACCTTCCTATGCCCTGGTAGGGTTTGTCACTGGGTACCACCAGACACCTCACTACAAAGCACTTTTCTTGGTGCAGTGCCAGATATTTACATTCTTACCCACTGTAAATGGAAGCTGTGTTTGTTTCTAAACTATGTCAGATTTAACAGGACTAACATCTGATATTAAAACAATAAAGCATAAGTTACAGTCTAGTTTTCCTGATGGCCCTCACACCCCACTCACCATCTCAGCCAAGTGTTCTTTGGCATGAGCTGGAGGGCATTTGAAAATTTCATTCGATGTGCTGTGCGTTATAATTACTGATTGCAGATGGTTTCTGGTTTTCACACACACAAACACACACACACACACACACATACACACACCTCTCTCACTCTGATTCAGTCCCATTCCCATGTTGCTTATGCACAAAACAGCCAAATACACAGAAATTAACTAAATGGATCCTAGTGAAGAATTTTGTATTTGCAGCTGGGGAAATGGAAGTGTCCCTATACTGAAAAAGAGAGAAAGAAAAAAGGTAACACCACTTTATTTCTGAGAGTACATCCTAGATTCCAGTGATCTAATTCACAAACGAGTGCATTCAATGCTTCCCATTTCACATCAGGGAGAGGGACAGGTACATTCCAAACTTTTTGTCACTGTTAAACATCCCCTAAACACCAAAACGAGATACAAACATTTTTATCCCCACGTCAGATTAAGTCTTCTTTTCATGTTCCTTAACCAACGGCCAACAAATTCCAGAAAATGTCATACAGTAAGCATATCCACATTAATAAAATCGCAGAGACCAAACACCAAACAGATGTTTCTTCACTCAAAAATTCCCAATCTGGTACTCTCATTGCCAACAGGGGATTTTACACTTTTATGCTTTTTGGAGATCCAGGGAACTAAAGGAAATTCCAAAGTCTCTGTTGAAAAATGCAAGTTGGTTCTATTTCTGTCTTCAGGCAATTTGTTATGAAACATGGATTTTACTTATAAAAGTGTTAATGGTGAAATTGGATTTATTTGAGTGGACTAAAGAAACTGCATGCTAACAAGAATACAACATTTTATGAAGGGACTCATTTAAACTCATTGGGAAAAATGTTCTATGCTAGACAACACATAATGATAATTGCCCTGTGTAATTGTGTTCATGTTAATGAAGATTATGCCCTTTGAAATGGTACTCTGTTGTCCACGTGCACATTTGATGTGCTGCTTGTAAATTAAAAATGCAGGATGCTTGGCTTAATTTAAAAGACATATTTTGCTGTTATGTAGCAAATGCCTCTCATTAACCCTTTACACTCTGGCCTATTTTATTTCTCCCCATTTATTTATTAGTGTGTAGCTCTTGATAGTTTGTGAGGTATGTATTTATCTTATATCAAATTAAATAAAAATGCGTGGTCTTTCATATTATAAACGGTTAATCGACTGAATGAGTAATAAACAAAAAAGTGAATATATGCAAATTAGTCCTGTACACTGTGAGACATGGCCGATTGCGCAACGCTGTAGCTCGGGTGACACGCTAAGACATCATTTGAAAGATCACGATCTCTAGTTCCTTACAAACCGCGTCTGTATATTTTGTAATTTTGATTAAAATATCATTTATTTCTCGGATAGCTGATGATACGAAAATAATATGTCGTAGTGTAAGGGGTTAAACCAATTTCCTCTTAACTTGTGTCTCGGTCATAGGCGAATGAATGGGGTGCTGACACACAGCTGGTGCTCAACGCAGTGATCAAGATCGCAATATATACGATTTTTATAAATACATTGCTAATCCTGACACCTGACACTGGCGTGATTGGTTAAAACGGCAGGGAAATTTCGGCCACAATAATAGTGTATCGTGATTTGTTGAGGGAAGACAATACGTAGCGTATCCAGTTTAACAACAGCCAATCAGCGCCCTGGTTACTGGTGTGCCAGAGCAAGAGCAAAGCTAACGCTCACATGTAATTGCCTGCAAAATGCAAAATGGACAGCAGCAAAACTCAGCGTTTTTAAACAGTTCTACTAAAAAGACAAAAAGCACTACTAATTGTGAAAAGAGCATCAAAAACATCGACAAAACCAAAATAACATTGCAGAAGCAAGTGCTGAGCCTTTAGCAGAGAGCAGTAGCATAGTTATAGGTAAGACGTTTTTTCTTCAATGTTGCCGCCCTGCAGAATGTTTTTTAATGTGCTGCTGATTTTTACACTTTGCTATGTGAAGATGCGGTAAGATAAAGGCTCAAGTAGGCTTCTCGCAGACAGGTTTGTGTAGTAGTAGAGTAATCTTATTTCCCATCATTATGTGACCATGATTCGTGTGTGTGTGTGTGGTTGGTCTATGTGTGTGATACGACTGTCTATTCAAAATGTCCTCCCTGCAAAATACATATGCAAACAAACAAATTCATAAAGCAACTAATAATTAAAAATGACAATGACATCATGATTTTACCCCCTGATTAAAACATATTGCGGCACCTATGTTCTCGATGAGAACCACATAGAAAAGTTGGAGGGAAACACAACAAAAATAAATCTCCAATTATAACAAAGAATGAAAAAACAAGTTAAATTGTGACTGTATGTTAGGTTTTAATGAACTTGTTGCAATATTATATGATGCAAATAAATTATAAAGTAAAGTCTAAGTATGAAGTCTGGAGCAGTGGACTTCCCAGTTTTTCTTTTTTTGCTCAAATAATAAAGATTTTGAAAAGTCTTATATCAAAACCCAGTATCTACCAATGAATTTGCCATTTGTTGAGATTTGTTTTTATTTAATTAATAATTATTTTATTTCCACTGCTTTAACAATAGCTGAACCATACATTAAAAGATAGGTATCCCATTAGTACATTCTGAACTCTGCAAATTAAAAGTGACACCAGTAATGATAAATATGCAGCAAGGGCATCTGAAACAGTTCTGAAAACTAACACCATCCCAAATTTCAAAGACATCTCTACAGGTTTGGCAAATCACTTCTACAATAACAGCACTTGGCAAACTATGAGCACCAGCATGAGTTTGTGAAGCCGCCCACCATATGGGGGAGTCTGCCAACTCCAGTCCTTTCTGGAAATGATTTTCTTGAAGACATCAGCAAATATGATCAACATCAGGCTTTTAATGCAGCAACTGCTGTTCTGTAAAAGTGAATCTTGGAACGTACATTGTCTTATCAATTTTCCCCACTAATGCATAATTACTTGACTGATCCCTCTGCTGCAGGAAGAGTTATATAATTCAGGGTCACTTCTGTGAATGAATTACTGGAGAGATCAAATCATGCAATGGATTATAATGGAAAGGAAGAATCAAAGTTACCCCATCCCTGATCTATAATTGGTGACTGTCAAAGCCTTGAGGTTTCAGACTTAGTTCCTACAGGACAGCAATGAACCAGGTTCCACAAGTTACCTAATGAGTCTGATTAGCCGATGAAGAGGATGAATGTCATACTTCATTGTATTCATTTTATTGATTTTACAGGGACATTGCACTATGTTACATGCATCCGAAAATGCCCTGTACTCACACTGAGCCCCGCCATAAGAGAAATGGGAGACTCACTTGCATGCTTGTCCGCAAGCGCGATAAGATTACTGGGAATGTCCCTCCTTCTGTAGAAGCACACCACTTTCGCCTCCACATTTCCATTGGCAGTCTAGGGACAGAGAACAGGAAAGATCAGGAAACCAGGTAATATAAGTTAGGGTGCAAAAACAATAAAAATAAGAATTTAAAAAGTATATAGTTTGTCCCTTGTTTCAATTTCGCTCTAAGTATAAACCAATGATTTAGCAAGCCTTTTCTTCCAGATGTTCCTTCATTAGTCATTTTCAATACCAATCTGGAGGAAAAGCTTAAATTAAAAAGTTAGCAGCTTCCAACGGGTAATAGAGCACATAAATCATAACTAACATGCAACAGATGAGGACTGAATTTGTATCAAGTGCTAATTAGTACTTATGCATTTCCCTTCAGCTGCGCCTAATGTTTACAAGGACATCAATATAAGTTCGGCCAAATAATTAAGAAAATAATAAATAACAGGTGGTAATATCTATGTTAGATCTCTCCTTTGCAGCATATTTAACCGATAACCCTGGATCTTCAAGCAAAAGCATGAATTTAGTCAGAAGCGGTTTCTTTTTTTTTTTTTGCGAAGATCATCCAGTGGTCAGAGTTAATCAGCTAAATTAACCCCCCCCCAATGCGATGTGGGTAGAAAACAATGTGATTATATTACCTGTCACTATTTCCTGTGAATGGACTAAACTTGGCATAGAGGTCTGTGGTAAGGTAAGATAGTACTGGCCGTATTGGCACCATCATGCATTCCCCCCCACCCCATAATACAAATTAAATAAAATGCACTAATGTCTCTCTGTGTGCAATAAATCTTTCAGTTTAATAATATTTATCGACTAATGGTGACCAGGCCTTAATATGGAGAGCCACAATTCAGAAAGCTGTAAAGGTCACCTTCACTTTCTCAAGACATGGAACAAAATGCAAGTTTATGATCATTATAACAACTAGCTGTAATTTGTTCAATTAAATCAGGTATGGACCATCTGTGAGTCTCGGAGGCTGCAGGGTGTTCAGGTTCTCATCCCAAATGATAGCCGAGTTAATTAACCAATTACACGACGTGCTTAACTGCTCCAAATGAAGCTTGCTCAGTCTTTTGGGATTGCAGGTTGTAATGGTCTATAAAAGTTTTATTTTTGGATTAAGGGTATTTCTGCTTGGCCAGTCAATGTCTGTGTTTGATTTTTTTTTTTTGCAGCCTGAAGTGATTGTTTTTCCTTCGTCAATACAGTGTTGTGAACTGAGCAGGGTTAAAAAAAAAAGAAAAAAGATGCCCGTATTTCAATCCGTTAGTCTTCGTCTCGACTGTCGGCAAAGTCAGACTACCTCCATTATAATCCATTATCGTTGTATGCAAAACATTCTTAATTACCATGTCTGCATAATATGAAATAGTCATCTTAGCATCACCCATGGAGAGCTGACAAACTAAATCTTAGCCTACGCAAGAGTTCTATAGATAAAAATACAATGTAAAAAATAAACGGTCGCCTAGCTACAGCCACAAGTACGTAGACTACAGTATTCCATTCACCGTCCATTCTCATTCAGACAATCTTATGTACAAATGAAGGCAAGGATATATATATGATGTTAGAGAGAGGGAGAGGGAGGGTACCTTATTGAGTTCTTCTATTCTTCTCACTGAATATGGATTGCTTGAAGAGTTCTCAAAGTAAACGTAGTCTGCAAAAAGAAAATATAAATGAAATGAAGCAGTTCATTGTAAATCTTTATTCACCTTATTAAGACTGACAATCGCATACACATACACACACACACACATATACACACACATCAAGTATGTAAGTGTACACTCAGTTAGCTAGATAATACATTCACGTAACCATTACAATATATAAATTGCTTGTGAAAGCTCCCAGGAGTGTTTTAGGTGGTGCAAACAACTATTTTCTCTGTTTAGCAAAGAAAATGGTAAATGCCAAAAGCGCAAGTAAAGTCCGTCACTGGCAAAAAAACATAATGAAATAGAAATATATGTTCAAATTATCATTCTCAATTGAATCAAAATGAAGACATGAAAACAAAATCACTGAAAAACCAACCCTCCCTACTGTTCTCAAAACGGACTGACATCAAATACACTTCAAGCAAAGACTTTCTTCAAAGCAGAAACATCATATAATTGTCTGATATGAGACTGCTTCGATAACGGCAGCAGATGTCAAATAAATAAATAATCTCTCCTTCAGCTCTCCTTGGAGAAAGTCAGACTTATATATTTACACATCTATAGTGAGAGGTCTATAAATACGCAGCTTCGTTTACTTTGTTTAATTTTTCTTCCAGGTACTTTGAATCCAGAATCTTATTGGAATGTAGTTGTAGGAAGAATGTAGGAATGTTCATTTCCTTCACAGATGCAGTGCTAAGGAGTATTTGGGTTGGAATACCACTTGCTGCAGCATTCTTCTCTTTGGTTTAAAGATCAAACCAAAACTTAGGTACACAGTTGGCGCATGTATGTCCACATTCAGAAAGCATTTCAAAAGATGCCATGCTTCACTGCAGCGCTAAAGCAGTTTTGAGTACTTTGACCAACTGTCTCAGTGGCATCACTTTCTTATCAGAAGAGGGGGTGACATTCATTGCAAGTCCAACAGTGGGGTTTGGGGACTTCAAGGAGGGAGTGGGGTGACAATTTCGTATATACCAGCTATAAACGACTGTGTCTTTCATAAAGTGCGGTCTGATTCTATGAACTCTCTCCAGTTCTTTTTTAGTCAGTAAACATTGAAGTGCATTTGCTCATGGGAGACTGAAGGCTTTCACCTTGCTCGATATTGATATCTGGGGAAAGTACAGTATCCCGCCAGCTCACCATTAAACACTGCACAAAATGCTCTACATTTTTAAAAAAGGAGGCAAAGGTCCATTAAACTGGAAAGTAGCCAGTATGCTTTGTACACAACACTTGGTACTCCCTGCAAACATCACAAACTGCTTATTCTTTACATAATTGAACCAGGACGCACTATGCTCTTGGAAATGCAGGATTTCAGTGTCTAAACAATCTATCGATCCATTTTTCATTTCATTTTGCTAGGCCCTCTTAAATAGCTTAACTAAAAGCTGATTGAGCAGGCAAATGCAGGTAGACACTTGATTGAAAAAACTTAAGAAACTCAGTCATTGCATAACAATCAATATTGTATATCAATAGCATAGCTATGAAGAATGATTTTGATGTTTTTCTAAACTCACAATGTTCAAATATTCATACTGCAGCAATCAGTACTTTTTGAATCCTCCTTTAGCTTTGATGACATTGAGGAGGCTCTTCCTGTAGACCCATGGGTTATTCAGTATTCAGCACATTGGGTGTCTTGCACAAGTTGATCACTTTTTTAAGTTTATCACACAGATTTTCACAGATTGACATATTCATCAATACAATATACTGATGCAATTCATAATGTTCACTTGCTGCCTAATATAACCCACCCACTGACAACAAGATAACGAGATTAACAGTGTTATTCACTTCACCTGTCACTGGTCATAATGTTATGGCTGATCGGTGTATATATTACACAGTACTTGGGGATTACAACTCCCATAGTTCAGTGAACAGATGCATCACAGGATGCTTCCCTCCTCAACAGAGTTCTGACCGTGTGTAAACTCTGTCCTACTGTTCACTGAGGCCCTCCTGAGGATTCTCAGACTTGCAGTATGCATGTGTGTGTGTGGGGGGGGGGGGAGTATATTTTTCCACGCTACTGCCTGACACGTCTGAGGTCGAGGCGATGAATGCCAGATTGCTGGGAGATGGCAAGTCACACAGCCCCTAAGACCGCATGCTAAAATCATTCAGTACTACTGTGGTCAAAGGTCAAACCTCTTATTAAGCCCTTAACAGCATCTGCACATTTCCGTACAGCCAGTCTGGACTGTCTGTCAATCTGTTTATCTATCTATCGCCTCTGTCAACACTGGACTGAGTTCTCCAGTTTTAATTGAAGTTATTGAACAGTGCCTGTAATGGGTGGGTGTTGGGGGGCTGTAATTGTGGGTGATATTGACACTTGTGAAGTGTGCGCTGTTCTGTTCTTTATGATTTGGTGGATTGATTGATTAATAAAGGTTAATTTAAAACCGTAAACTTATCTATCTATGTTACATTTTGATAAAGTGTTACAACAACATAAGACAATGCAAACAACAGCTGTACACTGCTGCTGTATGTAAGAGTGTTTAGACCAATTCTTGGCCTTGATGACTGTTTCAGCCTGTTTGACAAATGGCAGGAGGAAAACTTTGGTATTTCTCCTGTGGACCAGTATGCTGTTTGCAGATTGAGTATATAGAAACTGATAGGGAATTGAAATCCATCCAGCTGGGTGATAGTGTATAAACAATTGGTCTCGGACGTCCACAAAACATGTAATAATAATAATCATGTATTCTCTAGTTTTCCTTGCAGGTTTCCTATATCTGCAGATTAATGTGTAAGAACATTAAGTAAAACATTGGCTTTTCTATTTCATCCACATCCAACTACTAAAGGAAAACTACACATGCTTCATTATTATGTTTTAGCTCCAGATTCTAATGAAAAAAAATATGCATAATTAGGAATAGAACACGTTAATGGGACTACAATAAGATATTTTCCCTGTAACACACTACAGATAAAGTCTGTCTTAACAAAATACATTAGTGTTTGTTGGTCAATCGTCAGACCAATGGAAGTAACAGGCAAAGTCTTACACAAACAAACAAACAAACTAACTAACGAGATTCAGTTACATGTGGCACCACATGTCGGCTCTGTCAGATACACCGAAACACATCCATGAATAAAACAAGGTTGAAATTAACTGACATTAAGCACACGTGGGTTTCTCTGAATAATTCAAAAACTAGCAGATGCCAGATTTGAGACTTTGGTGACCATTCCAGAAGAATCAGTTTATTTTTCCTCTCTCTCTCTCTCTCTCTCTCTCTCTCTCTCTCTCTCTCTCTCTCTCTGTCTAGTGAACGGAAAAGGTTATCTGAGGACATCGATTGCTCTTTTTTTGAAGACAACAGGAGACGAGAGCATCAGAAAGGCAGAAGCGACTCTGCAGCTTTAATAGGAACAGAAGGTAGGCAGTTTGGTCACGTCTGCCCTCGCAATGACCCTCCCGTTGACCACTTTGGCCCTTCAACCCTTGGTGTTTGCCCTCGAAGCCGTAGAGAGGGGGAACGAGGTTTTGTTGTGTCAACATCTGTATGCCCAATTAACCCATACATTACCTCTCCTAAATACAGATCTTCTTTTTCCAAACACATATTTTGTATTATTTTTCAAATGTCCATACAACTGCTTTAGAAAATATTGATTATTACTATTATTATTATTGTTATTAATATTATAATACATGTTGGTGTCTATTCTACTTTTTATGAAGATGACAATCTCGAACTTCTAGTTTAATTATTTTGTATTGATTTTAAGCACCAGTAACTAATGATCAATGCACAATGATATGTACCTGCCAAACTGTTGCTAAAACAGACTCATCTAAATAAGGACAGCAAGAAGACGAATGACAAAAAATGTTCCTGAAAATAGTTAACATGTAACAACTCACAAACAAGAACAAGTTAACAACTGTATAATATTGAGAAGATATATGAAGCACTATCCTAAATTCCTTTTACAAACAAGGGGGGGGATGCCACCTCAGACTTTTGTGATTCCAACTGACTTGCAGACACTTACTGTGTAGCATCGGATTTTTTCTGCCTGCAATATGGGGAGAGCAAAGTTATGCCATGGGCTCACCTCATTAATCAAGTGCTCTGCATGCTCAGCCCAGCGGAGTTAGTTTGTATCTGTTTGCGAGATTTTGTTAAATAAGCAATGCACACCAATAATAGTTTCGTAAGAACAGAGCTGAGACAATCGCTATAGGATTAAAAAACAAAAAACACTTAACTAAGCACAAGGTGTAAATAAAATCAACAAATCTGAGATATTGCGTTAATAATAGATGTTAAAAACAACAGATGCTCTATGTACACCTGATTTATTTTTATAACAACAAATGTGTTATTTTATATTTGAATCTGCAAGGAGAGCTGTGTTTTATGTTTGAATTACTTCAACTTTTTTAATACATAAATACCACATTAATTCAATTTATTAATGTACAATATACAGTATATATTGTACTTTTACCTTAAATATATAGTGTGTGTTTGTTAACCTTAGCTTCCATCTGTATAGAGAACCACCATTCTTCCCTTATAGAATAAAAACTAAAACTTTTCAAATAAAACTGGGACTTCTTGGGGAGACATACAAACTTTCAACTAAATTATATTTCCACTGTACATATATGCATTCTTCCTGCTGGTTTAACTACTAAAATGAACCTACTTAGACACCAGGAGTTGAAAGAAGCTATTTACTAAATAAAAACGTGACATGCATAAATTGCCCAGCCATAAGAAAATGTCATCATATATCTATAGCTCCTCCAATGAAAAAACATTGTGTATTCTTCAGTAGTCCTATCAAACAAAGACACAAAGAGAGAGAGAGAGAGAGAGAGAGAGAGAGAGAGAGAGAGAGAACCAATGTGGACCCTCTAGAAGGATCCTTTAATACCTTACTGTATAAATTAAACGTTATATTTTTATTTAATTTTGATGGTTACACAAACAAAATTCAGACACATTTCAAATAAATAACAAGAAACAAACAAAGCAGTAGCTTTTCATGACGAGCAAAAATCGAAGCAAGCAGCGACTTGGCAGCTTTTCAGCAGCATAGATTAAACAAAAGGCATTATATAACGTTGCTATGTATAGCCTAGTGCCTTTTAATCCTCTTAAAGGAGACTGGTCTCTTCCGTACAACTCTGTGAATGCAGATGGGATGCTATAGTACAGGGTGAGAGCAGAGAATGGCGAAGACAAAACAAATGGTCAGATTTAGAATGAAAACCTGAGTTCTGGTTACAATGTCATTTGTAAGACAGAAAAAGAGTTGCAGAATTAGAAACATCCCCAGCATATTCTTCTTCGACTGTACATCTGAGAGAATGGTTCTTGTTCTTTTTTTATAAACACAGTTTTGAAACAGTTAACACTTTACAACCTGGAAGTGTTTCTGAGAGGAAGAGGCTGTATTGTAATTGATGGGCGGATTCCAAATCTGGGGCTTCTGTGACTTTTCACAGACTGGGACAAGCGGCCAAGTTCACCCTCTCTGGCCTACATTGCCCATCTGATAAATAGTGTTGCTTCTGTGTGAATGCCTGTGAGAGAGAGTAACTGTTTTACCCTTTTTATTGTGTGTTTTGTATTTTGGGTGAGAAAGAAAGGTGACATTTTGGAGGTTACATAACAAAATCTATGCTTGTTTATTTGAATCCCTGGGGCTGTAACAAGAAGAAAAAACAAACAATCTGTGGTTGAATGAATGCATGCATGCATTTATGCATGAATGGGTGGAACAGTGCATGCTTGGATGAATGAATAAAAGAATAAATGAAAATACTTTTAAAATGTTGAAATACTCAAAAGCTGTGGAAACCT
Organism: Amia ocellicauda; assembly: GCF_036373705.1. NCBI lineage: Eukaryota > Metazoa > Chordata > Actinopteri > Amiiformes > Amiidae > Amia > Amia ocellicauda. The sequence goes on along the minus strand of NC_089854.1, from coordinate 14,232,596 downwards.
ACTATTAATAATATGAAACCATTATTTGAACTTTCCAATGCAATATTTCAGCATATTAACAAATTAAACATAATCATAGGAGTGTGCAAACACATCATCAGGATGTGCAAAAAATGTTTATAACGTTCATAATTTCGTGTTAGAATAGGAGTAGGAGTAGACATCCGAGTAGTTAGAGCTGAATACCTTTCCTATTCATCTGTGACTGGAATACTTAATAATAATAATAATAATAATAATAATAATAATAATAATAATAATAATAATAATAATAATAATAATATTTTATTCACCGAAATCTACTGCAAGGTAGTAGTGGCCGTAGTAGTAGCAGCAGAGGAAAAAAGCAACAGAAAAACGTACATGAATAAATGACGCTTGCATTGCGGATGCGCGGCGCTTGCCTTTGCCTTGTGCTGATCGGTGCTAATAAATGGCAGCGCCAGTGGGATTAATCGCGGGTGCGCACTGTAACAGAAACAATACAACGCTCGCAAAACTGCCGAGGAGGGGGGTTGGTGTTTCGACCTAGTCTCTTTGGAGAGGTTCTGTCTGCCTTAAACACGGGGGAAAAACCCGTCAAATACTTGCCGAGAGTAAATGGAGCCGTCTGTTGGGCAAACTGGGAGTCACTGTTGATTTATCTGCGAGTGTCTGAGACGCGCATAATTAGCCGGGAAGCCCTTTGTTCCAGACGCCGCAGCAAAACCGCGGCTCGACCAGACAGCAGCAGCCGAGGCGGGCCATTGGGAACCGGGGGCAGCCGTGCGCCCACTCCCCGTTGACACCGCTTTCCGTTCGGGGGTCATGACTTGCTATCCCACGGCGGACGATTTCGACGTGTTTGGTTTTAAATGCCGGTTCGCTCTTATGGCAGTTTCTAAAGGTCTTTTATATGTTTTTTTTAACTGCATTTAAAATACATTACTGCTACTACGACTATCAATTGCAATTGATTGAATTGATACGGTGACAATAAAGACCACATAAATAAAAATAATAATACAAATACATTCTACCAGTACTACTGAGATTCAATATTAATGTTTTTATGAACCTATTTAATAATTTACATTGATCATAGCCTAGCCATAGTTTTATTGCATGTGCAAAACAAAAGATTCAGACACAATCAAATAAGGATTGCTTATGATTATATAAGCTTCTGATTTTAGGATTCGTTTTTGTGTTGGTTCTGCACTGATTTCCTCTTCTTTACTAAGAATTCAAATCATATACTGAATGCTGTAAATGGAAGGTTTGTGTCAAAATGTAGAAATTGCAACTTTACTCTGGATAAAATGTACAACACTTCATAGTTAAAGCATGGCATGTTTCAAACAGTACTTAGGAGTCCCCCATCTGCAGCTGTCAGACACTGTGGAAACTTTTGAGCAGCCACAACAGGACATAGTTAAAAATGAATGACAAACACATACCTACACAGCAAAATTTACAACATCTGGCGATCCCAAGACTTTGAGCAATGCAGTCCCCCTTGGGTTTGACTACAGTCCTATATATATACCCCTAGTAGAGAAAGAGAAGGAGAGGGAAAACTGATATATTTCTAAGAATGTTACAAGCAAGGAGTGATTTTAGCCTAGTTACAATCTATTATCTAAAGAAGATTAAACTTAGTTCTCACTCTGAGTTTAACTATATAATCAATCTCAAGTTTCCTGACTTTGGTTCCATCCCCAATAACAGCACAAATCAAACAAATATATCTAAAAGTTGCACTGGGTGAGGGCAACTGATAATAAATACATACATTAATAATAATAATAATAATAATAATAATAATAATAATAATAATAATAATAATGGCAACCAAAAACACAATCACAGCACCCACATCATCAAAATGCAACTTTAATATTGTCCACGTTTCCATTAACTATCTCATCTTTCCAATAAACACTGTACACAAATGGCTCTAAGAGGTTTAGCTTTTAGATACTAAGTGCACATGCAGTTAACTCCCCAACAATAAAGACATCAAATCACATGGTTTCTCAAAATGACAATACATCCAAACCATTTTGACACAGTGCTTGTCATATCTCTCAGATCTTGGAATGACATTAATGTAAATACTTTTAGCTGGGTCAAAATGGAACTACATCTGCTACTCACTGTGTGTGGGAACAAGTATGGGGACCCAAATTCTCAGTATGTAATTTGCTTGATGCTACCATTACTGTGGCTGCAGTGTTCCAAACAAGCAAGCACTTAGATAGCATTGCATTCTACAAATCTTCAAAAGGATACTTTCTCACAAAATATAATCCCCTTCCAAGCTATTGGATCATGTATTTCAGTCACAATAGGATGCTTACCACCAGACCTAAACAAAACGTGCCAATCCTGACTCCATTGTTTAAGATCAAAACCATTCATAAATTACTGAAAACACAACCTATGCGATACCCAATATACATATATAATTAAACAGAAAGAGAATGCATTCACAAACACAAATTTGAAAAATATCTATACATTAATATAAGGTATATATATGGCAGGACAGCTTAATAATTTTGGTCATGTACAGTATTGCAACTGCTCTTGGAAATACAATACATCATGTACAAGACATAAGATGATATAGTGATTCACAGCATACACTTCCATCTTACTGTATAGTAGAGTTGGCATAGGCTGACCAAACACTACATTTCTGCAACCTGCTCTGCTTTAATTGCCTTTCTGTCATCCATTAGCTAGATTTGCCTCTCCCACTCCCAAAGAGTGCTCTGATTGCTATGCGTATGTGTGGGTGTCTGTGGCAACAACAACAAAAAAAGACGCAAAAGGATTCAAATATTGGCCAGAACAGACATTTTACTGCAGGCACAAAACCTATAACTCAAGTAGAGCAATCAAGAGGAGAATTAGATGGATAATCAGACAGACAGACAGGTAGATGCACAGACAGATTAGAAAAAGATAACACTAAAATGTCACATTATATGCATTCTACTCATGTTCAATAAATAGAATTTAAAATAATTCTGAAATTAATCCAGTTTAAGTAGTAGTAGTAATAGTAGTATTACTACTACTAATCCTACTACTACTAATAATAATATAAATTTCATAATTAACAGTCACATGTTTATTAACAGCCATGTATGTTCATTCTTATTATAAATACGTATAGCTAGACGGCATTATCTACATGCAAACAATAGCCACTGGAATCCATTGAATGTGTGTGAAACCCCCTCCACTCGCCCTACCCACCTCTCTACTGTATCAATCCATTCCCTGATATTAGATACTGGGATTTCTTGAAGCCCCATACTGTTACAGCTTCAATGTACTGATGCTCGCTTTTCCTTTTTTTTTCTCCCCCCGGTTTTTTTTAACACGAAGAGCTTTTCACTACTGAGACTGCATTTTACTACCACGTTATAACCCGAACAAAACACACTGGTGTCAAAATACCCAAAGGTAACCAGCTACTCGTGCAATAAAATAGATAACAACCACAGCAGTAACAATGGCAATCATGCACTACTACTAATACTACTACTGCTACGACTACTACTATTAATAATAATACTAATACTAATACTAATAATAATAATGTCGCTGATAAATATCTAACGTTACATAATCTCTGTATTTAAAATAGGATCCATTTCATTGTTGATCTATGACAGGTAAATGCAAAACTAACAAATCAGACGGGTTGAAAATTAGTCATGCTGCATATGCCAACGGGGTGATTTTCCACTGAAAATACAACCCCAACAGCCCGGCATGAAGGTAAACTAAATACCTAGACTGAAACAAATCAAATACCGATGCTGTCCAACTTTCTGGCCGCCCTGGCGCAGCGCGTTTCTTTGGGGTTAAGAGTACAAGTAGTTCGGTTGTATTTTACCACAAGCCCTGACTTCACGGCTTGTTGTAGCTTCACATCTAGCTACGATTAGCCCCTTCGCCTACAATGAATGTAAATGATCAAGCTGCCAAACTTACCCACCTCCTACTCTGTACATGTTTGCTGCCATCTTCTACACTTGCGGTAACAATAAACACAATCTGATTACCAGATGTTACAGCACATCTATAGCTGCCGGCTCGTCAATGCATCATGCTCGGCCACCGACGTTTCTAGAGAAAGGAGGCCTGCCGAGACTATTTCCTGATCATTATTATGTTTCATTCTCCGTCTCCCTGCCTGTCGGTCTGTGGGAACTGTATGTGTGTCCCTAAGTCTACTCTCGCTTTTTCCTCATGCTGACGTAGGATCCCAAGTCTCTAGCAGTCTTTACCCCGCGTTAACTTAACCCCTCTGTTACCAGTTGCAAATAGTATATATATATATATATATATACTCAAAAAAATTATTGTTCCCTTAATTATTTTAAGCAGTATATATATATATATATAGGAAACCAAACACCCCCTATACGTCTGATATATAGAGTGAAAGGGAAGATACCGTTTTGCCTGTGTGACCCATAGGTCTCCTTATACAATTGTACATTTTTGTATCGCTTATTTTTTTATGTTAAATACGCGGAAACTGTATAGGTTAATTTACACTTTAAAAGGCTCAATGCCCCACTAATATGTCTCCTTGTTTTAAAATATATGCACGTTTGTATGGACTTGCTAAGCAGTATACACTTTTGTTTTTACAGATCTAAAGTTGCCTGCTGATTATTGTTTAGTAAAATCAACAAATCAATAAAAAGTGTTTAGTTCATGCATTTGAAAAGCTGATAGGTACACGTTACAGCCAGCGCTTTTGGGAATACATGTCGGGCTACCTTATATTATTGTGTGTACTGATTATAAAAACTCTGCAGATTTCTCAAAGTTCTTAAATAACGCTGTCCTTAAATAACGGAATCCGCGAATATGGATTTAAATATTGCCTAAGGTCCGTGATACCATCTAAATTATAATTAAAAAGCATGATCTTATCTTCAATTTTGTGTTTATTAACTGCAGAAGGACAATACCACATCGTCTTCTTTCTCATAAAACGACCCGGAGTGAATACGTTTTCACGTCGCTGTATTCAATTACCATCAATTAAACTCATAACAGATTGTATCTATGGCAGCAGTTCCCTTTACTTTTCTTTCTTTTTATTGAAGTCATATAACATTTCAGATCAACTACTTAATGGGTTTTGACAACTTTCTTTCACGTTTTCTGAAAGAAAAAAGTTAATGGCTCTTTAAAACAATGGCATACTTGTCTCTTAATTGCCTCTGTAGTAGTAGCGTTTAATGTACAATCTAAAGACAATCTACATTTTTTTAACCTTTTTGTAACATAGGCTAGCGTGAAGGGGACACTTCAAAAGAATAAGTTTGGTCCATGAAGCACATAATTATTTCACCTATACATTTTTATTCCAATGCAAAAATACGCTTTGATTTCATTGTGTTGTGCCCTTATCCATGTCTTGAATTTTTATTTTATCTCAGAAACATCCCACAACACAGCCAACTTACTTTACAATATTTTAAAAAGAGGATAACTAAAAATCCCTGTTGTGGTTTTTAAAAATAAAAAAGTAAAGGCCTTCATAACAGCAATTATTTCCATGTTTCCACTGATCTCAAGATACTACAGTGTGTGATTTGCGCTTTTCATTGCAATTAATATTTCAGGTTTTTAGAACTTGCCTCTTGCTTTCTGTTGTATTAGGGATGCAGCTTCTAGCTCTGTATGGGTCTATCTGGAACAAATCTCCCAACCCTAAGCCATTCACCAAAGGATCCCGTTTCACACTCAGTCAGAGCACGTTTTTGTCATTTGTTTTTAGAAACACACAATGCCAGAGAAAATAGGTCAGAGACAGGGTCAGAAAGCCAAGTGCCAGTCTGACACCTAAGCACTACAAACTCCCAGTATCACTAGTGTTAATACAACTTAGTAGCTGCTTTACAATGAGTTCATACTTGGCTTGACATTCAAATGATTGACAACCAAGGGACTTTAATGCACAAGGAACATAAGAAGCATACCTAGCATGTGCAGGCATAAAGGGTAATTAAAAGATATGTGACTGACACCACTGGATAGATTTTAAGTGGATGAATAGGCAACTGAAAACTGTGGTTACAGTCAAAAGTATTCACAACTCATAGGTTTCTATGCAGTGCCAGAGGAAGAATGTACACCCCTGTATTAACTATGTTCAATCAATTACAATCCATTTTCACATTTATACTAAATTAATCAGAAAATAACATTGCTACAGATGAAGGGTGTGAAAACTCTCGAACACAACACCAAGCTGCATATTTAGTCTTGTATAACATCCTGAAAATATTGACAAACCCTTTAAATAATGCATATGAAGGTAATTATTAGATTAATGATTCGGAAAATAAACACGTTTTCTCTTTGCATTTCTTTTTAATAATTCCAATAAATAATCACTGACTGAGGCAAAGAATTAAATGAAAGACTAAGTCATAATGTATCCTCTTCATAAGTTACAATGCCAGTCAAGCCGAAAAAGGAATGGTGCCCGTTGCGCCCCCTAGTGGATCTCAGTGAATTTCATGTAGTATCTTCCAATGTATTAATATTGGGTTTGGAAAGACAGGGTCGGGATAAAGGTGTCCTTGCCAGAATCCAAAATTTCAATTTTCCACTTGCCATGTTCTGATCTGGTCAGCTGCACCAAACTCTCTCTCTCACACACACAGTGTAGTCACAGGTATTCACATCCAAACAAACCATGTTATTCGGCGATTCATTTAGTTACACAATAACGTGCTTTGTACACACAAGTCTTTAGGAAATGTCATTGTGTTTATCATATGATTTGGAAAAAATATATTAAATAATCCAAGTTTATGACTACGCATAATACGCCAGTTGTAATCCTTGTGCGTTTAGGAGTGATTTATTTATTGTCCAAAATACATAATAATAATAATAATAATAATAATAATAATAATAATGAGCCCTTATTTTCTATGGCTTTGAGCAGTCTATGTATTGCATACCCCTCCCTCTAATGTAGTCTTACTACAGAGCCTACTGTGTGTGTAGGTGGCTGTATTTCTATGCAAGCAGAGCACACTATACACCGTATGATGTCTCGAACAAGGTATTGTATTGAGTGCTTGACAAGAAGAAAAAATTAATGTAACAGAAACTCCACATTGCCACCCTGCATTTTCTGTTACAAGCCTGTCTACATTCAGCGCCTTTCTCTCAGATCCCTCCGTCGCCATTAGCTGCACAGAGACGGGTTACCAGTTTGGTGCCCTCGATTCACCCTGATCTTTTGTTGTACACGATGGCACAAGCATTAAATAACGACAGCAGACGGGAGGAAGACGGCTTTTCCTAACCCCCCCAAACACACACACACACACACTATCTCCCTCCCTCCCTCCCTCCCTCTCTCTCTCTCTCCCTCTCCCTCTCACTCGTCTTGTATCTGTGTTGCTGTTGTCAGGCGAGAGCGTTACACATTGATGAAGGGGTTTTTGTTTAACGAATCGGGTGCGTGCAATGCTATTTTTTAAGCCAGACGACAAATAACCTAAATGATAAAAATAACACCATTGTGCAAGGCGCGTTTGTGTAAACTTTTGAGTACACTTTGTGCAGCTCACAATGCACCCATGCACCGTTCACCCTATCTGCTTTTGCTTGTTGTTTCCAGCGACATCAATCTGCAAATTGTAGCCCGAATATTTGGTGTAATTCAGCACCTAGTAGTGCCACATTATACAGCGGCAAAGTACAAGAAAACCTGTTTGGTACAAATGGCTCCGTCTGAAAGAATAAAAAGAAAATAAATACATGTTAGCCTATATCTATTTTCTCCTTCAGTCTTCAAACCGATCATATAAAGCTGCACCGGCTGATCATATAACGGTGATGTACAGAGTATTGCTTTTTAGTAAAGCTGAGCTATAAGAGAAATACCTATTTTAAAAAAATGTTATATATAGGCTAGATCATCCGCTTTCTTTAGCCCACCCCCTTTCCAACCCCCGTGCAGTTTTTTTGGAAGCATCCGAACTTACCCACCTCCAACCCTGTACATGTTTGCTGCCATCTTCCACTGTTAAATATATGTATAAAAAATACTGTTATTTTCTCTTTTTGTACAAAAAAAGTCAAATCTTAAAAGCTTCCCAACTTGGGTCCTGTGGCGATCACGAAGTGCAGCGGTTTCTGTCCGTCTTGCTACAATAGACTAATCCGTCCGCAGCATTAAACACCCAACATGATTTTTTTTACATGTTATTTATTTTTTTACGTGTGTCTCTCTGTCCCACTGTCTTCTTTTTTTCTCTCTCTCTCTGACGTCGGAACCATAATCTTCGACAATCTTGAATACTTTAACCCCTTCCAGGCCCGTTTGCATTTACCAACACCCCTCGGCGACTTGCAGAATATTCACAGACGGGATTATTTGGGGAGAATAATGTCATTTGGGGCAGAAACGTGGGGATGATCGGCTTGGCAGGGCTGTTTATGATAGTAATCGAGACTTAAAAAAAAGATGTTTTAAATGTGCATTTGCGTGCCCTTATGTCGTGAAGTTACACCTGGGAAAAAAAAAAACTTTAAATGTTTTTATTTATATTACTTTTGTCTGATGTTTAAACTATCACCTAAAAGAAAATCGCTTAATGCATGAATGTAAAAGTTTATTGGTGAATAATTAAACATAAAATAAATGATCCAGTCACTCTTTTAAGTCACACACACACGCTCTCTTTAAAGTCTATGATTGTGTATTTGATTTTCTGATCTTTAAATAGTTAATAATAATCTTAATTTATGTAGGACACTTATGAGTTTGAGTTCAGATTGGCACTTTTTTAAATGGAAAACAATCTCCAAAAGAGCAATAGTAGTGTATACTATCGTATATGTTTAGGTCGAAACAATATATATATATATATATAGTAAATGCATAAAAAGGCAAACCGGCGAGTTGAGAAATGTTGTGTGTCAGGATTGTGTTCGTGCATGTGAAAAGTGCACACGGGGTTAATTTGAGTCCCGCAGTTTACAGTGACGTCCTTCAGTAGGTGAGGTCACAGCCGCAGACAACATATAAAACAATTTAGGGGGGAAAATCGTCCAAGATGTAAATATGCATTTGCCACTATTGTGCTAAAACCCACTACTTTCGCATCTCCCTCTGCGCCCCAAAAATATCTCCCCATGCAAAGTTAACGAGAGCGCACGATTGCAAACCTTAACAAATAGAACAAAAGACAGCTGAGTTCAGATCCCAAAGCGAGACGGGAAAAAAACTTGTGGAAGAATATGATTACATTTAAACAGTGGTTAACTGGTCCTTTTCTTCATTGGAAGTGGTGCGTTTGTTATCCGTCCGCGCCTATATGGAAATAAAGTAGTCCCCTGCTGGCATGGAGTCAATATCCATCCGGGTATCAATAGAGGAGAGTAAGCGAGAAGCCGATGCATTGAAATCTGCATGGTCTCTATTAAAGGGCGGAGCTAAAGACCATCAGCAAGAGACACACATATACATACACCCCCCCAACCCCCCCACCACCACCACACCACACCACACACACAGAATCACACTTTGCCAGGCATGGTTCATTAAAGTCACAGGAGCTTATTAAGCTAAGAGAGACAAAAAAATGTTTGTATTATTATTATTTTTTTAGCACTAGCAAGGGTTTATCCCATTGTTTTAGATCATACGAGCCTTGGAATCTGTGGTGTGCATGCAAAATGAATTCCACACCTTTGCAGATAATAATAATAATAATGAAAATAATCTGTAAACAGGGCTAAATGGTTCAACTGTTTCCTGTAACAACAAGATATGAAGAAAGCTTATACAGGTTCATGGGAATGTGTCCGCTTTTTAAGTATATATTATAACCTTGTCAAACATCTGTATATTTTTTTTATCTAAAACCAATGCCTGAAAATAGGCAATGAAGGGAAATGATACCATTGGAGTAAAAAGAAAAATAGTTTTTAACTTATTTAAACTGTACCATTATAAGTAGAAAAACATTATATGGTACCTTTGCATATTATTTACTGCTGTTATTTACCCTGGGAATAGACGATCATTCATTCAGTGAGTCAGTCAGTGTGTGGCCCTCCACACTTCTTGCTCAAATCTAAGCTGAAAACCCATCTGTTCTCTTTGGCTTTCCTTCTACCTGCTTCCTTTCATGTAAGTGTGCCGCTATGTGTAGACATAGATGTAGGCTCATTTTCATCAGGGCTGCTTTATACACTTTGTAAGCCAGTTGTTATATTATTATTATTGTTTTAGCTTACTTATTATCTCCTTCTTATAATTCCACTAGCCTGGAATTAAAAACTACCTTGAATGACACAGAGTCTGGTAGTTACGGTCCGTTAGCTTCCTGTCATTTATTTGTGGAACTTGACTGTCTGGTTGCTCCTTCTCTGTATCTTTTAACTTTTTTTTAGTGCTCTGGTACTTTGCCCCGTACTTTGCCCCTTGGACACGGTGCTGAGCATGAATATGGCACTCTGAGAATTACAAACCGATCTGATGACATGACCGAATGAAATGAAACCATGTGCTTTTGTGCATGTGGCTCCACAGCAACACAGAGCATGGTTTTGGTTGGATGTTTTCTTCTTCTTCTAGATGAAATCTAACCAACACAATGATAATGTGACCTCCTTTGTGTTGGTCAATGTTTTGGACACCTGGGCTCAAATCTTGATCAAGCCAGAAAGCTACCAAAATGGGATGTGAATGCATCCTTATATGGCTCCCATCTTACCAAGCAGGACAGTGGTTGCAAATTCTAGTCCAAGAGGTCCCCTGTATCTGTTAGTTTTCTTTCCAGCATAGTTATGTGCTACCTATCACCTTACTCCAACTGTTCAAGATCAGAAAACAACTGACAAGGTTGAACTGTACTATCATTAGTTCAATTACGGTTCAAATGAGACCAGCAGGCACAAGGGTCTTATAGTGTGGATGTTGTATCTTCTGATTTTCTCTGTGACTGTGGTCTTACAGTCAGCCATTAGGTGCTTAAGGCTGTACATAGAATACATGTGGGAATCATACTATTATATACTAACTGTTACGCAAGCTTGAAGAAACAATTCTAGTGCAGGGCTAAACATTGCATTTAGAAAGCCATGGCACACGGAGGAGAAAGGCATTCTGGTCTGATGAAGCACACTTCCGACCTCCATGGCCAAGCCAACACCCAGAGCTCCATTATGTGGAGGGAGAACAGTCCACACGCATTCCACAAAAAGCCCCCACTTGACTTGAAGATGGAGAATGTGGGTTGGGTTTACCAGCAGTGTCAAATCAAAGTCTTGAGCATCAGCAACTGCCAAGGCTCTGGAATGCTGGAGAGCAGCTAAGCTAATGATGAACCCAATGCAGTTTGAACACAATTCAGTTTGGTAGGACTCCTAAATCCTTCCGCATGATTGTTTGCCTTTGTAAATAACAATCATTTATCTGCAATTGTTACATTTCCTTCAGTATTAAGTCAGAAACATTATTTTATTTTATTGCTTGTCTGCACATGTTTTGTTGCTGCTAAGGGCAACTCCAAAAACAAAACACACCCGATGTGTGTATACTCTGTGAAAAAACCTTCAATGCCAATTTTGGAAGTTGAAACCATATACTAAAATGACAAAGACATTGAGTTAGAATTGCTAAGGATGAGTCTAGTTTTAATCACACTAGTGCAGTCTGATTGTGTTCCTATCAAACTCATCTACATGTCACTGCATGACCTGTTTGCGCCAAAGACATAACAAAACAGCTGCAAAAGAAAGCAAGTAGAAATAGTCTCGACAAACAGAAGGCAATAGTCTGCAGATATTCAGACTACATTCCACCAATTAAGTTCTGTGTTTAGGTTAAAAACATTATAAATATTGTATATATACACACACATTTAAAATATTTTAGAATACAGACACCAGACAAATGCACCATGTCTTTTAATTATTTTTTCTTACTTTGAAGCAGCAAAGTGCTGTACTATAGCACCTCCTAGTGTCTGAAACTTGACAACATTTAGAAAGCTGCCCCAGGTATCTCCTGAGAAGGTATGGTATAATTAACCACACCTAATGCATTGGGGGAAAAAAAACTGCAATTCCAATTCCATTTCTATATTAAGCCTTTGAAAACCATTCATGAACATGCCTCATATGTAGCCATAGGGCTCAGGTCTTCCTGTGACTGCACACTGAATAAGGCTTGAATGTCTCAACAGTAAGAGCTTGGGATTAACAGTATTTGTGGGAGATCACTTATGGCTCTGTAATACAACTGGGAAATGAGAAGTGTAATCGTGTAATAAATGGATACTTTTTTTTTTTTTAATCTGAAGACGAATCAGAAACATTATTTTAACGTATTTTAAGCTTGAAATATCCACACCTGGTGCCGGCTTATGTAAGAGTTTTAGTACACTGCCTTTCACAATTTACACAGAGCTTAACAGTTATTCTGCCATGCGTAATCTTTTCATTGGATAATATAGATTTGTTTCCATATTTTCAGCCATGTACAGGGTTTGCTGTTTTAAAATGTTGAGTCTGGATCAGAATTGAAATGCAGGCATAAGTGTAGAATAGGCGCCATATTGGATTGGACTTCCTTGTTGAAAAAGGTCTTTTACATTTTTAACTTGAGAGAAATATAGACGGTTGTGACAATTAACAGACAAACCGTACCTGGCCCTAACAGGAAGACGGACAACAAACTGTACTAGCTACCAGCTCAAGATGAAAGGTACACATGTAACCACAATTTAGAGTAAATATACTCATTAGCTATTCTCTTGAGCAAAACATTTTTGCTTTACCTGCTTGAAATAGATCCGTTGTGCAAAAAAAAAAAAAAAAAAAAAAACATTGCCTCGGTGGAAGATCTTGAAAATAGCTTGATGAGAAGGAATTGTTTGCAGCCAAGCTATTTCAGGGCAAAATAAACACAAACTTTAAGAGTTCTGGTTCATGGCAAATAGGCTTGTTTGACTCCATAATACTGCATTCTGGGAGTGCACTACCGCAGCACAATTCTCTCTAACGCTTGAAGTCGCCTCCTAAGATTAGCTATACACACTTAACCTAAAAAAAAATTACCAAAAAAGTCTATTAACATTCTGAGTTTTTATTTTGTACAGTTAAATAATTATATGGAGAAAGGGAGATGGAGAGAGATCAGACCACATCACATCACATGCTGACACACCAACACCACATTGTAACTAGTAGCAATAACCCCTGACAAGAGTTCAACCCTTTACTGACTTCTCTCTGTTCAGGCAGGTATACACAGGACTTATTTTCCTTGGTCTGTACAAACCTTGTGGGACTCCTCCTCCCTCGGTTTGCTAGTTTGCTCTTTCCTGGTCATTACACATTAGAGGTGAGAGTCCCTTGGCCCTTTATGTCTCTTACACTCAACCTCTGATGTTTGACAAATATTATTTGAAATCTCACAATTGCAATCGTTCACTTTAGTTTAGTGTAATAATCCCCCCCCACCCCCATTTAAGTGAACTGAACCACAGCTATTAAAAAAAGCATTGTAGAAAAAAAACAGCAAGGATACAAAATAAAGAAGGCTAAAATCTCTTGCATTCTAAAATGTTATCCAGGGTCGATTGACATGGGAAATGACAACTGTCAGTTTGTCTTAATAATAACAGTAACAATAATAATAAAGCATTTGATCCCTTACAATTAAAATGGTAATGTGCTGACATCTTTAAAGGTACCTCACCAAAGAGAACTGGACCCTGAAAATGCTGTGCAATTATTGCAATGCAATGATTTATTAGGATATGCCTAGCTGCATAAAAACAAAACACTTCATTAGCCTCCCCTGGATTTGTAAAGTCCTTTTGGCTTCAGTGTTTGCTTAGTCTTTTCAATCGTTGACTTCACATGTTGACATAAGTAACAACAAACTGAACTTTCGTCTGCCAGAACGTTATCTATCAGATAAAGCCAGAGCATAGATTAAAAAGCAAAACTGGGGTCTACATGTGCGTTTGGAAAAGGGGTTTGTGCTTTTCCTCCCCTACACTCACCTCTCCCTTCCTCCATTTTTCTTCCAAGGACAGAAACTATAGACCAGGGTGGTCAGTGCATTTTTTTTTTCTCCAAAAATAAAGAACAATTAAATCATAAAAAAAGACAAAACTGTACATTACTCTAAAGGAACAAAGCCATACAATAGTCTACTCTAAACATCCACATCCCCCCACAAACAAATTGTCCATTTGTGCTGGGCAGATTGCCATTACTACAGCCTACTGATATTTTTTGTTGTCGTCGTTTTCTTATTTGCATTGTCCTCATTAGAGCAGGTTTCTTCCATTCGATAACGTGAGGGAAGTGCTGCGTGGGTTGGGTGTGTGCCGTTTATTGTAAACCCGCAGTTGTGCCAAGAGGGACTGTCTGTCCCTCCTGTCCATGCCCCTTCTCCCTTCGCCCCGGGGGGCACCTCATCTGATTAAGTGGTAAGTGAGCCAGTACATGAAAATGGGCTGTGCAGCTGCGATTGCCATGGTGAGATACATCCTGAGCTGATTCTTCGCCCCCCTCACCAGCACCCCCTCCGCTGCTGCCTCCGACAAAATCTTCAGCCTTAACGTGCGGATCTACATGGGAGGGAGAGAGAGAAAAAGAGAGTGAAAGAGAGAGTGGCACAGCAAAATAGATGTCAAACCAATATTAACACTACAGTAACACTTTACGTTTGAACAGATTTTCGCTACCCTTTTAAGTCTCACTTACAGAACATAACAATGCAATGTTTTTTTAATTACCTCAATACAAACTTAAATACTAAACTTACATTCAGAAATAAGAAATAGTGTCTTTCTGGGAGGAATTATTAAATGTAAAACATTTTCTCTGGTCACTCCTGTGGCACATCCAAAACTATACAATTTCACAATGGTATAAGGTCTCTACTGGACACCCTGCAAATGCACTTCTACTCACATAACTGAATTGGGTGTAGATTTGTATGGGCCTAGCTGGAAATGTTGGACTTGGGGGATCAGGCTACTATCTGGCCTTAAACTGCATAGATAACCTAGTTATGTCATACAATGGATAATAAGGACATGTTTATCGTTTCTTTACTACAATAGTTAAGAATTCATCTCTGTAAACTCCACAGTATTTTCGGATCATCCATGAAATTGTATTTTTATCAGAACTAGAGACCTGGAGCTTTCAAACAAGGTTTTACTCGCGTTTGTAGGGTCTTCCCAGTCTGAGCTACAGGATTGCGCAATCGGCTATTTTTCAGATTGTACAGGACTAATTTGCATATGCTCGTGTTTTTGTGTTTTTACTCGCTCAGCCAATTCATGCTTCATAATAGAAACAGGCACACATTTTTCTTTCATTTTACACAACATGAATGCATACCGCACAAATTATCAAGGAGCTACACAAATAAATGAACAGGAAAAACTGATCCGAGTCTAAACGGTTAAATATTGATTTGGACATTGGTGCCCCCCCTACGGTGTGCAGTTATGGGGATCGCTATGTACGATTTTTATAAATACGTCCCTAACCCGGACACTGGCGTGATTGGTTGAAACAGCAGGGGAAGGGGAGGGAGCAATAACAGTGTATCTGATTTGTTCAGGGACGAGAATAGTAATATTCAGTTTAACAACAGCCAATCAGCACCGTGGTTGCTGGTGTGAGCGAGCAATAGCAAAGCTAGCGCTCACATGGCCTGGGAAATAAATTCAAAAAACAACAGTAATTGTTAGGAGAGCATCAACAATATTAAAACAACAACAATAATAATACCACCGCAGGAGCCGTTAGGACAGCAGGTCGACGCACTTATATGGCACGCTTGCGCAGTGACATGTGGACCGACTGGATATGCCACCCTCGTCAGGCGACTCGTCTAAAAGACCGAAGTGTAAGACCAGGTTTGGTGCTTTGCAGTTGTAGGTAAGCAGTACTTTTTTATTATTTGTTTTCCAACGCTGCCACCCTGTTTTTTTTATTGTGCCGCTTAGCCTTTAAAGAACCTAAACTTTGCTGTGCGACGCTGGTGAGATAGTGTCAAGTGTAGCCAATGATAACAGCCATCTTTATTGTTGTTTCGGATTGGCTGTATTGGAGTAAAATGTGGGTTAGCCTAGTGTTGTGTATTGTGCAAGCGAAATTTACTTTGTCTTTGTTCTGCCAGTGTCTGATTTATTCTGCACTGTGCTGAGGTGTGGTTTGTGTTTATTCCATGTTGCAAAGGGGCGTTTTGAGTAGGCTAAATAACTAATGCTCTTCTCACAGACAAGTTGGTGTGTAGTAGTAGTAATAGTACGTTGGTCTGTTTTTTCTCCTCGTTATGTGACCATGATACTTGTGTGTGGTTGGTGTTTGCGTTTTATACGACTGTCTATTCTTAAGCTCCTCCCTGCAAAATACATAAATTGATAAAGCAACTAATAATTTAAAATGACAATGACGTCATATTTTTTTAACTTCCAGTCACAATGCTGCAGTAGGTTTTCCTCTACAGAACAGTTATCACATTATTCTCCATTTACCACGAGGTTTGCATGATATCTTCTATCCCACTTTTTTATTTTATATAAACAGTTACAATGATGTGGCATTTTTAAACCAGGTCAAGATACAGAGATTACTTCTTTTTGGGGCATCATTAGTTTGTTACAAGCTCTTTCTACAGTTTATGTTCCAGCACTCCACCATGAATATGATTTACTTTCAGCTGGCAGCACCCGTGCTCCAAAAATCTTCCTGCGCCTATGGACCAGGATGTTTAATAATATAAAACATAAAAGCAAATAGTAAAATCTGAAACTCAGTATCCTTTATTAATAACATAACACTTTAAGGTTCAACTCACCGTGAATACAAAAATGGCTATGCAACACCAAAGCAACATCAAATAGTATCCAGTTCTCCCAAAAAGAAGCCCAGCCAAAACTCCTACAATCATTCTGTTAGGACAAAAGGGAGAAATTAAAGAAATGACCCATAATAATATTCCTTAACAGCTCTTTCATATCTTCAGCATAGGGGAAGTTGACTAACATGCCTGTTCCTTTGAAAATTAAATCTTTCACTTCTTTATATCTCATACTTTTTACCCTAGCCTCTCCAGCTTTCTGCAGTCTCTATCTGACAATTCATAAATTCAGCAGAAGTGTTGAAAACCATATAAATTTGCTCAGGGTATTTTTCAGTTATAGGAAAGAAGCCATTTTTTGGCATTAGGGACACTGGTAAGCAGCGTGGAAGCACGAAAAATAAATAAATACATGTCAAGATTATTGGAGATTTACAAAATTATTTTCTTAAAATGCTGTACTTGTGTTTTAAAGGTTCCAATAAATACAAAAACATACCCCACATATTTGTACCCAGAGAAGGCTATGAGATCAATGGTGGTGAGGTCGGTGTTGACGGTTACAAGGTATAGACTGAGTAAAGTCGCAAGCACTTCCATAATGAGCCAGACCAGAGCAGAACTGGCCTGCATGCCTAGAATTTCAGGTGAAAACCTAAATCCAAAGAAAAAAGCAGCAGTGAAGAAAAAATGAATAAACAATCAGTTACAACCTCAATATCTTCAGGGTAAAGGATGCATAAGGTACAGCTCATGGTAACCATAGATGATGACCCAGGTTGGAGTAGTGCAATATAGTCACGTGTTTTTGGCACAAAAGTATATGCCAGCTCACCTGTTCTGAGTTCCCAGTGCCAATCCTGCCACCAGAATGTAGGTGATAAATGCCATGGCTGCCAAACAGAAAAGACAGACTGCATGTTAAGGAGATTATACAAACAGATTAATACCAACAGATCATTTCACCATGCCAGTATTGTTAATTAATTAATTCATTTATATTCAGAAAAAAACTACCAACACAAATTTAATAAAGATGATTTTTGCTGTATTTACTGATTTGGGATTAATATTAGGGCTATGTAACCATAGGTAAAATGTTAGTGTTTTTTTAATGAACCATTAAGGTAATAGATGTATTGTTGTAGGCATCTTGTATTTTGTACTAATTGTATTTGCTGCACTCCCTGTGCGTCTCCCTGGGTAAGGGCTTCTGCTAATAAATTAACTTACATTTAATAATAATAATATTATTAATACTAATAACAACAATAAACAACAATATAATCCTTTCACTAGATGTCAGAGTGAGGGCAAAAAGCTACAGATACAAAAACAAATAGAAATTTGCAAAAACTCAGATGTTCATGTCACAGATGGCGTTTGTCTCAGCTTGGATTTGAACAGGCCAACTATGGTGTCCCAACCTTTTACCATTGAAGCCACATTAGGTTTTTGCATCTTTAAGTGCTGTTCTTACCTGGAATGTACAGATCAGGGGCGTTGATGTCAAACCTGGGAGCCACAGGAGTGTCCTGCTGGTAACTCACCTCCCAGTTCTACACAGAAATACCAAGGAAAGTCTTTAGAAAACTCAAGAAAGTTATCTCTTTATCATGTTGTTTTAATATCATCAAATTTTGAATAATCATATGAAAACTGAACACTACCTGATGCATGTAAGGGAAAACAAGGAGGCCCAGCTTTTTCCCGACATAGACAGTGTCCACAGCAAAGTAATACTTCAGTTTGGAGATTGGAAAGAATCTGTCCAGCTGTGGGGTTCAGAAGGGGTCAGTTGTTACTGGTGCTTGATAACAGTACATTTTATTCTTCATTTCAATGTTTAGTCCACGTATTACTAGCCTTCGCATCTATTAGCAAGCAAATGCATGCTCTGTCCCAAGGCTAATGCAGTATACAAGACTGCTCCACAAGTAAAGAAACCAATATTAAAAAAATTAACATGGGTGATCTATTTACATTGTACAAGTATTTCCATATTTGAGCCTGAGATCAGTGAACTGCACCTTTTATCATATTTCTTATTACTAAAATCCTCTTGCAGAACAGTTTGAGACCAAGTTCAATTCTTACGTTTTTGTCCACCATCTCTTTTCCCTGACTAGCCAAACTGCTTCCGTAGGCCATCGCCAGGTTAGACATCGGGTCTGACAGCAGGGCCTGTGTTGGGTACCCCATCCCCGATGTTTCCTGAGCCCTGTAGCCTGAATTTGCTGTCCTTCCACTGGCACTGGTGTCATCAAAAAGCTGGTTTGGGTCTCCCATGGCTGCTACTGGGTTCCTCATTCTCACTTTTGGCTCTGGAAATGCAAAACAAATTTGATCCAAAGGCACACCACACAAACAAAACACTCCTCATTGCTCAAACTAGTTAGATAACACTTGAGCAGAACAGGGAGTTAGTCCAGTGTTCCAGCACTGCACCATGAAGATGATGAAAAATCAGTTTGAGTGCGAAATGTTGTGGAAAGCAATATGTATTAAAAAAAAAAATAATAATGCTAGCTGTTATCACAGCCAAATTTAAAATAGCATTCGTTAGCCTGTTTCATCAATGACTTTTGTCAGTTATATCCTAAATATATAGGCAAGGAAAGCATATGCTATCGTCTTAGTCTCTCCTCCCAGTTTACAGTAACAGGCTAATTTTTAAAGCGTCTTGTTTCATGATAAAAAAGGCATACTGCAATTCAACACTGTCCCCCACATTTTCCTAGCATTCGGTACCTGCACCTTTTACAAGTCACAAATCACTGTCCTGAGATGACTGCAGATGTACTGCAAAGCAGAGTAGCTCATTGTCAATTGCACCCTTTCCCATGGTTTCAAATACAACCCCACCACAGTAGTTCAGATTTTGAGGAAAATACAGAAGGATGAATTTTATGCCATTTTACCTAGAGATAATATGTGGCAATTAAATGGCGTGACCCAAAAGCTATAAAAGGCAATACTCCTCTATTGCTGGCCATCAATACTGCATGTGAGAGATCAGCATTGTAATGATTCTCTTGAACTGCAAAGCAACTATGTTTAATAATGCATGGGGGGGGAAAGGGATAGCAGTCAATTCTGCCTTGAAAATATCACACTGCCTAGCACCTTTTGAGTTTAAATACAGCAGAGAGAGACATAAAAGGAATCTCTTGCATCCCTTAGGAAATTTGCTCACTTGTTTATCAGGATATCCTTTGCAGCTCGTGCCTTCCAAAGCATCAGTTCATAACTATTTCATTTGAACTCCACAAACAAAGAAAAATATGTTTTTCTTGGAAACTCAGTGTAAACCTTTATAGACAGCGATACTTTCAATTTCAAGTGACAATAACAGGTAGGCCTAAGAATTATAAATCCACATGGGCCTCTGGACATCAACTTACCGCAGGGTTTTATTTTTAGAGGTGCAGTAAACTAACGCAACAAAACATTAACCTTTTGAAGGTCACCGTGATGCCAACAGACTCCAATAACTGCTAATTGCGTAATCCATCGCGTTGACTGGGAGGCCATGTTGAAGTCATGACTTTTCATTAATTGGGGGGGGGGGGGGGGGGGTGATTACAGTACCTCCAACTCCAGTGTTTCCCAATATTGTAAATTAATTGATTCCTGCATCCCATGTAGGCCTATGTGCTTACATTAGCAGGTAAACAAGTCTAAAATGGAAAACTGTAAAGATAGGTTTGCTTCTCTCTGAAACCTAAATCGGGAACTTCACATTAGGGAGCGATCTGTCCTGCTTTGAACCAAAAATAGACGCCCCCCCCTTCCTCCTCTATCTGAAGTTTTAGCATTCTACTGACCTTTCTTAAAGATGTTGTGTCCAACTAGCTGGCTTCCAAAAATATTTAAACTGGTGTTTCCCCAAACACTGGTCCCTGACTGACGCACTCTTCTGGGTTTTGATCCACTCAAGCTCATAAAATGCTGAATGGAACCATTAAGTGAAGTGATTATGTATTTAATTCAACTTTGAATATTTTCATATCTTAAGAGTCTGTGGATTACATATGAAAAAGTAACTTGATAAATAATCTTATAAAACAGATTAAGAACTGGGGGAAAAAGAAAGTGCAATGAAATAATAAGTCCAAAATAATAATGCACACAAGCAGGTATGCTAAATAGACCAGATACAGTTTCTCATTTCCAGTACATTTCCCACGTGAAATCTTATGATTTGATGCGTTTATTTTCTCAAATACACATTCTTGCGCTTTGGCTCCTTTAAACAATACGTTTAAAGAGTCTTCTGTGGGATTTACGAATCAATGGTTGCAAAACATCACTACTTTAGGTCACAGTTTCTGATTAAGAGGTTTTCAATTAATAATAATGTGTCTTTCGATTACAATTACATGATTTACCAACCGTTGATTTCATTGGTGATGAGTATGTAGGCTGCATAACTTTAAACTGATTACGACAATATTTGTTGGGACTTTTAATTGGGAATGAACGATCTTGGTGTCCTGGCCTCTAATCCCTTTGTTTAACGACATACGGTTTAAAATTATTGAATTGAAAACGCAAATTTATTATTTTATTACAATCACTTAAATGTATTGACAAGCAATGTATACAGCTCTCATAGTAGATTTACATTATATGGTTATTTTATTATACTAAGTAGAGCACTAGGCTAGAAAAAACAGAACAGTTCAAATATGGATTGCATCTATTATTTACAAGTCACAATGTTAAGGTTACTTTAGTTTAACTATTTTTCTAATCGCTGCATATGATACAATGGCCTAAAGAATATTGCTGATGGGACATTTCGGTTCCCGTTACATTGTGTATGTCATAAGACGTGTAATAAACAGTAGCATATAGCAAATCTGTACAATTGTTTGTTACATTGTACGCCAGGCCAAGCATTGTCAAATGAAACGAAACGGAATCAGTAATAAAACTAACACTAGTGATTGTGTTCATCAAACAGACACACTTTCACTAACATACAATCTAGTCAAAGACATCCATGATTTCCTGGATTCCGGATAAGATGTCTACTGCTGTAGTGGCTTCCCTTTCCATTAAGTCATTGTATCTCAGCACATATCAAAGAAATAGATAACGTGAATGAAAAAGTATCTGACGTACGTAACTTACGCTGTCTAAACCCGGTGGTGGTGGCCGAGTAATCCATATTGAGAACTCTGTATAGAAACCAGATTTCTATACAATACCAATGTAACCGATATACTGTACCCAAGTTTATACAGTATCAGGAAACCATTCAAATTAGATAGGCCATGCCTCTTTAAAAGAAAATAAGCTACAGACAACCTAACCCAGGTTTGACCAATCACAGCACAGAAACAGATCCTCGGCCTGCGTTGCGCCGCTGGGATGTCCAATAGGAACAGAGTTTAAAAGGGTGCAGCCTGCGACACTGACCAATGAAAAGGAGACGCACAACCTAACTGGGAAATTGATCGTAAAAGTAACCAATCACTAACTACTCCTGTATGACAGCGCACAGGCTTCCCAAAGGAGGCGGGTCACTGTGTTTTGAACAGGACAGTAAAGGCAGGCAGTAAAGGAAAGGGCCGTTTTATCTACACATCTTGGAGTGGAAGCAGAAAAAGGCTATCTAATCATACATTTGATTAAATAAAATAAATGACAACATATACATTCGTTTCCATTATCGTTAACCTGGGATTTGAAAAAAAAAAAAAAAAAGTAATAACGACACAAATAAAACAACAACAAAAAAACGCCGCTACATTATCAATGTTTTTATTCTTATTATTACATATTTACTATGTAGGCATTCATCTCATTATTTTGCAATGTTTTATTAACAGCAATGGTAGCTATGTAGCTAATTGTGTTATATAACGGCAGCGTCCTGACATTGGGAATCGTTTGAAAACAAAGCTGTGATTGCCGAGGCTGTTTTATACAAAACAACAATACAGACCAAGGATAACGATGCGTTACATTTAAAATGCGATTGATCTGATTCAGAGATTACACGGAAGCCTGGCATTTCCACAGTCCAACATATTGTAACATGGTAGCTATGAATGTAACATTTCGATATTTTGTAAACCAAGAAACAGACATGGTTTCATTATCCAAACGCACGCAGTGTCCCGGTGCTAGCACGGCTATTTTAAATGCGGCTGTACTGTACCTGCCGTCGGTCTCAGTCTTGCGCCGCGTTGCCTTCGCTCAATACGGGTAAACGGTAGTACAGTAATACTGTACCATACAGTCAGTATCGGTTTCAATGACTGGGGTCCATTAAACTGCGCTTTCAAACGTGTTCATTGAGATCGCTTCAGAATGAAAATAGTAAACCCTTTGGTGTCATTCTCCCAAGATGCATCTGCACCGGCCCCGTGTAAAGGTGTTGGAGGTAAGGTGTGGGACTGAACTTATGACGTGTCACTGCGCCTGTCCCGTCTGAAGAAAGCGAGCCGTGCAGTTTTACTAGACCAGCGCAACGACACCCGCCACACACACACACACACACAAACAAATGCACAATTAACAATTTGCATTAAAATAAGAATTATTTCAGATTAGCAGGAAATCGTATTGCTTCGTGTCGTTGTATGTCAATATTTATGTAACACAATATGTTTGTATTTATTCACAGGATAGCGCTCTTGACCTTTTTCATGTAGGCCTATGCCTTCCTGGGCGTGCAACGCTTTATTGTGGAGTATGGTCAGTACAGTCATTTTGGTACTATGCTAATACAGCAGGCCTATATTTAGAATGTGGGGGCATTATAATTATACTTCTTATTAATATTAACACACATGAGCGTACTAAGTGAACATAGAGGAAGAAGAGGATATTTATCTTCATCAGCCCGGCTAGCTCAGTCGGTAGAGCATGAGACTCTTAATCTCAGGGTCGTGGGTTCGAGCCCCACGTTGGGCGGTTAGCATTTTTCTCTTTTCACACTACAAAAATTACAAAACCTATATTAAGTAAAACATAAAACAGTAACTTTAAGAAGGATTATTCAATTATAAAAATTATAGGAATCGTGAAATTCGAATTAACAAATGGCAGAAATATTTTAGAAACATACCAGTAGATGGCGTTTAGAGTACAGTATTTTGATTAACAACCTTTTCAACTTTTCAAAACGACTTATGATATTTTTCTAAAGTTTCTAATCTAATCCACAGCTATGTAATTTATATATGTGTGTGTGTGATTATGTGATATAAATATCATTATCCTATATTTATCCAGTGAAGGTCCCCCAAGATGTTTCCACTTACAGTTTATTTAATCTTCCCATATTGTATGTGGTCTTCTTCTAGGTCTTTTTTTAAAATGTCTTGGGGTCTATTTGGTAGCTTTCCTTGTCCATCTTTGATCTGTTCTTCTTGCTATGTGTCCGAACCATTGCCATTTTAACATTTTCACTCTCAATGATGCATATTTTTGTTCTCGGTTCTATAATTTGTTTTGTATTATCTCTTTTTGTTAGCCCAAGCAAACATATTTCCATGCTTCTCTGTGTTGTACGCCATTTCTTTAACATTTTTGCATTGAGTGAACAGGTTTCAGAACCATAAATGAGCACTGGTAGTATGTATTGATCAGATACTTTTCACTTTAGGCAAGTGGGTAAATTTCCTTTCTTTGTTTAATTCTGAGACACTGAAGTTTTGCAAATTTCTCTGTTCATATATTTTTTTTCTCTCTACACACACACACACACACACACACACACGTATATACGTATATATATATATATATATCGATCAGCCATAACATGACCACTGACAGGTGAAGTGAATAACACTGATAATCTCGTTATCATGTCACCTGTTATATTTGGCAACAAGTGAACATTTTGTCCTCAAAGTTGATGTGTTAGAAGCAGGAAAAATGCGCAAGTGTAAGGATCTGAGCGACTTTGACAAGGGCCAAATTGTGATGGCTAGACGACTGGGTCAGAGCATCTCCAAAATTTCAGCTCTTATGGGGGTGTTCCCGGTCTGCAGTGGTCAGTACCTATCAAAAGTGGTCCAAGGAAGGAAAACCGGAGACAGGGTCATGGGCGGCCAAGGCTCACTGATGCACGTGGGGAGCGAAGGCTGGCTCGCGTGGTCCGATCCAACAGACGAGCTACTGTAGCTCAAATTGCTGAAAAAGTTAATGCTGGTTCTGATAGAAAGGTGTCAGAACACACAGTACATCGCAGTTTGTTGCATATGGGGCTGCGTATCCACAGACCAGTCAGGGTGCCCATGCTGAGCCCTGTCCACTGCCGAAAGCGCCTACAATGGACACGTGAGCATCAGAACTGGACCACGGAGCAATGGAAGAAGGTGGCCTGGTCTGATGAATCACGAGTTCAAGGTGTTAACTTGGCCTCCAAATTCCTCAGATCTCAATCCAATCGAGCATCTGTGGGATGTGCTGGACAAACAAGTCCGATCCATGGAGGCCCCACCTCGCAACTTAGAGGACTTAAAGAATCTGCTGTTAACGTCTTTGTGCCTGATACCACAGCACACCTTCAGAGGTCTAGTGGAGTCCATGCCTCGACGGATCAGGGCTGTTTTGGGACCTACACAATATTAGACAGGTGGTCATATATATATATACAGTACTGTGCAACAGTTTTAGGCAGGTATGAAAAAATACTGTGAAGTTAATGCTTTCATAAATAGACTACAAAAATCTATGATGTTAATAGATTAATTAAATGCAAAGTGAGTGAACAGAAGAAAAATCTAAATAAAGTCCATATTTGGTGTGACCAATATGTAGGTTGAAACACAATCATTATCTGAAACAGAAACAGCTGTGTAGGAGGAATAAAACTGGGTGAGAGGAACAGCCAAACTCTGCTAACAAGGTGAGGTTGCTGAAGACAGTTTACTGTCAAAAGTCATACACCATGGCAAGAAGGTAGTTATATTGCATCAGCAAGGTCTTTCCCAGGCAGACATTTCAAGGCAGACAGGGGTTTCCAGATGTGCTTGCCAAGCCCCTTTGAAGAAGCACAAAGAAACGGGTCACGTTGAGGACCGTAGATGCAGTGGTCGGCCAAGGAAACTTACTGCAGCAGATGAAAGACACATCATGCTTACTTCCCTTCACAATCGGAAGATGTCCAGCTGTGCCAACAGCTCAGAATTGGTAGAAAACAGTGGGACCCTGGTACACCCATCTACTGTCCGGAGAAGTGTGGTCAGAAGTGGCCTTCATGGAAGACTTGCGGCCAAAAAGCCATACCTCCGACGTGGCAACAATGCATGAAAACACAGGAACTGGGGTGCAGAAAAATGGCAGCAGGTGCTCTGGACTGATGAGTCAAAATTTGAAATATTTGGCTGTAGCAGAAGGCAGTTTGTTCGCCGAAGGGCTGGAGAGCAGTACACGAATTAGTGTCTGCAGGCAACAGTGAAGCATGGTGGAGGTTCCTTGCAAGTTTGAGGCTGCATTTCTGCAAATGGAGTTGGGGATTTGGTCAGAATTAAAGGTTTCCTCAATGCTGAGAAGTACAGGCAGATACTTATCCATCATGCAATACCATCAGGGAGGCATCTGAGTGGGCCCAAATTTATTCTGCAGCATTCCATTCACAGCAAAAGTCATTAAGAACTATCTTCAGTGTAGAGAAGAACAAGGAGTCCTGGAAGTGATGGTATGGCCCCCACAGAGCCCTGATCTCAACATCATCGAGTCTGTCTGGGATTACATGAAGAGAGAAGCAACGGAGGCTGCCTAAATCCACAGAAGAACTGTAGTTAGTTCTCCAAGATGTTTGGGCCAACCTACCTGCCGAGTTCCTTCAAAAACTGTGTGCAAAGTGTACCTAGAAGAATTGATGCTGTTTTGAGGGCAAAGGGTGGTCACACCAAATATTAATTTGATGTAGATTTTTCTTCTGTTCACTCACTCTGCATTTAGTTGATAAATATAATCTATTAACATGTCTATTTTTGAAAGAATTCTTACTTTACAGCATTTTTTCACACCTGCCTAAAACTTTTGCACAGTACTGTATATAACACATGTATTTATCTGTATATATATATATATATATATATATATATATATATATATATATATATATATATAGCTGTCAGTGCTGCTCGAAAGTATACATTCATGCAGGCATATAGATATGCATGTATAGTTAGGAGCTTCAGAGTGCAGTCCAGGCAGCTCCATGTTGAGCTGTAGTGAAGGCTTGCTGTAGAAACGTAGTCATTACGCTGACAAAGCCTTATTTATTGGATGCGCGTTGCCATGGTGACGGGTCTCAGATGGATGTGCGGTTGTCACCACCGGCGAGCAACACACGACCTGTGAATATTCAGATGAATAAATACTAAAGCTAAGAAATAATACTAAAGCTCTTTGAATAATTCTTATATTTCATACAGATACAAATAGTAAAGCAGAAATACTGAGGAAATAGAAAATACGAGCCTAATATTTTGTAAGGGGGCGGAGACTTCTCTCGGGTTCACCAACCGAATCGTGTTGTCTAGGAATGATTTTGGCGATCATTGCTTTGAACACCTTTTCTTTGTGATACAATACATCCAAACAACGTACGTGTAACGTTATTTTATCATTAATCAATGCTTCATTTAATGAAATAAATCGTATATTTAAAGATAAACAACGTGTATTCAAAATGGATATAACAATTAACAGAAATAGACTGCAAGACGAAGGGGTTACTCGCGGACACTGACCAGCGTTATATTTAGAATGGAGGGTGTGCGCGGATACTGTGAGAAGCGCCAGTCACTGAGAGAGAGAGAGAGAGAGAGAGAGAGAGAGGATACTGCAGCCATCACTCTCGTGTCTTCTCTCCTTCCCTTTCTTGAATCGGGCGGTGACGTCACGCTCGCTGCTCTTGCGGTTGATGAATGAGTGCAGCTCGTGCGCAGGGTCTGTTCCGCGGCACGCTCCCCGACACTGCGAGCTAAGATAGACAACTCTACTGACATGACACGGGTACGTTATTTTACATCCTGCGACAAAGACAAACAAAATCTGCCAGATTGAAATGAATATCAAACGGTCTTAAAGATAAGTGTTACCGATGCATAACTATGGCGTTCTCTCTACCATTTTTCTTCTTCCATAGAACCATTTAGAATTGATTACTCGTTTAGTTCATGTGCACACAAAATACAACACCACATCGCTAGATTTACAGGTTTTATTTACAAAAGTCATTACAACAGTGAATTCTCTCTTTTTACACTGTTTAGTGTTTGCATAGACAGAGTAATTCGATTGCACCTTGCGGTTTTATCTTTTGTTTGCCAGGTTGCAGAAGGTTCTCATCATATCAGAGCATTACATTTATCTACAGAATTAGGTTTCTCGTCACAAAAAAATAAGTTAAGTCTCAAGCAATTTATGCCTTTACATTTAATAAATATACATAACATTAAGAAATGTGTATAAAATACTTTTATACTTCCCACCTCTTCACAATGCTCTGCCATCGAGTTATTCACCAAAAAAAAAAACCCAGTACACTTTTGAAGTCAATCCTGGCATACTGTACAAAAATATGCTATTTGGAAGAGCACATTCCAAACCTAATCATGGCTAATAACAGGTGTGCCACAGAAATTTAAACAAACTGAGTTTATCAAGA
The DNA here is from genome assembly GCF_036373705.1 of Amia ocellicauda. Classification (NCBI taxonomy): domain Eukaryota; kingdom Metazoa; phylum Chordata; class Actinopteri; order Amiiformes; family Amiidae; genus Amia; species Amia ocellicauda. Next base: position 14,204,055 of record NC_089854.1, on the reverse strand, counting down.
TTATAAACTTGTGCAGATGGAGCAAAGGTGATATGACAAAATCATACAACACATTCAAGTTAAACTAGTACTATAAAAGAAAACATTCAAAGGGCTAAAAGAGGGAAAATGGGAAACATTCAGTGGTTGACATGTTGGATTAAATAAATCTGTATGTACTTTCATTATTGCTTACATGAACAGTATGAACACTGAATGAAACAAGTTATAGGGAGAACAAGAGCAAAGTTTGCGATTATCTCCGTTCACTTTGGAATCTACCATCTTTTGAACTGAAATGCTACTCCTCCAAAACCGTTTTAATACAGACCCTGCAAAAACTGCACTTATCAAGTAACGTTATAGTACGAAGTGCAATCGGAGTGCGTAGGCCTTTAATTAGACAGTCTAATGAGGGATCATCGAAAAATAATGTAGAGGTAGGAGGAAATCCATTTTGTTCAGAGGCATTACAAAAAGTATTTTGGTTAGAAACAAATGGTAACGGGTATTTAAAATGGAGATCAAAGTCAAGAAACTTTTACACAAGCACATGAGCTCCTACAATGATGTACAGTGTTTTGGGATCAAGGAATTTCAAATAGACATTGTTTTGTTGGGTTTTTTCTTAAAAGCCAATTATACTGAATTGAACTCAACAGGTAAGAAGTTATTTTCAACATTTTGCAGGAAGGCAATATGAGCTTTGTAAATATAACTAAATTCATGTGTGGTATATTTTCACCAGTATCACAAATAGCCATGTTACTTTTTCAGTTTCCAGAGTGGTGATACTTAAAAAATAAAAAGTATATAACTATTACAAAGGTCTAACTTATAGAGTGTGGTTCTCTCCATAGATGAGCTTTGTGGAAACCAAACCACCCAGTGGCAGTTTGTCAGGTTTACCTATAGAGAAAAATACTATAATCTTTTACACATTGTCTGTGGCTTTAGGAAAAGGGAAATCACATGTTGACAAAGCAATAACTGGAAAACCAGTAAGTGAAGGAAAAACACCTTTCATTCATTTCTTTAAAAAGTTACAAAATATTTAAAAAATGTACACAAATAAATATGGCTTTTAACCATCAGGTTTTCTTCATTAAATATTACATAATTAAAAGTAGTAGTAATAATAAAGCACTGCCTACATCACGTAGAAACGATGTTAGATACAGAATCTACAGTCTCAAGATGTCAATTTATAGTACAAGCGTGATTAGAACCAAAGGACTAGCCTACATATCCCCGTTCAAAATGAGTTAAAGTGGAATTCACTACTGGATACAGTTTTTTGGAGTCACTGGTAGGGGTTAATGTATTATGCCTCCCATTTGCATTTTAATTAGCTCTGCCTTTTATGTTTTTTAAAAAATACACTTCATGTAGGGAAAATATACTATGTAACGCATTAAATACTAGTCTTGGGCTATTTTGGCAAACATCCTTTATTTTACCCCCTCTTATCTGGCCTACCTTGTCTGAGTTACTAGGCTGAAGTTTAGCTTGGAGTGCATCTAAGAATGCAATTCAGAGGCAAAATCTGATTTAGGAGTTTGCCATTTTCAGCTAAAGCAACTTCAAGAAAACAGTGAAGTGGTTTATATTCCATTATCTTATAAGTTAATGTTCTTAAAAATCTAATGCATTTCATGCATTTCCCCCCCTCTAACAAGTCCAATTTGGCTAGGGTTGCACTGCAGAATAGAATAAATACTTTCCTAGTCATTTTACAGAAGAGCATTTTGCAATACTCTTGTCACCACAACAACTGAGCTTCAGTGTCTACAATATTATAAATGGTACAGTCAAGGTAGCAAAGAAGCCGACACTGGGCCAATCGACCATACCAGGAATAATTGCACTATGCTGAAGCCAAGCTTTTAAAAGAAGTGGGGATGGTACATAACTGGAAATAAAACATAAAACACTTGAAATGAGGTAGGGTAAAAATATCAAAATAACACTTTTGGCTTTGTACAGATGAGAGGCTTACAAATATTAGAAGGCATTTGACCCCCCCCAGATTAACTACATTTTGAAAATGATTTAGGATCACAAATTGCAAAATTGCCTGTTAGGGAAGCTACTAGACAGAGGTAGTTTTGAGTTGTGTACTAGATACTGATAAACCGGTAAAGTCCTTTCTGAGAATCTGAAATGAAATGTTGTAAACCAGTTGTGTGTTACAGTAAGGCGTTATAAGTTAAGAGGTCTTGAGGGTTATTTAGAGCAAAATTAAAACTTTAAATATTTATAAAAGGGTCTTCACAGAAGACAACTGTCTGTGTATACATAGGTTTTCACAATTCCTCAGTAAACAATCATTCATGAAATGTTTCCCTGGCAAGAGGCGTATAAAGTCTATTTGAAGGATTTGTAGCAAGCCAGAGTTTTAGTTTCAATTAATAAAATAACTTAATTAACTCTAGATTTCCATCTAAACTTCCCATGTCTTATGCATTCAATTTCAAGGTAGGCTACATTCACAGTACTTAATCCATAAGACACACAAGGCTTGAGACCTGGAACGAATTACACTTTTAAAATTCCCCAATTAAGTTAATATAGGAAAGGTTCAAAATGAACCAAAAGGCCCCATAACCATTTTGAGACTTAAAATGCATCAAATCCCTGACTAAATGCCAGTCAGAGGCACTGACATGCTCCACAAGAAGCAATTACAATATCATCTTTAGTAACTGCAGACATCTGGTCTGGGAAACATTTGTTTTTTAGTATATTGAAACACCACTACCATCTCATTACTTTAACAATTGGTTAATTAGTGGCAGACCTTTTCAGTATGTTTCACAGGAAGAAAAGGGGTGCCGAGCATCTTAGGAGCCCACAAGGATTTCCATGATGTGTTCGAGTTCGTTCAAGTCCCTCACACTCTGGTTCACAGAGAATGGAGAGGGAGAGGCGCAAGAGGGTAAATATTTGAGAAGCTCGTCTCCGGCTGCTGCTGTGAGGGACCGGGCCCCTAGAGAGCCTCCCTCTCTCTCATAGACGGATGTATCTATGTCCAAAAACAGGTCATCCAGGGCTACGTCAGTGAGGTAGCTGGACCTCATGATCTCAAAGCTTCCGAAGACCGACTCGGAAGGCTTGCAGCCTTCAGGGCAGCCCGTGTTTCGGTCTGTCCTGGGAAGCAGGCCCTCCACCTTGGATGTTGTGTCCCCTTGCATGTTCTCAATAGAGGCCAGAGGTGGCCGTTGCTGAGAAGCAGGCTGTGAGCTCCCGTCAAGGACAATGTCCAAGTCCTTCAGTATAGAGGAGATGGCCGAAGACAGGGAGAAATCCTCCTCATTGGATAAAAGCATCCAATCGTCGCTATCTCCAAAGCCCATGGGGTGATTCTCCAAGGACATGCGGGGCGGTGGGGCGTCTCGGTGGAAAGTGGGCTCTGAGACTACCGGGGTTAGGATCTGCAACGGGGGGAGGCTCAGGGTGCTGCTGGTCTCCGTCAATGGGGGTAGGCCGGCTCCGCTCTCGTGTCGGATCTCCTCTTGGATCTGCCGCAGGGTGTTGGCAATCAGAACTGACCTCCGCAAGCTGGGCTCCACCAGCATCTGCCCACGGTGGAACTTGTCTAACGAAATGTTCAGCACCGACTGCCGCTGGGCCGCATACAGACTACTGCCCTTCTGTACCCCGGCCCCCTCTGGCTGATCCCCATCCTCAAGGAGCTTGCGTTTCAGCCCCTTCCCGGTCATCCTCACCCCTTTAGGAAACAAACACCACATACATTAGAAATACATGGATATGGGCAGGGCCATGTCGGCCACCACCAACAGCAGCCCTGTGTAATTCAGTAATGTTTTTGGGGAATTCATATTTTTATCACCATGTTAAAACTGCTTGGAATTATTAAAACATTGAAAAAATATTTAATTGGCAATCAAATCACTTTATTTTGCAACTGCAATATTTATCAGAGGATCCCAATAAGGAATTAAACACAAGAAAGACGGAAAAGCATACATATTGATGCATACAGTGATAAAATGATAAATTCCACAACCATGACTTAATTACAGTATATCGGTAAAAGCTTTTCATTGGAACAATTGGGTACAACGCCTTAGAATATCCGGTGTCGCTGTGGAGCACAAGCCGGGACAGAGAGACGTGCCGGACTGAGAATAGGGGAAGGATGCCACGGATGCTTGTTGCATTGCAATCCATGGTTACAGACGACTGATAGAGCAGCCGTACCAACCAACCAAAGGAAAAATGGAAAACAAAACTAAAAAGAGCCAAACGTAAAACGACAAACAAACGGAAATGGAAGCGGGGCGGATCGAGATTCTGCTCCTACGATCGTGCAAAATAAAGAGGTTTTAAAAGCCATCGATGCACAGCAAAACATGGAAGTTGTACAAATGAACACACTCATTTTCCCCATTTGGTTAATTACCTCAAACATTCGTTGTTGATTAACGTAAAATTGGAATCTATCTAGGTATGTGAACAGATTATACACTGCAATTAATAAAACCTATTTTATTGACAAAACATTAAATTGCACTCATCGTAATTATTGCATCCTAAGGAGTAGCGTTTCCTCTCTACAAACAAATCCCCCCAAACCTGGTTTCTGCACGAAAAACGCTTAATGCATACAATCGCCGTTGTATCTTTGCAAATCTTTGATCGTGTACTTTAGTTTAAACGTAAGTAAATGGAAAACAAAGTTGAAACAAATAGTGTAAGATACATACCTCTTGTATCACTGTGCTCCCTCTTAGCAAACTACTGTACTACTAACCCGCTCCTCATTCCCGCCTGCTTATTCAAGCCAGACCCACACGGCGGTGCGCATGCGCAGGGCTACACCCTTTTGCTTTGAATGACGGGAACTGGAGTTCGAATAAGTCCAAGTCTTCACACCGATTGCTCGCACATCCATCCATTTTAAACCCTTCATGCAGCACAGGGTCACGGTTCCTTTACACATAATAACTATTATTAATTTCAAATACTGTAGCCTATTAATAATTGTAAATAGGCCTACTGTATTACAAGTATTTTGCACGCAGAACCAGTGTAACATGCAAAATGTAAAATTGTTTCTTTCTACTTTAAAATTTTGGATAATGTTTTAGGATTGTAATTCTTTTTTTTAATTGTAATTGTACATTGAAAATATTAAACGCGTTGATGTAATGTACTAGACTATAAATAGAGCCTTAAAAAATCGTTAATAACTTCAAAAGTATTCCCTTTTAAATAATCTATTGACGACAGTGGGGGAAAGACGCGTCCCTAGTAATATTGTCCTATCATATACATTTCCACAGACCATAATAGCTCTGCTCTGCATTCCTGTACAAACACTCAAAATCCCAGAGTGCATCTCGATGCAAAAGGGAGTGTGTCACTGATCCAAGTCAACGCTGCTTACAAAACCAACTAAGGTCAACTAAACAGTGATAATAATCGTCACCAAAACTAAAACAAAAAATTTGCAAATAAACACTCTAAACAATATAGGATCTCGATTCTCCGTTGTCATTAAATGTGTGACACGATGCATTACATTTCATATAGTATTTAAGTTAAACATACTGCAAGTCAACATACTTGCATTGAAACGGCAAAGCTGAATCTTTTGATTTATTCATAAGAATAGTAATGCTTACTAAAGAATAACCCGGCATAATATGATGTGTGTAATATAATATATAATATAACGTAGGCCCTATATATTATATATTGTTTATATATATATATATATATATATATATATATATATATAGCCTATATAAATTATATATACACAAATATTTAGAAAAATAATCAGGAATAAACGTTCGTTTAAAAAACTACACATTTCAGCATAGTTTTGCACATTGTACATTTTATTTAAAATACATGTACGTGTAATTTAAATTTACTTATCGTGAATGAAATGTGTGCAACAATGTACGTATAAGGTTGCATCGGAGTAAAACAAATACAAAAATAACGAATACATGAGTTTTAAGAATTCTTTGGGAAGATTTTAATATTCGGTACATATGGAATTACACGGAAAGGTCTTAATAACACGTCTAGGTCACCATATAAAGTTTCTGTATTAGGTTAACACATCGATTCTGGATGTTTTAGAAGGATCTGTCCACACCTGCTCCAGCCAACTCCATTTCCAGACCCAATTCGGTTCGATTGCGTGCAACAGAAAGGAAAAGCTCCCAATTTCTTGAATTACCAACAGCTTCAGCACGTTTTCATTCGACAGCAAGTCTTTGCAAACCGAACCGATCCATTAAAGCCACTGCAATGCACTTATATAACGAGACAACTGACATACTACTGTATTTTTCCTTCTTTAAAAGCTAACAATTTACAGTAGAGGGATAAAAACGCTGATAACGCAGTGATACTACTGGATTTACCTGTTTTTGGTGTTTCAAGCCAACCACTCTTCAGACCTCATACATCCGCAGGTTTCTTTTTCTCTTTTTAGTAGTTAGGAAGAAAAGGCTGCCCTTTTCTCCGCCGCGCAGTGTGCTCTCGTCCCCCCTCTCCCCATCGCAGCAGTCGTGTTGTCGGCGAGCAGGACAGCTCTCGCTAGTTTCACAAACAAGGACGGCACCGCCTAGAAAAAGCAGGGCGCGATCTACTGGCTGGGCACGGGAATTAAAGGGCCCTCTGACGTTTACATTGGACAGAAGTACTGTCGGTTTAAATTACATCTCCCCTCAACGTGTCCCCCCTGTTACCGTTCCCTGTTCTGGAGAAAATGGAAAGGTTTCAGGCCACAGCAGCTAGAGAAAGGAAACGGTCCCTTTGATTGTGCTTATTGAGCCAGTACCGCCGAGCGTCTGAGAAAAAAGCAACATGCCGCCCCGCAGCACCCGGGCGTCGGGGCTGGACAGCAGGACGCCTGGACAGGGCTTCGGCCAGAACGCGTCAGTATGTGCAGCAGTACACTTATTATTTTAGTAATAAGTGAGTTTTATTATTATTATTATTATTATTATCTAAATATTTTACTCCGAAGAATGAATTCGTATAATTTTCAAATAAAACATTAAAAACAAGTATTGTTTTAACTAAAATACAGTCCACCACATTTGACTGTTTTTACACTATATGCTTCCATGTTTTCCCCACAGTACACTACATTAAACTTTACTGTGTTTTTGCCACAGTATACACACTACAATTTACTGTGTAGTTCTGCCTGTTGGTGATAATCCAACCTAGCCCGTCACAATGCCAATTAAAACGGTTCTTGTTTGGTTGTTTGCAGTGTTAATGTATAAAAGTTGATTGCATAAATATTTGTTTGCTGTATATCTTGCTTATTTATTGAACAAGGTTGTGCTGATCACCCTCTATTGCAGTGGTTTCCAAACCTGCTGACTTTTGTTCCAACCAAGCTCTCAGTTACTTAATTAAACCCTTAATTTAACTAATGATGTCCTTTTTATTATTTTAAACCGTAGGGCTTTTAAGTATAACATTGTATAAGGAGCTTTTTATCAGCAACACAATTTAAAAAGTCAAATTATTTAATTGAGTGTTCAATTAAGTAATTGAGAGTTTGATTGGAACAAAAAGCAGCAGGGTAGGGGTCCCCAGGACCAGGGTTAGGGTTATTGGATACCACACTGTAAGAGTCCACTTTTTTTGTGTAGTTGTAAAGTGAGGAGTTTCTGTAGTTGTAATCAAGATGGCTGGTTAATTGTGACCCAGCCCTGACCTGGGCCACTTCTGGGCTCTGTTAGATCTATTAGCATCAAGTGCTAAGCTTGTATATTCATAACAAACATAGTTGAAAATAATACATTTGAGCTAGATTAAGTGCAAGTAACAGAAAAAATAAATACAAATTATATATATATATATATATATATATATATATACAGTGGGGGAAAAAAGTATTTGATCCCCTGCTGATTTTGTATGTTTGCCCATTGACTAAGAAATGATCAGTCTATAATTTTAATGGTAGGTGTATTTTAACAGTGAGAGACAGAATAACAACAAAGAAATCCAGAAAAATGCATTTCAAAAAAGTTATACATTGATTTGCATGTTAAGGGGGGAAATAAGTATTTGACCCCTTCGACTTAGTACTTGGTGGCAAAACCCTTGTTGGCAATCACAGAGGTCAGACATTTCTTGTAGTTGGCCACCAGGTTTGCACACATCTCAGGAGGGATTTTGTCCCATTCCTCTTTTTAGATCCTCTCCAAGTCATTAAGGTTTCGACGCTGACGTTTGGCAACTCGAACCTTCAGCTCCCTCCACAGATTTTCTATGGGATTAAGGTCTGGAGACTGGCTAGGCCACTCCAGGACCTTAATGTGCTTCTTCTTGAGCCACTCCTTTGTTGCCTTGGCTGTGTGTTTTGGGTTATTGTCATGCTGGAATATCCATCCACGACCCATTTTCAATGCCCTGGCTGAAGGAAGGAGGTTCTCACCCAAGATTTGACGGTACATGGCCCCGTCCATCATCCCTTTGATGCGGTGCAGTTGTCCTGTCCCCTTAGCAGAAAAACACCCCCAAAGCATAATGTTTCCACCTCCATATTTGACAGTGGGGATGGTATTCTTGGGGTCATTCCTCCTCCTCCAAACACGGCGAGTTGAGTTGATGCCAAAGAGCTCGATTTTGGTCTCATCTGACCACAACACTTTCACCTAGTTCTCCTCTGAATCATTCAGATGTTGGCAAACTTCAGACAGTCCTGTACATGTGCTTTCTTGAACAGGGGGGCCTTGCGGGCGATTTCAGTCCTTCACGGCATAGTGTGTAACCAATTGTTTTCTTGGTGACTATGGTCCCAGCTGCCTCATTAACAAGATCCTCCCGTGTAGTTCTTGGCTGATTCCTCACCGTTCTCATGATCATTGAAACTCTCACTGTTAAAATACACCAACCATTAAAATTATAGACTGATCATTTCTTTGTCAGTGGGCAAACGTACAAAATCAGCAGGGGATCAAATACTTTTTTCCCTCACTGTATATATATATATATATATATATATATATATATATATATATATATATAAAAACACACCCAGTCCACAGGTTTTTGTTGTTGTATTCTCAAACTTAAATGCATATCTAAAAATAATAAATATGGATTGTTAAATTATATATTTTTATTAGGAAGATGGAAAAATAATCTCTCACTAATACCCAACTTCTGTCTGACAAAAACCAAACACTCACAAAACAGTGATATGGGTACCTGGGCAATATTTTAAAATCTTTCTCAAGACATTTTATCATTACTCTTCAAATATTGATGCCTACAATACATTTTTACAGGAATCCTAAATTGCATTTGTTTTTTCATCTAGTCATCTAGTCACAGTCATATGTACTGTATTTTTAGTATGGCTGATTTATGAATATGTAGACAGAACAGATGTGTCTGCTAATCTCAGCATCACCAACAAATCTCTCTGCAAACTCATCTGCCATCAGTTCCTTCCAGCGGACGTGCCCCAACTGCAGTAACACGATGACACGAGTTTAGGAGAGGATTAGATGAATATAGTAATATGATTTTTTTTTTCACCTCACTACCACTTGAGTCTTATCTAAATATTCAATAAATATCAAAAATATTGAGAAAAAGCACTCCGTACCTTGCAGGAATGAGTCTTTTGGATACGTTATGTATTCTGTATGCACAGCATGTACTGGTAACAAGGTAAATCAATACCTATAGTGATCAACTGTGCAATACAATAAAAAATTGTGCATGACTTAAATAAAACCTGCATTAGTTGCCAGGATCTCAACAGTACTTCTAAAGTAGAAAGGAAAGATCAAACCAGATATACATTTGGGAAGTAAAAACACAAAAGGATTCCAGTAGTCCACAGGTTAACGATGTTTTATTAGAAGAAAGACTTGTATAAAATGCTTTAAGCAGTTCTGGATTATCAGTAGTTAAGGCATGTTCATTAATAGGTAGCAGACCTTGATCAATCAAAACATTTTAGGCAGAAAGTCAAGGCACAACACACAAAGGCACTAAAGACATTCAAGAAAAGTTTTGTTAAACTAGAGGGACAACCTAAAAGAAGAAATCTTAATGAGAGGGGGAAAAACACATACAAATGGTAGCAGAATAACAAGTGATTAAACAAGAAGCTTTGAAGTAAGAAGGGGTTTCCCCCGTTGCAAAGAAACAAACAAGCTGATGGACTGATGTCATGTATGGGATGTAATCCAGGCCTTGGTTACAATGGTTCGGCTACTGCGATCTGTGCCATTTATCTGCAATTTCAAACTCCTGCCCCACCACCCCCTCTGGACCTGCTGTGGTTAACTGTATTCCCCACAGACACCCACAGTTTTCCTGTCCCATTCAGTGGTGGAGAGACACTTGACAAAGAAGTGGCCCAGATCGTATTTGGAGATGACTCGCCCCTTCAGCATGTTCTCGGTCACTGTGTAGTTCTCCGTTAAGGGATGGTCATCTACATAATAACAAATACAAATATTGTTTTGAACCTCTGACTTTGGCTTTCCATACCAGCAGTTTGGCGATTTTGAAATGCTACGGTTCACCTCTTCCGACCACACAAAGCCCCCATCCCCAACCCTGCCATAGACTGCACAGATGAACAAAAAGGAAAATCAACCTTCTCGATCTTGTACATTATCTCCAAGTATTATGCGTAATGTGTCATAAAATACAAGTGCTAAGATTGTCATTATAATCTGGTTTTCAGAATGGGACTTTTATTGTAGATGGGACCCTCCAAGGGCAGAACCTGCAATGTTTCTCGAAGGGTTACAGAATAGCTCACAAATGAACCCTACCGGCGATGTGTGGCGGCATGACTGCAACATAGTCCAGCCCAGATTCCTTCAGCACAGTGTACATACGGTCATGATCCTCCGTGACGGGCACCAGGCGAGGGGGCACCTTGGCACGATCCCACAGGAGGAAGGCTGGGAAGTGGGAAGAACAGAGTTTAAAGGGCCCTAGATTAGGGGTATCAAACTTTATTCAATTAAGACAGCACTATCTTCTGGCTTTTGTTCCAGTCCAGCTCCCGATTTCTTTATTGGTCAGATTAGCTGATTAAATTGAATCACTTAATACTTCTCTCCAGGCTGCCAATTTTGTGACAGACAGTATGTCTTGAATCAAAACAATATTGGAAGCCATTCATTTAGCTTTGAAAGCACTTTATAACTATTGTTTTCCCCATCTGCTTTTGGAAAATTCTCACTTTTAAAGTTCTCTGTGTGCATCATTATATTCACACACACACCTTTTAAAAGTATATGTTTACAGACCCATATAAATTGTAAAATATTATATATATACACACACACTAATTGTAAAATGTAAACTACACTTCAAATTTTAATGTTTTTACTTAATTGCTTAGATTTCTGATACTGAGCTTATTCTGTTTCTTAGTAAGGAGATTAAACTTAAGCCATTTTGTGAAGCTCACAGAAGGTTGACAGTCATACCTGACATGCAAGCAACAACCTTTCTAATTCCACGAGCCTTCATGACATCCAGAATGTTCCTGCTTCCTTCAGACATCATGGTGGTAGGGCCTGGATATCAAATAATAATCAGACACACATCAATAACATGCAAACCAACAAAACAAATTATGTTTACAACCTTGAATTTGTGATACTTTGGCATCCTCTGGTGGGAACTTTTCATCAGTGCACTCTCTGATTAAAATAAAAAGATAGTGTGAATTGTTTTATATGCAGGTATTGTTACATATGGATTGGTGTTCCATAAAACTAAAAGAACATTCTAACGACTTACTGATCAGTTTATTAGAAACTGACTAGTATTATAATATCATCATATCATTCTATTTTTTAATCTGCATTTTCTCCCCTGTGGTCTCCCTCACCCAGGTCACTTCTGGTTCCCAGGATAATGATGGCTGCATCCTGGCCCTCCATGGTTTTCTTCACATCCTCCTTGTTCAAAACGTCCCCTACCACCACTCTGGAGGCCTTGTGGTCTGCGGGGAGCCTGACAGCATCTCGAACCAACACTGTCACATTGTACCCTAGAGACACAGGGGCACAGTGCATGCATTCAGCACATCGCATTAAGATTGCACACTGCTGTGGGCAAAGATCTGGAATTCCTTGGCTGTATCTCAATCCACTCCATATAATCCTGCACTGCGGTGAATCACAACTGATGGGGAACATTGAGTGGATACGTTTATAAGCATGGTGCATTGAAACAACACCTATAACATCGTTTGTCAGCTTTGCTCATTAACGTTCTCATAGGTTTTAATTCACTCCAAAGGACCTTTAGCTGGAGCCATTTACATAATTTTCCTTATCAATCCTCCAGACGAATGACCATGCCTACCCTGATAAGAAACAGTTGCCACGGACGTTACTAAGCAGCTACTCTGAGTTGGCACATGCAGTAGAGTTTCTGTTTCCACTCAAGCGGTGAAGCGGGTTAAAAAAGTGCAAGTGCAGTACAATTCTACTGAAAACAGTCTGGCAAAGTATTCATGGCCAAGACAGTGACTTCTGCATTTAGACTAAAACTTTGCAGTTAGGGGTCACTTAAGTACACTGAGTATACCAAGTGTTCATGGTAAACTTAGATCAATCTGGTAAAACCAGATCAATGCCTTTGGTGTTGTGATAATTAGTGGTAAAATAAAACAACCTAATTTTGTACAATATATTTTTCTCCAACTATTATCCTCATAAGATCCAATATATATTCCAGCTGTTTCTATACACAGTATGTAAGTAAGTAGTAGTGTTGTGTTTCTATATGCACATAAGAGCCGTTAAAGTGGTAACTGTATTGCTTCTCCAACTTTGAACAGCTTTGTTCTGCTCCAAGCATTAGAATAAAGTTTCATGATTTGCTTATGAAAGCCCAGCTGGCATACCTTCCAGGCAGGGCTTATTTAGTACATCTGGGGACTCCATACAGCAATACAGATAGTAAAATTAAGATGGCATTATTATTGGTTGAAAGTTCTGTTTCTTGAAAATGGCTAAGATGGTTCCAGCAGGAGGGAAGAAAGAGAGAGAGAGAGAGAAAAAAAAATAGCAATCTGAAGGGAACCCAACTCGTCTGTTTCTAAGGGATAAGTGAATGTAAAACAAACACCCAACACTTATCTTTCCCTGGGCAGTACAGTAAAGGCAAGAGTGACTAGGCAGAACTTTACACCTGACTTATGTGCATGACTCGACACATTTTGAGTGATTTTGGGAGCCAACTAACCCTAACATGAGACGTGCTGTTTATGGGCGTCTCTGATGATAAAGTGGTGTTAACACTTACCGCAGTTCAAACAAACCCATAAGCAATAGCATTTCACCCAGGCTTGAGTATTGTATTAGTTTTGCGTCAATAAGCACGAGTGTGACCTCCCAACGCGAAAACATCGCCTTACCTATTAAATGTAACTTAAGTTACATAATTGACAATTGGCTGGTTTCACAGACGTCGATTACCACTAGTGTAAGAGTGAAATAACATGAGATAAGTCATGACTAGTGCTAATTTGGGTCTGCAAAACAGCAGCCCAAAAAATTGCAATTCAAGTCCACTTTAAAGGTTTTTTTGTTTTTTTGTTTTTTTATCCCATGGTATTCGAGGTCTATCTACTTCTAGAAATGTGGAGAAGCAGTGAAGAAATATTAGCATAGATTAGATTGGTTTATTGAGGGTTATAAATAATAGAGGGTTATAGCATAAAATTATCAATTTTTCAGAAGCATCAACATTAAAAAGTGTCGGCGAAACAGAACAAGTAAGATTTCTATGAAGTTGTCAACGATAAGCCCCAGATACTTGGAAAATGATCTACCCAGTTCATGAACACCACAATATATTTAAATTAATTATTTACTTTAACGTTCAACTTTTCGCAATGTCTTACTTTGGCAGAAGCGTCCACTGCAGTTCATAATGTCTAACACACATCATGCAATTCCCTCACCACCCTCCGTAAGTGTCCTTTTCTCATTGTAATATATTTTAATCCATACCTGCGGCGACGGCTTGTGGAAGAGTTGCTAAACCCGTCATTCCCGTAGCGCCAAAAATGGCCACATTCTTTACGGTGCCAGCCATGAGAGGACTGACCAAGTGCCTATAATATGCGCTGCAAACGTGGGAAGGTCTAGACAAGGTGAGGAGAAATCGGACTGCAAAGTGAAATTGTGTAAGTTAGCAGTTATGAAAGGTACGCCCCCTTGCGAGAAAAGAGCTCACTTCCGTGACAAACCCCTCCCAGGGCTCAGATCCAGCACTGAATACTTAAGGCTTAAACTGAAACTGCAGCGTCTTTCTACACTTTCTTTAAATATTTTTATATGCTTATTTATTTATTTATTTATTTATTTATTTATTATTTATTCTTATTACAACATATTTTCTGGTCATGCATTTTCCTTCTTCACCGTTTAGGAGAGAAAATCCTCAGACCCCCACACACAAAAATAAAATAAATCTCTGGGAATAAAAGCATATTACAAAAAGGGGCAACATGGCTTTTGCCAGGTCCTCTTCTTAGATTTCCCCCCAACCTTGTCCTACAAATCCCCTAAATCAGAAACTTTCCCCCACCTTTCGGAGAAGGTGAAGTCATCTCTGGGGAGGGGACTGGGTTGGGGGCACTGGTGAAGTGAACTCTTAATGAGAGCACTGAGGGCAGTTTACAATGAGGAAAATAATCCCCCGTTTTTTACTTTTGCCCCCTGTTTCATATCCTTTCCCCCCCCATGTTTCCCCCCATGCAATATTTCCACCCATTTTCCACCCATGGCTTCAATTTCCCCCCAATCTGGCAACCCTGAAGAGGACAAGCAGGTGAAGTTTAAGGTCCTTGAAGAATGGCTTCAAACTGACTGCAGTGCACCCCCCTGTGGTAGAAAGGGAAATGGCTCAAAGTAGGGTAGGCAGCCAGCAGCTATGTACACTGAACAAAATCAAACAACAATTTCAAAGATTTAAGTTGGTTCATAAGGAAAATCAGTCAATTTAAAAATTAACAAGGCCCAAATCTATGGATTCCAAGTCTCAAGTTTTTAGGGAGTGTGCTGTTGGCCTGCTGATTGCAGGAATGTCCACCCGAGTTGCAGTCCGGTCAAGACCCTGCTGAGGACGAGCTTCCCCAAGATGGTTTGACAGTTTGAGCAGAAATTCTTCTGTTGTCCAAACCCAGATTCATCAGCTGTCCTGGTGGCTGGTCTCAGATGATCCCGCAGATGGAGAAGCTGGATGTGGAGGTCCTGGGCTGGCGTGGTTACATGCGGTCTGCGGTTGTGAGACCAGTTGGATATACTGCTAAATTATCTAAAATCAACTTAGAGGCGGCTTATTGTAGAGAAATGAACAGTCAGCATGGCATGACAACAGCCCTGGTGGACATTCCTGCAGTCAGCAGGCCAATTGCACGCTCCCTCAAAACTTGAGACTGGCATTGTGTTGTGTGACAAAACTGCACATTTTAGAGTGGCCTTTTTTTGTCCCCAGCACAAGGTGCACCTGTGTAATAATCATGCTGTTTAATCAGTTTCTTGATATGCCACACCTGACAGGTGGATGGATTATCTTGGCAAAGGAGAAATGCTCACAAACAGGGATGTAAAATGTGTACAATTTGAGAGAAAAGCTTTTTGTGCATATGGATGTTTTCTAGGATCTTTTGTTTCAGTTACTGAAACATGGGACCAACACATTACATGTAGCATTTATATTTTTCTTCAGTATAGTAGTCATGTGAACCACAGCAGCATAGGGGCATTTATTGGTGGTGAATACACCACTATAGAGAAATTCAGAAATTAGCCCTTACCAGCTACAACAAAAGACCATTAATAATCCAAAAAGACAAGTTCTACCCCAATGCTAACATCAAAGTGCAACTTTGTTTACTTGAGATCCTAAGATACTAACTGTTCAAGCATAATCCAGAGCTTCAGCAAGTTACTAAACCAACAAATAATTTTACCTTACCTTTAATCACTCCAAACACACTAACCATATTCTAGAACATCATTCCCTGCCCAAAATATAACAATCTGTCCCGAGAGCCATCTATTTCTCACATTCTCCTCAAGCAATACCTGCAATCTTCAGTTAACAAGGATATGAATTAATTACCCAATAGGAAAGTGAGTTTCTAGAAGGGTCCCATTTGTGGTCATCTGCTTTGTTGTTCTAATTCGATGGAAACATGTGTTGTGCTGAAGGGATTAGTTAAGCAAATTGAAACATATTTTTGAACGAGGACTATCGGAATCAGCTAAATTAATATATATGCTGATCAGCCATAACATTATGACCAGTGGGTGGGATATTAGGCAGCAAGTGAACATTTTGTCCTCAAAGTTGATGTGTTAGAAGCAGGAAAAATGGGCAAGCGTAAGGATCTGAGCGACTTTGACAAGGGCCAAATTGTGATGGCTAGACGACTGGGTCAGAGCATCTCCAAAACTGCAGCTCTTGTGGGGTGTTCCCGGTCTGCAGTGGTCAGTACCTATCAAAAGTGGTCCAAGGAAGGAAAAGCGGTGAACCGGCAACAGGGTCATGGGCGGCCAAGGCTCATTGATGCACGTGGTGAGTGAAGGCTGGCTCGTGTGGTCCGATCCAACAGACGAGCTACTGTAGCTCAAATTGCTGAAAAAGATAATGCTGGTTCTGATAGAAAGGTGTCAGAACACACAGTGCATCACAGTTTGTTACGTATGGGGCTGCGTAGCCGCAGACCAGTCAGGGAGCCCATGCTGACCCCTGTCCACTGCTGAAAGCACCTACAATGGGCACTTGAGCATCAGAACTGGACCACGGAGCAATGGAAGAAGGTGGCCTGGTCTGATGAATCACGAGTTCAAGGTGTTGACTTGGCCTCCAAATTCCCCAGATCTCAATCCAATCGAGCATCTGTGGGATGTGCTGGACAAACAAGTCCGATCCATGGAGGCCCCACCTTGCAACTTAGAGGACTTAAAGGATCTGCTGCTAACGTCTTGGTGTCAGATACCACAGCACACCTTCAGAGGTCTAGTGGAGTCCATGCCTCAACGGGTCAGGGCTGTTTTGGTGGCAAAAGTGGGACCTACACAATATTAGGCAGGTGGTCATAATGTTATGGCTGATCGATGTATATATATGATCTGAGGAACGATCCCTTTTGTTTAGTGGATTATTGGAACGTGATAGAACTGATGAGGAGAAAACCAAAGGAGGTGTTCTCTGTTGAGAAATTAGGGTTGTGTTTCCCTCTTTTTCTGTTTGCTTGACCTTTCTCTGGATTCAGTTAATTCTGGTCTCCATCCCAAAAAGTGAATAAAATGCACTGAAATTTATATTTTGAAGCGTTTGGTATGAATAGTCATATACAGTGAGGGAAAAAAGTATTTGATCCCCTGCTGATTTTGTACGTTTGCCCACTGACAAAGAAATGATCAGTCTATAATTTTAATGGTAGGTGTATTTTAACAGTGAGAGACAGAATAACAACAAAAAAATCCAGAAAAACGCATTTCAAAAAACTTATCAATTGATTTGCATGTAATGAGGGAAATAAGTATTTGACCCCTTCGACTTAGTACTTGGTGGCAAAACCCTTGTTGGCATTAACACAGAGGTCAGACGTTTCTTGTAGCCACAGCCACCAGGTTTGCACACATCTCAGGAGGGATTTTGTCTGACGTTTGGCAACTCGAACCTTCAGCTCCCTCCACAGATTTTCTATGGGATTAAGGTCTGGAGACTGGCTAGGCCACTCCAGGACCTTAATGTGCTTCTTCTTGAGCCACTCCTATGTTGCCTTGGCTGTGTGTTTTGGGTCATTGTCATGCTGGAATACCCATCCACGACCCATTTTCAATGCCTTGGCTGAGGGAAGGAGGTTCTCATCCAAGATTTGACGGTACATGGCCCCGTCCATCGTCCCTTTGATGCGGTGCAGTTGTCCTGTCCCCTTAGCAGAAAAACACCCCCAAAGCATAATGTTTCCACCTCCATGTTTGACGGTGGGGATGGTGTTCTTGGGGTCATTCCTCCTCCTCCAAACACGGCGAGTTGAGTTGATGCCAAAGAGCTCGATTTTGGTCTCATCTGACCACAACACTTTCACCCAGTTCTCCTCTGAATCATTCAGATGTTCATTGGCAAACTTCAGACGGGCCTGTACATGTGCTTTCTTGAGCAGAGGGACCTTGCGGGCGCTGCAGGATTTCAGTCCTTCACGGCATAGTGTGTTACCAATCATTTTCTTGGTGACTATGGTCCCAGCTGCCTTGAGATCATTAACAAGATCCTCCCGTGTAGTTCTGGGCTGATTCCTCACCGTTCTCATGATCATTGAAACTCCACGAGGTGAGATCTTGCATGGAGCCCCAGACCGAGGGAGGCTGACAGTTATTTTGTGTTTCTTCCATTTGCGAATAATCGCACCAACTGTTGTCACCTTCTCACCAAGCTGCTTGGCGATGGTCTTGTAGCCCATTCCAGCCTTGTGTAGGTCTACAATCTTGTCCCTGACATCCTTGGACAGCTCTTTGGTCTTGGCCATGGTGGAGAGTTTGGAATCTGATTGATTGATTGCTTCTGTGGACAGGTGTCTTTTATACAGGTAACGAGCTGAGATTAGGAGCACTCCCTTTAAGAGAGTGCTCCTAATCTTAGCTCGTTACCTGTATAAAAGACACCTGGGAGCCAGAAATCTTGCTGATTGATAGGGGATCAAATACGTATTTCCCTCATTAACATGCAAATCAATTTATAACTTTTTTGAAATGCGTTTTTCTGGATTTTTTTGTTGTTATTCTGTCTCTCACTGTTCAAATACACCTACCATTAAAATTATAGACTGATCATTTCTTTGTCAGTGGGCGAACGTACAAAATCAGCAGGGGATCAAATACTTTTTTCCCCCACTGTACATGGGTAAACTAGTATACTACACTTGGTATAAATAGCTAAATAGCCATTTACGCAGCACTTACTTCCGTACTTTTTCCCGGAGTCATTTCTAGTAGAGTTTTATTTCTCTTTACTGCCGTATAGTGGCGGAGTGGTAGCCTAAAACAGCAGTGCTCTTGTTCTTGACTGTTGCTGCAGTCGAATTCGCAGTCTTATGGGTAATCGCCCAGTTTTGCCATATTGTTAATGTAATGTAATTACGCTTACGTTATTCTGCAACTACTTTAACGGCAGTGAAATGATAAATACAAACTTTGTCGTATTAGAAGAAATTGAATTTCAAGGAAATATCTTTAGATAAAAAACGAATTTGTTAAAAAAAAATCCCTTATAACTTTTTTTTATTATCTTTGGGAAGAATTAAGTTATGAAACTTATATATGTCTTGATAATATTAACTTTTGAATGAAAACTGCAGTGTATGTTTTGGGTAGTCATACGTCGAGCGGTTTTAACTTAACTTGATTTTGTTTTGTCCTGTATAACCTGCTTACAATAACACACACATATGTATTTAAATGTATATTAATATACCTGCGCGGTTGTAGAAATAGAATTTGAGCTATATATACGAGGTGACTTCAAAGCGATCTTGAACCTTTGGTTAACTTAATATTATTTAGGATGTCTTTGTTCTAAGCTTCTGATGGTGTCTTTATCCAGAATAGGGAATTGAGTCCATATTAATAGCAGGGGGGGAAATAATGTAGAATACCTTGATATAATTAGATAAACAAGTGGCCATATAAAGGCATTGGTGGGGGCAGTCCAACAAGAAAGATGAGACAAGAAATCCTTCCATCAAACCCAAAACCCAAATCACACGATTACTGTTTAAATAGCAATGGTGGTTATGGTTGGTCTTTTTTATGAGCCACATGACTGCTGGTAATGAGACGCTGTTTTCAGTGAATTCCACTTTGTGCTCAGATAAGAAAATAAGTTAATTAATAGAGACGAAAAAAAAAAACCTATCCTACAGCTATTCCACAGGGACGACTATTGGACGCCTTTGCTGTATCCCAATTCCCTTGTTCTATTTAAACACCGGTACACTGGAATAAATTAGCCTTAGCAGGCGTGTTGATAGACGGGGGTTTCTTATACCGTCGGCAGCGGTGGGGGGAAGGTGGAAATGACTTGGCTTTTAGCTTATTTCATTGTTAGGCTATGTTGTATATCAGGCGCTGTACGCCTGCCAGCAGCTCGTACCGGTGAACGGTAAAACGCTGGATGCCCAGTCACTGTACTTTAATTCAATTCTGCCGCCAAAGGAGGTATAGCAGCTAGGGATATACGATTCAGTTTCTCATTGTACAAGGTATAGCGGTTTCAGGTTAAATTTTCGTCTTGCTCTAATGATCATCTTTCCCGTGTAAAGGGAAAGGGGGCTTCGTCTGCGCCAAGACGGTCTGCTACTTCAACAATTACCCAAACAACATATTGCATCCACTGTTTATACATATATCGATGAAGATATAAAGGCGTTGTGTCCCTCCAATCCACATAATTTAGTGTTGTTCCGCCGTGAGCTTGTGTGTGCATGCATTTTCCCCTGTGCATGGGGTACCGCTTGGAGCAGAAATAAAAGTGTCTGTCTCCTCTGTCTCTGAGGTGGGATGCTCCGCACTGATGCATTGTCGAGCGCGTAGTCTTTGGACAGGACATTTGAGTACACCATCTGGGAATTGTGTCATGCGTTAAACGACCACCGTTTCACGTCAGTCGCCTCGGCTTGGTGTAGTCCGTGCATTTCTCCCCCTATTTTTTATTTCTGATCTGTTTGTATTGTTTCCCCCCCCGTTTGGTAGTGAGTGTGACTGGGCGAACCGGACTCAGGATGCTACCGAAGAAACGCAGCGGCGGGAGGCTCAGTGTGTGATATTGACTCTAAATCAGTACACCTCGTGGGTGTGGGACAGTTTTTTTTCTTTTCTTTTTTTTTTTTTTTAAATCCAACGACCTGTGAAGACCCAACAGAGGACTTGGGGTGGGGGGGTTATAAGGTAAGATCATTTAAAGTATGTCTAAATCTGAGCATTTCTTTACGAATCGCGTTGAGGCTGCATGGTGGAGCGATGCCCTGGGTGTATGTTTGCGTGGAGAATGCAGTTACCGGCCTGTTTTGTACTACTGCAGTCGTTTCAGTGCTGCTTTTTAATTTTCTTTTCTGTCATTAGCGGTATTGCCTGCCTCCGACAGTGTGTATACATCATACATGATTGTTGGTATGGACGTTTATTAAGGACGATACAATGAAATACCTTCATTAAACGAGGGGTTCGAGTCTAAAAAATGGCCTGTCATAACACGTTAAATAAAACGTAATAAGTATATTAAATGCAATAACAATAATGCTGAAATAACAATTTTCATGTAAAATATAGAACGTTACTAAGGTGATATCTCTCTCAAAATCCCGAAGTAAAGATATTTGCAGGTTTGATAACCTAAGCCATTTATTTACACTACAATTGCTGGTCGTGTTATAGATTGCTGGAAATCCTGCCTCACGCCTTTATTATATAGCACAGCTTTACGTATTCGTATACATTGGTATACTCAACGTAAATGAGATGATATACACATCTGTTTAGTAGTGTCGCTGTACTCATCTTAAACCCCCACCCCCTGCATCTCAGTCGTTCAACGTGCCTTTGTCCTGAGATGTAATATACTGCACTGTTAAGACTGTTTAGTAAGAAAATCACACCTAGAAAATACTGACCAATTCATAACGTGGATACTCAACTTACCTAGTAAGTTATATATGTTTTGTTAGTAGTAAAACAATATACTATATTTGGTATTTCGGTACGCTTTACCTCGGCAGTTAACCGCATATACCCTATATGCTTTGATTTCAGGAACTATGACTGATAGTAATGTAGCATACATCACTCAGTGCTCATGGGTTTGTAGGAGGGAAGGAGGTGCGGGCTCGGGAGATGGAGGGAATGGCAGTGGGGGCTCATTAACTTCACGCAGGGGTTTGGAAGTAGGGGCCACACAGGCCCACGTTTCCGGAAACATCTGTCGCTTTAAGGTTAAAGAAACGGCAATGACACTTATACTCACCCCCACCCCCTCTGACATTGTGTTGTGTTTTTCCATGTATATACGTGTTTGTTAGTGTGTGCGATTGTATAAAAAAATCGGTTTGTGTATATATTTTTTCAACTCTTCACTGCCTATGTCATCACGCATTTATGTTTGCGTGTGGGGATTGGAGTCTGTCTAGGTTATATCTACAGGCAATTTCACGCTTTGACTGAGGACCCCCATCTGCCAGGATTTTTGATTTGTTTTTACACTCATGTCGTTTTCTTGTTGAAAGGAATATACACTTCATTGTCAAACCTCACAAAATCAGCATCACACTGCTGTCTGCAGAAACGTGACACGCTTTTGGGTCTTCCGGTAAAACGCAAACCCCATGTTAAGCACACAGTTGAAGAGCAGCCCTTACAGACAGATGAGGAGTGTTTCGAAGCGACATGTGCACGACGCATCTGACGATGGTGCGGACAGATGCTTAAATTCAAGCTAAGTGACCGAGTCGATCAGCGTCAGCGCCGTGCTGGCGTGTGGTGACATCACTGAGCTGTCCATGGTGCTGAAAAGGTGTCAGTCTTGTCATGTTCACCGCGTCCAAGTTTCCATCGATATAGCACTGTAATCCATCTCCTTTTAAATGACTGGATAACATGGAGGGATGATCTTTGTTTAAGAAATGCATACGTTTTTATTTAAAGTTAAGCTTGACTAGATATTCCAAATCATGTTTTGTAAAGAGCCAAACTGCAGGGTAGTGTCCGGATGTTAGTGTGTAGAGTTTATCTGGCCTCTAGTGGCTTAGAACACACACAGCTGATCCCCACTCTAAAACGAGGAGAGCAAAAGGAATTTGACCAGTGTGACTGCTATTGTGTGTATGTGTGTGGCCTAACATACATACACAGAATCAAATACATGCATTACACTTAATACTTTCTGTCGATGTTATGTACACGCCTTACCATGTGTCAGAGCCCCCCCCCCCCCACACACACACACAGAAGTATAGCGTCTCATTTCAAGTAGTGTATAGCTTTAACAATGTCATAGCTATTTATAACATACTTGGTCATAGACCACACAGCTCAATCAATACATACAAACATACATACAGGCGCTCGCAGATTTAATCAGAAGCAGCAAAGCCTCAACATTAGTTCTACAATGTTACAATGTTCTTGAAAAGCTGATATTTAATTACAAATTGAAATTGACTAATACTGATGTAAATAATGTATATTTTTGTAACTGTCCGGATAGCTTTTTGTATAAAAAATAACTAACTCCAAAACAACAATTTAAATTCTGGCAGTGTACACCAAATATGTCCAGAGCCTACTATTAATACATATATTATATAGGATTCCAAACTGTTTTTAAGAGTGTATATAGTTGCTCCCTGCCCCCCGCATAGCCTTTGTGTTAATATCAGTCCTAAGCTGACTCTTAAAACTTCTCAAAGTATTATCACTTAATATTTACTATTATAAAAGCCTATTTGACAGCACTCCCTCTTTCACTGTTATTTGATGTCATTCGTCATTGGTGTTCCATGTTCTTCATAATGCAATCTAATGATACCTTGCTAATTGTACAAGAGCATTCACAACGTGAGGTGCACCATGAGACACAGTTGGGAGAGCAGCAAGGCTTGCATTTCAGACTAAAACAGCAGTGTACTGACTTGCACTGATCGATTGCATTGCTCTTTGGATGTTATCGCTAAGAATGGGTGTGAGCTGGTGTCACAGTAAATTTATTATAGAAACACATAGCATGTTGAGGATGATGATTATTGTCAACCGTAAAATATGAAAAAATAAAATATGAAAGATAGGCATTACAAAGGGTTGAAGTCTTGGAAATACTGTTGATCTACATCATAACAGATTTTACTTTTTCATTTGAAAAATGAAAGGAAAAATAGTGATGTCACCAGATAGATTCTGTTATAAAAATAACAGCAGACTGTGCGTAAACACACTCAACTAATTTAAATTTGATTTAATATTGCGTATCTTAATCGTCAAACACCCTGCATGGTGCAGATGAATAGGCAAACTAAATATCAATTACATTTGGCTTTGGGTGCGCATTTTTAAGAATATTAGTGATTAAAAATGCATCCATATTATTGCATAGTCAGTTTGGTAAGTTTCGGTGCAATGTGTTTTTATACAGAAGTATCATTTATATACAGAAGTAAATGTGTTTCTCACATTCTTCCTCCATTGATCTCCAAGTTTACACACTTTGAGTCCTACTTTTTATAGTTCTGTCAGTGTTTTATCACCTCTCCCTGGGCTGTTAATATTTGCATATTGATCTGTTTTTACACATATGATTTAAACTTTAAAATCTACTACAAACTAACCCCCCCCCATACAGTTACCACTACTACTACTACTAATAACAATAATAATAATAATAATAATAATAATAATAATAAAACGATCTGATTATCTTTAAAGCTTTGGCTGGGACAGTTGAAGAGCCTTACTTTAATGCAGTATGGCATGTTTCCTCCCTCAGGTTTATTCTAGTGTTTCTTTGTCAAGTGCATCACTGGTTAATACCCTGGAGCAGGAACTTGGACAGAATTCTGGCAGAGTGTTTCTGCTGAAAGGTCAGACTGTATCTATTAATGGGGATGGGGTCCTGTCTTTGTGCCAGAGTTGCACTGGTGGCAGCTGTGCCCATCTTGGAAGCCTGATTGCATCAGATCTCTGAAGCTGAGGAAGGTTGGGCCTGCTCAGTACTTGGAGAGGGGACATCGAATGGGAATTACTCATGGAAGTGATGTCAGTGGACCCTTGTGTGCTCTGGGTCAAAACTACTAGAGCATGACTCCAGTTTGGTTTTAATATCTCATGCAAGGGAACTGGGCTGAAGTTAGTGTCATGTGCCACTCCCATGTCTGGGGTCTCTGCTGAAACGAAGAGACCTCATCACAGTTGGTTGTCCTGATTGACTAGAAATACATGCAAATTATAATCTCACACACACCATGTCTCCCAGGGGTCTTGAATCAAGCATTGACATGTATTTGGGGTGATGTACTGCTGCAGAAATTACATTACTTCTGTAATTAAAAAAAATCTAATCTCTCTATTGAGTTACAATTCAGCTTGACTTTGAAATAAAATAAATGTCTTCCTTTGTGCACCCCCCCCCCATATAGTAATATTGCATTTTGATTCTATTCAGTCTCCTTTCTTACTGATATTTAGCCAATGTTGTCAATGTAGATTTTTTTTAATAGACATTTTCCTAATGAGGATGTCCATAAGAACTATATCAATTCATCCAAAAAGGAAACATTTTATTCCAGACACACTCCTTTCCTTAATGACATAATAAGCAATGGAGATTGGAAACACACCTTTATCTTGGTATTTTCAAATGGCAGGACTTTATTGGTAAATTGTGAAACTACATATATTTTTTATTCTTTCTTTTGTCTTCCAGTGTTTTACCTCATTTGACCACAAAACTATAACTCCAGGCCTGTTTTCAACACAAAGAGCGCCGTATATCACAACATTTAGTCTAATTAGTAACTAGATGCTAAAAAAATCGAATTGTTTAACAAATTGACTGATCTGTATTATAATAATAATAATAATAATAATAATAATAATAATACAGTCTTGTGTTTCTTGATTTTCCTGTATAGTGGTGTTGTGCAAGTGCTTACTTTTATTTAGCTTTGGAAATTGACATTGGTTTAATTTTTCACATTCAAGATAGGAAGAATATTCTTCCAGAGCAGAAGGAGGGTTTAGTTTGAACTGAGCTTGCTCTCCCCACCAGTCTACCTAAATAAGACAGATCGGCATTAAAACACATTATCCTGACACAAAGTGACACCTGTCTAGGAGTATCATTGTCAATGCAAACATTATATAGCTTCCTCAGGGATATACTGTGTGGCAAAAATCAGCCCTCAGCATGTATATGTTTGGGATGTTGTCAATATTAATGTAGATGGCTTATTGCGGCGTGATAAGAGGCATTTTTATTTTTCTATTGTGGATCTGTTGCTGTAACATGTTGCACATTTTCAGACACTTGGGCTTCAGAAAGGGTGGGGGAGGGTTGACATGGATGACTCACAGCCTAATATCTAAAATGATTTTGACATAGTGACTTAACAAAAAGGTGCAATTAAACATTTCTTGCAGTGCACTAAACAAAATCAGGTGTTTACAATGGTGTTTTTCAGTGTTATGGCATATTTTTCAGTTTTTACATGGGTGACACAGAAGAAAGATATTGCAATGTTCAGTTCTTTCAAGTTTATACCAGTTTAGTGTTTTTGTTTTGTTGGTTTTTTAGCCTTATTTTAAGGTGATTTGGATGTTTTTTAATGAGAAAATATAACATATTTGCCACCTTAAAACTCTAAATGGATTCTTCTTGTAGCAGTATCATGTTGAATAAGGTCTGAAGACAAAAACACAATTACTGCAATGAGGTAAAAAACATCCTGATGGAATACACATGATTGACACAAACGGTGAAACTAGTAGATTAGGAGATGGAGACTTGGTTGTAACAGTGGTAGAGAAAGGAGTGGAGTGGGGTGGGGAGAGGTATGTTACAAAATCAGAGCCATCAGCTTGATTTATGTGAGCTATTTTATTTTGAGGTCAGCAGAGCTAACAGCATGTAAAAATCACTCCTGTCGTGTAGATTAAGGACTTTTAAATTTTACGATGATGAATACGAGCCGGTTTGCCCAGCCAGTGAAGAGATTGTGTGAGGACGAGTTTATGTATGCTGATTCTAACACTATTGGCTCCATGCGATCTTCCTTTTGGCTCTGACGTATTCAACACCGATCATCTTTCCGCCTTGCTTGGAAGAATGTAAGACACGGAGTCATTGCGACGCCCAAGCAGTTTGCGGGTCACTGTCAGTCTCGTTGAGGCCGGCGCTTCATTAATTTGATGTAATAGGCTGTGAACCACAAAAGCCAAGTTATGCCTTCACTGAACGACGACAACATAGCATTGCTGCAGTGATCACAAACCAATCCATTCTCGTCTGGCCTTTGTCATGGGTGTATTATAAAATAAATATTACAATGGTTTAGTGTGTAGAGTTCTGATTATGTTGTTGTCACTTGTTCTTCCACTCTTATTTTATAAGGGTTGATGTTGGAAAACATCTTTATTATTCTGCAAGCTGACAAGAATAAAAATTGTCAAATATTTCCTTCCTGTTCAGCTGTAAATCATAGGTGATTTGAATTATTATCCAATTAATGGATTCAAGATCTGGGGTGGAATGCAAACCAGGGGACCCTACCATGCCTGAAGCCTGGAGTTGCCCATAACTGTCCTACAGTGCTACACCATCGCTACAAGATTCATCGTTATATGATTTTAAATCATCATTATATGATTAAAAGATCAAATCTAGGAATGGTGCTAAAAAAGGGATGAAATTTAGGAAAGTAGTTGAAAGCTTTAAAAGTTATTGTATATGTGTGTTTTTCAAGTGGGAAAAACCCACGGCAAGGCTACTTGAACATTGTTGAAGCATTACTCTGTCTGGGGCATTTAACACTAGGTGCTGGACTGTGAACCCAAAACAGACTGAAAACAGTGCTACTTGCTGTACCTCTATAAAAAGGACACTGAACCTGCAAACATCTGTCAATTTCCAGCTTTGCAAAAGAACCGAAGGGTAGTAGACTTGGATAAAAATATATCCAAACTCATACAGATCTCTTAATTTGCTCTTCAGGATTCAGTAAGAGTATGTGTGTGTGTGTTTCCTAATGATAGGACCCCAGAATAGATGTATTTTGAAAGATTTCCCTTAGGAAAGCCCTCTGAGGGGAAGTGTATTTTCATGGTCAGTTGAGAGAAGACTGTAGGACAGTGGGTGCCAGTAAGCAAAATCCCTTCAGTGCCATTGCTGTATTTAAGAAGAAATCTACAGACAGTTGTCTTTCTGGGATCCTTTATAGGAATAGCTTGACGTGTCTCTTGAGGTAAAAAGTGTATGGGTAAGCATAATCTAACATTTTTGTTTACTGTTCTAAAATGCCTGCATTCAAATTATGGTGTGAAGAACCAATATATTGTATTTTTTCCCCGCTTAAGTGATTTGCAATGCACTTGATATGTTGCCTCTATCTTGTTTAACTGTCAGTCGGAAGAATGCCATTTCTGATTTTTGGTCACATTGTTGGCTGAGGTTTTGCTTCTTATTTTGTGTGGCACGAAAGCTTTGCTGTTGTAGTTGTGGAAAAAAAGTGGTTATGTAAATGAGATTTCTTTAGGGTTCCATTTCAGTGTGTCGGACAGAATCATCATCTCGAACCATCTCATCATTCTGAAACGTAGTTATCACTAGGCTTTGAAAAACATTTAGGAAAAAGCTGTTGTACATTAACAGTCAATATTATAGGAATTCTTGGGTAGTTATACTTACATAGAACTAAGCAATTGCAATTGAGAAGCAGCATTGATTCATAGGAAATGTACAAACCTTTACAAAATCAAATGTCTTTAATAATGAAATATAATAATGAAAATAGCCCCCCTTGTCAGACCATACCAGCTATACATACTCTGGTTGTCTTTATTTTACCCATCAAGTCCAGAGAATGTAATACTGCTCTTCATGTTTTTTTAATAGATTTTTTAATTTAATTTAATTTAATTTGTATCCTATCATGATAAAATGTATCAATGGGAGTTTTAACCAGTGCATTCATTTCAAAACCTATTATTCAACTATAAAATATATTTTTTTCTCCAGCTGTGTGTTTGGGTTCAAAATAAAATACAAAAAAAAAAAAAAAAAAACCTCCTAACAAATTGCATGTCATTACCATTGCACAGTATTGTTTAACGTACACGACAATTGTAAGGTATTTTCTCAATCAGACGCGGGTATGGAGTGATGGATGTGAATTAGTGTGTTTCAGGGAGCTATTAAAAGGAAAGGGGAGTATATTGAGTTATATTTGTGCACAACATTATATAGCAAAGGTTTTGGAATCGAAAGCAAATTTGATTATTATTATTATTTTTGTTTGCAATACTATTGAAAGAAAAACATGAAAGTTGCAAACAAATTATTTTGAAGCCTCAGATAGTTTTATGTTAAATATTTTCAATAATAACATGACTGAATCGATTTTATTTGCCTACAGTTTTCTTACCCTTGTTTCCGTTACCCAGATGTTTGCTTTTGGGTCTTGTTTTTGTGTTTTTTTTTTTTTTTTTTTTTTAGATTTTAGATTTTGGCACATTCTTCATGTGTAGGCGGGGTTTACAGACATATACGCCTCCCTGTAAACCCCACCTACCCGCGAGGAATGTGCCAAACACGAGAGCAAAAAACAACAAGACATAAAAACAAGAAGTGAAAGCAATGATCTAGGAAAAGTAACCAAAGGTAAGAAAACTGCATCCAGATTAAATGGATTCAATGCTGAAATACTTAACAAAACTAGTTTAGCCTTTTTTTCGCATTTGAAATCAATTTTGCTCACGCTTCAAAATTATTTATTTGTAACTTTTTTGTTTTGCTTTTAATATTATTATTTTTGTTTGCAGTACTAATTATTTTGCTTTTGATTCCAAAACCTTTGCTTTATAATACTGGCATAAATATGACGCCATAGTCTGACTGTTGGCTTCTGAGGCAGTTTGTGATTTATAGAGATTCTACAGTTAAACTAAAAGAAGACAAGCATCCAAAGACCAGTAATCAAAAGAAAATATATTGTAAGCTATGAGAGAGAGAGAGAGAGAGAGAGAGAGAGAGAGAGAGTCCAGTGCCAACAATACTGAATTTGTATACTGTAATTTTCAGGTTCATTTTGCTTCTAAAAAGCAGTTGATGTAGTGACACAAAACCCATTTGACTTACTCACTGTTTATGCATGTATGTATTCACTGAATGCTTTATTTAGATCTTAGCCATTGTTACAGCATATCCAGTTATAATATATATTGGATATTGTTTTTAGCTTTGCTAACATATATTTTACATTGTTTCTTTAAAAACAAATGTAAGAATTCAGTTTTCACCTGCAGGACAGAACAGTCCAACATCCTCCAGAGATAACAAATTAGATTGATAGATATGTATTTTGAGTTCTATTCTTATTACAGAATATGTTTACTTTTAATCTAGTTAAAAATCAAAACCGCAATTAAAAAAGGGGATTCAAGAAAACAGGCTCCTGTTCAGCATTCTCTCCTGAAAGTCTGATCTGTGTGTGTGTGTGTGTGTGTGTGTGTGTGTGTGTGTGTGTGTGTGTGTGTGTGTGTGTGTGTGTGTGTGTGTGTGTGTCTCCTCCTAGCCTTCTCACAGCTGTCTGGAACTGGGGTCAGAACAACACTCCAGGCAGTGACAAGCAGCCAGTCCCTCAATGAACATAGACACACACACACACAATCGAACACTCGCACTCGCACTCGCACTCGCACTCACTCTCTCTCTCTCTCTCACACACACACACACACACACGCACACACAAGCACTCACAATCGCTCTCACTCTCACTAGCACACACCAACACACACACACCACACACACTCACACACACACACACACACACACACACACACACATTTACATATTATGTACTGTTTCTTTCCATTGCCTTCGATTACATTTTCATACCATAGTCCTGCCTCAGCCTCCACACCACAGACAGACAGACAGAAACACACATGCCCCCCCTTCACACACACACACACACACAATAATATTTACTTGACACATGGTGTTCTTAGATCATTTCATGCATACACATTCAATTCATGTTTAAGACTAGACCCATCAGATTAAATTACACAGTTTCAAAAGGTAGCCGTCGTTGGATCTATTTTGCCTGTTGTAGCCGATCATTTTTTCAGTGACCACTGATCAGCGATTTTTAAAGGCCTCTGGTCTTTGCATTGCTCTCTGCAGATCAAGGCTTCCCCATCTTCACCTCTTCATATCCCTGATGTCTAAATGCTTATCATGGGAATGAAACGGCCTTTCTTGAAACGTGCTTCACTTTTGTAACGTAACACTTTTAGGTTAGTGTTAATTCAGCCCGTTTATGTAGGTGACCTTGAACCACTATTGTCAGCCACTGGATCAATGTTCCAGGACAGTATTCCCCCAGTGTGCAACATGAGTTGGGGTCATTGCTACAGCCTTGTCCTGTAAGTGGTCTCCTTTCAGAACTACTACAGTCACATAACATACGTGTCTGACTTTACACAAAATTATATTCTAATGAAGTTTTTTGTATTACGTAAAATGCAAAGTGATTGTTAACGGACATTTGAAAGGGGTGTTGGTGATTGGATTCCTTTTGTTTTAAGTGGGGTTGTCTGCTGAGGAACACCATTGGCCATTGGATTTTAGTAGCTGGTTACCAGTTAAAACTGCTCAGAGGGAGACATGCTCTTCTCTGCACTGTACCCTTTTTATTTTGATGCCCTGAGATCCATTAACTGAAGCTAGCAGCACTTTGTACAGGGTGGAATGCAGAAACTCCAGGAGTCACTGAACTGTGTAACATCAGCTTCAGGGCTCACTTCATTCCCACAGTACTTCGCAAATGGCTTGCTATCTATTTTTTTTTTTCTGAATATTATCTGAAATAATTAAAAATATCAGCAGCAGAAGTACCCTACTAGAAATAGTATTATCTACACAAATTTTATTTTTTTTATGATAAAAGTAGCTCTCCAGGTTATTTCCAAAATGTATGGGGGGGTTGACAGAATGTAAATAAATAAAGCTCCTTTGTGAACTTCGCTTTTAATTTAATTTATTTTAATTATTTTATTTCAACTTTCCTTGTGTGCCCTGGTAATCACTATTCAAAAACTGAACCGAGAAGGAAACCATTGGAGCACAGTATGGGGAAGGGACATATACTGCATCATTTTTTACATTAATAATACTAATCATTAAGAAGATTAGAGGGTGCAGAAACTGCTAGAAGAATGGGTGGTGTAGAAAAGGTTTGCAAATCAATGTCCAATGCTTGTAAAATTGTGCGTCTATGTGGAAACACAGCAAGCTATTTCGGAGATAGCAGTCTGTCTAAGAAATGTATATACTTAAAAAAACATTTCTTCTTGAAGCTGCTTTTAAGTGTCTTTGAAGAATGAGATTCTGCCTTTGGTTGGGATTTTAATTTCCTAATAACAGCAGCAAAAATAAGAGCTTCCTGTCGCCATGCCATTTTACTAAAACTCACAAAATTTGAATTACCCGAGGTGATGAAAAGTTGTTTGTGTTCATGTGGCCAAAAGGCTGTTATGACATTTGTCTTGCATTGTTTCCTCCTGGTGTGTGGGTTGTTTTTTGGCCTAATATGTATTGCTCTTTTACCTGGTCCAAAATTTTGCTGAGCCTTGGCATTTGATTATGTTTTAAATTTATTTTTAAAGAGAGTAAATGGTTTCAGATTTGAGATTTGAAGCAATACCACAATGTGCTTAGAGGGAGGTGAATAATGCTGAATCACATCCTTACTTGTATGTGTGTGTGTGTGTGTGTGTGTGTATGTATGTATATATATATATATATATATATATATATATATACACTCACCTAAAGGATTATTAGGAACACCTGTTCAATTTCTCATTAATGCAATTATCTAACCAACCAATCACATGGCAGTTGCTTCAATGCATTTAGGGGTGTGGTCCTGGTCAAGACAATCTCCTGAACTCCAAACTGAATGTCTGAATGGGAAAGAAAGGTGATTTAAGCAATTTTGAGCGTGGCATGGTTGTTGGTGCCAGACGGGCCGGTCTGAGTATTTCACAATCTGCTCAGTTACTGGGATTTTCACGCACAACTATTTCTAGGGTTTACAAAGAATGGTGTGAAAAGGGAAAAACATCCAGTATGCGGCAGTCCTGTGGGCGAAAATGCCTTGTTGATGCTAGAGGTCAGAGGAGAATGGGCCGACTGATTCAAGCTGATAGAAGAGCAACTTTGACTGAAATAAGCACTTGTTACAACCGAGGTATGCAGCAAAGCATTTGTGAAGCCACAACACGTACAACCTTGAGGCGGATGGGCTACAACAGCAGAAGACCCCACCGGGTACCACTCATCTCCACTACAAATAAGAAAAAGAGGCTACAATTTGCACAAGCTCACCAAAATTGGACAGTTGAAGACTGGAAAAATGTTGCCTGGTCTGATGAGTCTCGATTTCTGTTGAGACATTCAGATGGTAGAGTCAGAATTTGGCGTAAACAGAATGAGAACATGGATCCATCATGCCTTGTTACCACTGTGCAGGCTGGTGGTGGTGGTGTAATGGTGTGGGGGATGTTTTCTTGGCACACTTTAGGCCCCTTAGTGCCAATTGGGCATCGTTTAAATGCCACGGCCTACCTGAGCATTGTTTCTGACCATGTCCATCCCTTTATGACCACCATGTACCCATCCTCTGATGGCTACTTCCAGCAGGATAATGCACCATGTCACAAAGGTCGAATCATTTCAAATTGGTTTCTTGAACATGACAATGAGTTCACTGTACTAAACTGGCCCCCACAGTCACCAGATCTCAACCCAATAGAGCATCTTTGGGATGTGGTGGAACGGGAGCTTCGTGCCCTGGATGTGCATCCCACAAATCTCCATCAACTGCAAGATGCTATCCTATCAATATGGGCCAACATTTCTAAAGAATGCTTTCAGCACCTTGTTGAATCAATGCCACGCAGAATTAAGGCAGTTCTGAAGGCGAAAGGGGGTCAAACACAGTATTAGTATGGTGTTCCTAATAATCCTTTAGGTGAGTGTATATATATATATATATATATATATATATAATCAAACTATTTAATAAAGTGTATGTGTGGGAAACTTTAATTTAATAAAGTTTGTGTATGTGTGTATATATATACACTTTAGTAAATACAGTTTTGATTATTTACATAAAATCAAGCTGACTCTCAAGTTTGTATAGAAGAGAAGTTTGTATAGACTCAACATGATGTAGACAAAGACATACACTAGTATGGCATGATCACTTAATGTGGTCTTTTTAAGGAAGCACTGATTTTATAAGAATTGAAAGTTGGAAAGAAAAAAGTCTGCAA
Source organism: Amia ocellicauda (assembly GCF_036373705.1). NCBI lineage: Eukaryota > Metazoa > Chordata > Actinopteri > Amiiformes > Amiidae > Amia > Amia ocellicauda. The sequence goes on along the minus strand of NC_089854.1, from coordinate 14,169,949 downwards.
TGAGTCTTCCTGTCATCTTAGAACAAGCAGACTATGCATGGAATTTGCTATCTTCTTCTTTTAATAATTAAAATCAATTAATTATCTAAGCCTTTAAGTTAGAATCACACCTTGTGGAGGTTTCCACAAAAGATGATTAACATACAAAAGTGCATTGAATATGAACCGATCCTTTAATGAAGTATGGACAAAAGGAAGTGATACATTTTTCTCATGCTGACACTGTCGTATTTTGTTTGCCAGTATTTGATTAAAAGTGAACCACTCTGACCAGTTACACTGTATGCAGCACTGGGTATTGCTTAGAACTTGTGGCTGTTTGGCTCTGTGCTGTGGGATTTGGGCTTGACTGACAGTTGAGTGCCTTTTAACTGTGGTCTGCTGGTACAGGGTGTGCGATGTGCCAGAGTTCCACACAGTTCCACAATTTATGAAGTCTTGATTAATTATTTTTTGCTCTCAGCCATTCCAGCTTCCTCACAGACTGCAGATTCAATTAAGTGCACAACACCTTTTTTCTATTACCTTTTTTTCCCTTCCCAGTACTGACAATGTATTCCTTGTAAAATTAAAACAGAGCAATAATCATGTTTTAGGGAATGGAAATCTGTGGGGAAACAGAATCTTGCAGAAATATTTGTGTAACTTTTTTGGATGTTAGGCTGGTAAGATCCTACATTTTGTTTTTGAGGATTGGGATACTGTACTGAAATACTTTGTCTGCTTTGTTATTGCAAGCACTGAAAGGTTATCTATAACACATCTCCTATTTTGTCTTTACACATGAGCTGCTATCTGTTTATTTGTGCAAATTTTAATGTTTTAACATTTTGTTTGTTTTTATCCAAAGCTTCCAGCAGCCTCAAAGAAAAGCCTCAAGAAAGCTTGCCACAATAAATATGTACAGTGTTTCTGGGATCTTCCTATGGTTTTGCCATGCATTTACATTTGCTTTGCCTTGTATTTCTTCTTAGTTTGTATCAATTCACTGTACAGCTGTGAGCTTCACCTTGATTTTATTTTTCTACTTATAGTTAAAGCAGGGAATAAATCAAAACTTTGACCCACCCACTAATCAAAAACTTTGCTATTAGCAGGTGGGTGGAAGATTTAATCCAGCCCTAAGCATGGTTACCAGGGGATACTACTGAAGTACATTTTAATAAGGGAAAGCAGTGTCTATACAGAGTCTAGTGGGTAAGGAACTGTGACAATTTTCATAAATCCTTACATATTTCCACAATTTCCGTAACAAATTGTGCAACACCCTTAATCTTGATAAATAAGTGGAAATGGAACTTCAGGGGGCGGTTGCATAAACATAGACTAAGGCTATATTCGAATATCATACTACACGTGCTACATACCAACATTTCAGTAGTATGCAGGATGCATATTCGACGTAGTATATTAATTTGTAGTGTGGTAAAAGTACCCGGATGGCTTGCTACAGTTGCCAAAATATGCAGTATACAACCAGAGCTCACTACAAGGAGATACACTACTACTGCATCCCATCATGCTTTGTGTTTGGTCACATGACGTATATAGTACAATGAACATGTGCATACAGATTATGATGAATATGCTTTGTATGAATTTTCATTCTTTTTGCAGCTTATATTTTACTTTTATTTTTGTAAAAAAAAATAGTCCGATATAGAATCGGTGTAAAGTAAAGCCTTTGATTAATATAGGCTAGCATTGATTATTAATTGATTAGGCTACCATTGATTATATAGGCATAATCATTCATTATGAATTCGGCTTGTTTTGGGGAAATTTGCCAAGCAGTAGTGAGGAAATCAATAAACTGTCAGATGATCTTGGGTGTTAATGCCATTATGGTCTGATGGTAAATTGTGCTTATTGATGGCTGTGATGATGGTCCCAAAACACCACTGCTACACTGTTGCATTTTCCCTGTGGCCAGACACTGCAACATTGTCACCACCTTTATCTCTGCTGACAGTGCCTCATTTCTGACAGTGGCAGAAGAAACTGCAGTTCTGACTAATTCAGTAACCAAGAATATTCAATTTCTCTCCTATCTATATCGCCGCAATAACTCTTCATCATCACACCGCTGTAAAACTTATTTCCTTTCAAGGAAGGTGTGCTGATGCCTTCTTCTCATTGCTGCCATCTCCCAACTCCTAACTAGTTAGGGGACCTTGTGAGGTCTCCAAAATATTGGTCAAGTTAGGAGAACTTTTAATTCTTAAGAATCTTTATAACTAGCTTTTACTCCTAGGTGTAAAATTGATGTCCCAAATTGACGTCACTCTCAGATATTTCAGGCACTTAGGACCGATGCATTACTTTCAAACGCTTTATGAATATGGGCACAGGTTAAGTCTTAGGTAGTCTTAATTTATATGCAACTGACTAACTTGCATTAAACTAGACTAACTGTCAAAGTAAGACTAGTCTAATGGTTAAGACTAGTCTAATATAGTTTTATGCAACCGGCCCCAGGTCTTTTCTGCAACCTGGCCCTGATTCCACACCTGAGGGTTATGGATTCAAATCCTAAGTGGGGACAGTGCTGCTGTGCTTTTGAACAAGGTGCTTTTCCCCACAGCTGGTCCATTAGAAAAAAACAACAACAACAACAACAAAAAAAACACTGTTTAAATAGGTACCAGAATTTGCATAAAAACAAATACCGAATGTGATCCCTGTGAGCCACTTTGGATCATTATTAGTAGTGAACTGACAGCTCTTGCTTGTCTGTTCTGCAGGGTCACAGGGTTTAGCCGTCATGGCCAATGCCTCGACAGACCTGGATAATGCAGAGGCCCAGCGGCAGCTCAATAACAACAACCGGCCGGCTAGCACCACCGAACAAGCATGGGACATGGAAAGCACCACCGCCAAGCTCTTCGAGTGCTCCCGGATCAAAGCGCTCGCAGGTAGGCCACTCTGCGCACCTCGGGGAAAGGAACAGTAAATAGGAATCCCATTGGCAAGGCCGTTTCGGATATTATGAGATTGTAGATAAGTCACCAAGCTGTGCTGGACATCTCATGCATGTTTGGTGCTGTGGAGGATGCTTCTCCATTAATAGACATGGAGTTCAAATATTAATAATAATATTCCACTTTTCCACTTAATCGGTTCAATTAGTACAAGAGCCGGCTGCTCTTAAGAGTCCTGTCCAATAGGAGGATATTTCCATGATCTCTTCCATTATTCTACTGTACAAATGTTTCTTTGTTTTGGGATTTAGAGTTTCTCCCCTATAGTACAATATCTGCAACATTTCTCCTTGTGTGAATCTTAGTAAATCAGGCCCTATATTGCTGTGTCCCAATGATAACTACAGTACAGTTTACGGAAGTATTTTGCTCTGAAGGGAGTAATTTGTAACCAAAGATGTTTCACTGCAGTTTTGTCTTTTTGTGTTTTGTCCAGATGAGCGGGATGCTGTTCAGAAGAAGACTTTCACCAAATGGGTGAACTCTCACCTGGCCCGAGTTTCCTGTCGCATTGCAGATCTCTACAATGACCTCCGGGATGGCTACATGCTTACCAGACTGCTGGAAGTGCTGTCGGGAGAGCTGCTGGTCTGTTCTACCTCCTTTCTTCCCCTCTTTTCTACCTCCCTTCTTTCTTTTCATTTCTGGATGCTGTGACTTTAAGTTTAAGACAATGCCCTTTTTACTAAAATGAGAGCTACATTAATTTTAGGCCTCCATGCAAGATACAAGTTTGAGCTGCTGCAGGTACCATTTTGTAGTTTCTGTCTTAACAAAAATGATGTTAATAAATGACTGCTTAAAATAGAACTTGGAGAATCAAATATTAAAGACTTAAAGATTTCCATGTCCTCTTTTTGAAAGTGTTTTGTGCAGCAGCTGCAGTTGTTGTGACCTGTTTGACTTCTGTTGATCTCTCTCTCTCTCTCTCTTTCTCTCTATCTCTGTCGCCTCAGCCCAAGCCCACCAGAGGCCGAATGCGCATCCACTGTCTGGAGAACGTTGACAAGGCTCTCCAGTTCCTGAAGGAGCAGAGGGTACATCTAGAGAATGTGGGCTCCCATGACATCGTGGACGGCAACCATCGCCTCACCCTCGGTCTCATCTGGACCATCATTCTGCGCTTCCAGGTATAGGAAGTCCCTTTTTCATTTTTCATCATGGGTAGACACTCCAACCTTGGCACTCCAGTTCCATTCCGTTTCATTTTAAGACTTTATTCCTACAAATTGTTAAATATAGTCGATTACTCCAGGTGGGTCATACAGCAAAACACTATGGGCCTCCAGGAATGAATCGCTTGAGTTTCAGGTCCATGACAAAATTACGCTTGAATCCCCTGAATAATGTTACGTTCCTGCAATGGAATGGAATTGTTGAGAGCTGTTCATCCTTTATTTCGATCACTAGACTGGAGAAGTGATTCCTTTAATTTACTTGAAGTCCCCATCCCTTGCCACAGAATATGATGTGTTTTTACTTACCTTCCCTTAGAAACCTCCTGGTAAGCCTGGTCTTAGGAATAGAAAAGTTTAGGAAAGCTGTGCCCAGCTCATCTTTTCTTTCAGCGTTATGCCAGTGATCTTCCTGTTAGTGGGTTAGCTAGGGCGTTTTGGCTGCTGTCCATGTCCCAAACTGGAGCCAGTCAGTCGATTGGGCTCTTAAATTTTTCATGCAGTGAAAGAGAAGGAGCAGATTATTGGAAACGTGTTGTGAGGGGCCGGGTGGAACTCTGGGAATGGAAGGGCTAGTCTTTCTTCTCCTCCCCACCCCCCACCTCCCTCTTCTGCTGTCAGACTTTCTCTGCCCAGTCAGCAGCAAAGGGTCTCGCTACTGCAGCAGCTGCATTGGGACAGAGGGGGGGTTGAGAATGGGGGGGAGGAATAAAAGAAACAAAAGAAAAAGAAAGGGAAGGCCTTATGAATGAGGCAGGCAGGTGAGCTGGAAACATGATATAGGAGATTTGTTCATGCAGGAGCTTCAGGAGAGCCTAACAGGACAGTCTTGAGCAAAGCGTTTGTGAAGAACAAAATAAACACTCTGGAAGGTTGCGGTACAATGTCGCCGCCTGAAAAGTACAATCTTAGCTCATTAGCGATTGCAGCTGTTATTGCTGATGATGATGACAATAGTAGTAGTAGACGTAATAATACAAATAATAATTTTGTTCTGCCACAATCCTTAAACATTGTAGGTAAGAGATGTAAGAGGTAACTGTAATTAATGCTACTACTACATTATTAATAATTCTTTACAGTAGTTCAATGGAATTGACTCAGGAAGCACGTATTCGCTTTTAACTGTACACCATGGGACAGGCCAGACTAGAGATGTTGAAAGCAAAATGAACTACCTACCTTTAGGGAATTACTTGCTTGAACCGATTAACTATTCAACTTTTTTGTTTTTAGAGATTTGACTGCGTTACGGTCCCTGTTAAAGCTTCTGGGTTGTGTTTTACAAGCAGTGTGTGTATATGTGATTGCTGCACAACTTTGACCTTCCAAATGCTCTCCATGAGTTTGATTTATTTCAGAACTAAGTGTTAAGATTAACACTGTCAATGTTGTTCATGTACAGCATTTTCTTTTCACCTGGCTTCCTTCAGTGGAATGGTATCAGGTCCAGCACGCATGCAGCTGATTAGAACAAAATGCGAATGAAGCAAAGGATATGAGAAACACAGAAAAATCATCAAATGCATCCATTGCCTAGCAAAATAATTCTATCCAAGAACCTCCTCAGGAATCCACGATAATTAATCTAGAACATTGTTCTACAATCCTCAAGACTCTGTTAACAGAGGCCTCCTAATTTTAGTCCTGGATCTACCTTTCTGAAACCTGCTCTGGTTCAAGAAAATAAAGCTTCACATCTCTGCTTTTCTTTTTCCTTCTTTAACTTCTTTGCCCCCTCTTTCGTGATCACATTTTTTCCTTACTCCTCAGATACAGGTGATTAAGATTGAGACCGAGGACAACCGAGAGACCCGCTCGGCAAAAGATGCTCTTCTCCTGTGGTGCCAGATGAAAACTGCAGGGTACGTCAATCATCTGCATCTCCAGAACAACATAATAGCTATTCTTCATGCTATTGCATCTTACTTCAGTCGGGATTTGTTCCTGAAATGTTCTCGCCTAACTGCCTGGAGAGCCCCAATCTGGCAGGTTATAAAATGTCTGTCAAAATCCTCAATCACAGAATACCTTAAGCCCATGGAAATTGTGATTACCTACTCAATTAAAAGTTCAATAACTGAATCAATAGGTAGTTACAAATTGGTATAAGACTGAAAACAGCACAGCATGGCTCCCCAGGAGCAGGGTTGGCCAATCTACTTCTTAATAATAGGATTACTTTGATTGCTTCTGGGCTGAAATGCCTGATCTTGCTCTTTCTTGTTGCTCCTATACTCTGACCTGCTTATGTTTAATTCTAAATCTGAACAATGCCAATTTGGAGATTATAAATATTGTGTGGTGTGGGATTGGATCTTGCAAAGTGGTACCTGTAAGCCTGACATACATATTGCTCCTGCTAAATGGTCTAGGAGATGTCTCAGTTTGCTGTTAAGAAGGAAAAAGAAAGGTTTGCAAGCCTATATGGGCAGTGGCTAATGGTGTGCCTGTTTGAAACCCACAGATACCCTGAAGTGAACATCCAAAACTTCACCTCTTGCTGGAGAGACGGATTGGCTTTCAATGCGCTCATTCACAGACACAGGTAATCCAGGAAATTGTTCTAATTCGTAATTACACATCTAGCATAAGCATTTCCAGCAGCTTTGTTTGCATTTGATAGTATTTTTATTTTATTTTAAGCTGTGTATGTTTTTTGTAGGCCTGACTTGATTGAATTTAACAAGCTGACCAAATCGAATGCCACATACAATCTACAGCAAGCCTTTAACACTGCAGAGCAACACTTAGGACTCACCAAGCTCCTAGATCCTGAAGGTGAGGTCTTCTCTTTATATATTTGTCCATATTTGTAAGTCCTTTAATCCACTTGTGTGCTTTTGAGAAGTTTTCATTTTTTTCTAAGTTTATCAACCCTTCAGTTTTGTACTGATGGCCATCATAAAGATAAGATAAGCTAAAAACACGAGAGAGGCTTCAAACCAAAGCAGTCCATTTAGCCCAGCTACAGTTGGTTGCCTAAGCTTACTGGTCCAAGAATGTCGTCCAGATTTTTTATGAAGGATCCTAGGCAATCGGGTTCAATGACATCCATTTTGTTCCAGATGTTTTACAGACATCATCTGTCTAATAACATTTTGTGAAACATTCTAGCGGTATATCCTAAGGATCCCTTCTTCCTTCAATCTGATCGATTTCCTGTTATTTGCTTTCTGTAGATGTGAACACGGAGAACCCAGATGAAAAGTCTATCATCACCTATGTAGTGTCCTTTTACCATTACTTCTCCAAAATGAAAGCACTGGCTGTGGAAGGAAAGAGGGTTGGGAAGGTAGGTAGAGCCCATTGATTGACTGATCAGTAGAGAACATTGATGTTCAACACACACTAAGCAACAGGGTGTTTTCTTTAATTGAGGATCTATAACTAGCTTATTGTTGGATGAAAAGAAGTGGAATCCTGGTAAGTCACTGATAAATAGGGAGAATATAAGGGCTTGGTATTATTCTATTATAGGGGCAGGGGCAGGCCTAGGGGCAGGCCCTAGTGCTCTTCCATTCCTGTCCAATGCAAGCCTGTGTTTTCTCTATTCCTGGTCTGTTGAAGTGATCTTCAACACTAAGGGCTCATTAAGAACTTCAAGTACTAGTTGGATGGAGGTCCTGCAGTTGCACTCACTGGAATAGCCGATTTTATTCAAATTATTGAATATACCCGACAAAATGATTAAGCAAAGCAAAGGTGAACTGATTTCTTATAAAAGGGCATTGCTGACTCTATCTTGTGATTGCCTGAGCAGGTGCTGGACAATGCCATCGAGACGGAGAAGATTATTGAGCGCTACGAAGCCCTGGCCTCGGAGCTGCTGGAATGGATTGAAAAGACCATTGGGATCATCAGCAATCAGAAGTTTGCCAACTCTCTGACGGGCGTCCAGCAACAGCTACAGGCCTTCACCACCTACTGCACCATTGAGAAACCTGTCAAGTAAGAGTTTTGTGATGTAGGGGTAGGAGGAGCCAAAATGGTGCAGTTGAGGGCACAATCCACCATTTTGACCCCTCCTACAACTCCAGTTTATGCCAGTGGCTGTATGCATAAGATATGAGCAAAGAACCCCCTGTGAAAAATAAAACAGTATCAGAAAATGATTATCAGGACAAATGTTTTGGTGGCAAAGAAAGTCTGGACAACATGATTTGTTTCAAGAGCTAACGTTCAGTGTGTAATGAAAAGTTTCATCAGTTCATTTGGATTGAATGGTGGTGTGATGGATGAGCACACTACCACATTGGAAAATACTTAATGTAGGTTATTCTCATTAACTCATGTGTGGAGATTATTTTTGCAATTAGTAGAATACCTATTTTAAGTACAATAACTACTATTGTTAATTATAATTAATTACAAAATGTGGGAAAGAGTAAAGGTACACTAACATTATGACAAACATCTAATTGGTGGAATGCAAGGAAGCAGTGATGGTGTGAAAGATGAAGTGAAGTTAATCCACATTTTGACTTGCCCTCTCTTCCTAAAAAAGTCAATTACTTCAATTACACAATGCACAAGCCACTTGCTTTCTACATTTGTGATTTAGGATCCTGGTGATAAGCCTGAAGCTGCTGCACCAGGGCCTAATAAGAGAGTAAACTGATTAAACATAATTTGACCGCTGCCCTTTCGCACCAATTGGGATTGGAATAATTCATCTGCAGTTTCCTGGGAAATCTGCATGTAGGTTTTCCAAATGATAAATCATCTCATTCTGCTGCACGGAAGGCAATGGAAGAGCTTTGCTCAGTATCACTAAAACATCCTTCACAGCATATAGTAGCTCCCACTCCCAACTGTATTACAAATGGAACATCTGCTTCTTGATGGAAATGAAAACTGAAACATCTGGATCTTATTTCAACCAGGCGTTGTTATTGCAGAGAAAAGTCACCCATTTTCAGCTGTTAACCCTAGCCGCCATGTTTGGAAAACCACAAGTTCATATTTTTGTAGCTGTGTTGTATTTTCGTAGTAAATATACATTTTCTACATAATCCAACAAGGCTTTTCTTCTTCATTTACTACAACTACTATTACTACTACTACTACTACTACTACTACTACTACTGCTACTGCTTCTGTTTAAACTATGGTAGGAAGCTGTATGGGTTGCATTAAATGCTGCATTGTTGTTATGGCTAGTACAACTCTGACTTTAACTGAGTGGTATAAAGCTGGTAAAAACCTAATGACAAATCAGCTGAGCTTTGGACATTGCAGACATAATTTGAAAAGTATTCTGTGCTTTAAATTTTTGCTCACTTACTCATTTTTTGTGGCTGTCGCAGATTCCAGGAAAAGGGCAACTTGGAGGTCCTCCTCTTCACAATCCAAAGCAAACTAAGAGCCAACAACCAGAAACCATATGTGCCTAATGAGGGGAAATTGATCTCTGACATCAACAAGGTGCGTTAAGCTGTTCCCCAGGAGTGAGAGTCTGGATATATTCAGACCCCCAAAAATGCTAGACTTTCACCTTTTGATTCAGGAATCTCAATCTTCCATCTGTTGTTCCTCAAGAATCCATCAAAATGCAGGTTGATGCATAATACCAGAGTGATGTACTTCACCTTGGTTGATACAGTGGAGCTTTGGGGACATTGGATAGGAAGGAGGATGTTGTGTTACTCAGTTCCTTGTTGTTTACCCATCAGGCTTGGGAGAGGCTGGAGAAGGCGGAGCATGAGAGGGGCGTGGCTTTGCGGACAGAGCTGATTCGTCAGGAGAAGCTGGAACTCTTAGCCCAACGTTTTGACCACAAAACCACCATGAGAGAAGCCTGGCTGAATGAAAACCAGAGACTTGTTTCACAGGTATATGAAATGCCTGGGCCTCCTGCAGAGTGCTGTAATTGGTACATTTTCACCAGATCCTTATTCAGGGCCTGGTGAAGATGACAATGCACAATGCTGATATTTCTTCTATGTTCATGGAAGTACTGGGAATCTGATAAAATACAGAGCTTTTTTTTTTATGTTAATAGCGGAGAACTCTGTGATGTGATAGGGAAAATAAATGGCAGGAAAATAAATAAGACAGTAAAAATTACTTGCTCAAAAGAAACTTTAAACTGGACATTATTATTATTATTATTATTATTATTATTATTATTATTATTATTATTATTATTATTATTTATTTATTGGCAAACGGCCTTATCCAGGGCTTCATTCACTGCATAGATTTGTCAACAAGCACATTTAATTTTTTTTCTTAATTGATAAGCTTGTGCAAGAAGCTTTAAACACTTTTGAAATCTGGCAATTGCTTGGATTTATCTTTTGGAGTAGCTTAAAACTTTTCATTCATGTGTCAACTCTAACCCTAAGAATTGTTATGAGCGACCCAAGCTGAGTTTTATTCCTCTCCAGGATAACTTTGGCTATGATCTGCCAGCGGTGGAGGCAGCCATGAAGAAGCACGAAGCCATTGAGGCGGACATTTCTTCCTACGAGGAGAGGATTGGAGTGGTGGTGGAGTTGGCCAGCGAGATGGAGGAGGAAAATTACTATGACATCCGAAGGATCACAGCCAGGAAGGAGAATATCTTGCGGCAGTGGGGCCTACTGAAGGAGCTGGTGATCGGGCGGAGGACACGGCTGGAGACGAACCTCACGCTGCAAAAGACCTTCCAGGAGATGGTATACATGATCGACTGGATGGAGGACATGCAGGTAAGTGTGTGAAGAGCAAACATGCATCCATACAAGCTAGGACCAGTTGGTCTCCGGAGTCCATATTCTGAGTACTATCTTAAATTTAATTAATTAAGTTCTATTACCTTCTTCTCATTTTTTAAACGTTTTGTGATTGTTTTTGAGGAATCTCTTTCCATACCTACACGGAAAAAGTAACATGCCTCCCGTTAAGTAGCACTTTCTGATTTTACAAGCTTCATGGTCTTGGACACATTATGCTGACAAAGCCGAAAAATCGTATTTTTCATTACATTTTAACTCCATGTCTGCCCAAACAAATGTACTCCAGCTTTACACAATTTGATTAATCACATCTCTATGGAATGAGAATATGTTGTGTGGCTTTCATGCATGAGAGTATGAAGCTCATAAAGGTTGAAAAGGTTCACAGTTATATTCTAAACTGCAATCAGAAACTAAACATGAATGGGTGAAAGAAATGTTGTTATGGAGATGTTTTGTATGTGTCTATGTGAGTGTATGTGTGTGTACACTCTCCATGTTTTATTTTTCCAATCTCATTGTAATTAGAATAATGCTAATCAGAGTTTTACAAATATTAAATGAATGCCAAATCGAATGTGAGTAAAAGATAAAGATAATTGCCCAGTGCTGCTACCTGTTCTCATCTCCTTCAGCGGAGCAAGAGCATGAGAGCCAGTTGAGAGCAGTTACTATATTTCAGGTTCAGCTGCTGTCTAAGGATTTTGGTAAGCACTTGCTGGAAGTGGACGATCTTCTTCAGAAACATGGCCTTCAAGAGGCAGACATCGCTGTCCAAGCTGAGAGAGTCCAGACACTCAATGCTTCTGCCCTGAGGTTCACCAACATTGAAGGTACTGAGCCCTTTCCTAGAACCAAGTATATTGCCGCCTCCTCCAGTGTGCATTTTACATTAGTGTTTTTTTAATGAGCTTTCGGATTTCTAGTATATGTACTTTTTATTAAGCATGTTTAGCCTAGTAGTCTAATGGAATTACTTTTGGTAATGATACAGATGTCTCTGCTTAGATTCTAATAAGTATGTATGCTTGTATGTATAGTTATGTATTTTAAGTCAGTGCATAAAATGATTAGGTTAGTATTAGATTATGTACAGGAAAGGGCTTATTTAGAAAAACAAAAACAGAAATCTAAAATACGTCTGTCAACAATGAAATCTGGGTGGTACCAATATAAAAAAGTTTATATTTAGGTGCTACTGCTTTTTTAATAGTCAATTGTTTGAAAGCCATTTCAGAAAACACTGTGAGACCAATGTTGATTAAAAGAGTTGTGGGGGACGGACAACAAATGCAATTTACATAATGAATGGACTGCAAGTAAAAATAACAGCACAGATACCACAGGATGTATACTTGTATAAGCCCATGTGCAAAATGTGTTCCTTCAGATGCAGTGTTCTGAAAATCTGAGCTGGGTTAATGCAGAGTAAACGCATTACTCATTAAAAGCATTTAAAAGCAAGTATTGGAAATGAGCTGAACAGTACTAGAGAGTCCCACAAGAGGGCAAACGTGTGCTTGTTTAGAAATTCACTCGCCTCAAGATGGGTAGGTCTGATGATTGAATACACACACAGTCCTAAATTGGCAGAGTCCAAAAATAATTTTGTGATTGTGGTTCTACAGATTGCTTTGTCGGTATATGAAGGGTGTCACAGGAAAATATGATTTAGGGGGAATAATCCTATTTCTTGCAGAAAACATAGAGAATGGGACTGTTTTCTTGTTGTGCTCGAAGACCAAGTTGTTCTTATATTTTGTCCTTGTTTGCGTTATCAGTAGTTCATGCCTGCATGCACTTAAGATGTTTCCCACAGGGCATGTCAACAGTAGTTTCTGTTTATAATCTTAGTACTGAAGGCTGAATGACCTTATTATATCCATCTATCTTATATATTGAATATTACAGTTCATGTGAACAAGAGGAATGCTTAATTCTCTCCTCTGCTCAAATGCATGAATTATGTTTACCCCACTTATGTCTAAACCAGAGAAAACTAGAGAATATTGAGAGAATCAACATATTCTGCATTAATAGATTAAAATAAATTACTTTTTTGTTTCATCTGGGTCACTTTCAGAGTCTGTGTACTCGGAAGAACCTGAACTAGATCAAACTGCTACATGATGGGAATCTTATTTCTGTCCCTTTTGTGTTCTCGCATTCTTACAGGCTACCAACCCTGTGACCCACAAGTGATCTGCAACAGGGTCAACCATGTCAGCACCTGCCTGGAGGAACTCAAGCAGCTGGCGGGCAAGCGACGCACCGAGCTGGAGGAGTCGCGGCAGCTTTGGGCCTTCTTCCAGGAGGTGGAGGAGGCCGAAGCCTGGATCCGGGAGAAAATCTCCATCCTCGCGGCACAGAGCTTTGGAAAGGACCTGAGCAGTGTGCTGGGCCTGCTCAACAAGCACAAGATCCTGGCCGGGGAACTGCTGGGGCGCCGCTCGCTGCTGCAGCAGACCATGAAGAAAGGGAAGCAGATCCTGACACAGAAGTGCTTTGGGACGGGGCGCATTCAGGAGAAGATCATGGAGGTCAAGTCTCAGTGGAAGAAGCTGGAGGACCAAGCCCGGCAGAGGCTCAACAATCTGCAGGAGGCCCTCAACTATTTCCAGTTCAACGCAGAGACGGATGACCTTCTTGTCTGGCTGCAGGACATCTACCGCCTGGTCTCCAGCGAGGATTTTGGCCACGACGAGTACTCCACCCAGTCACTGCTGAAGAAGCACAAGGGAGTGCGGGAGGGCATTGAGAAGCACCGGCTACACGTGGTGGCTCTTCGGAAACACATGGTGAGCTTGACACTGCAGTACCGCGAGCTGGATGAGGTGCAGGCCCGGATGGCTGAAGTGGAACAGCTCTACACCGAGGTGGCTGAGGTCTCGGTTCTCAGGCAGCAGTGGCTCCACGATGCTCTGGCTGTGTACCGCATGTTCAGCGAGGTGAATGCCTGCGAGGTGTGGATCGACGAGAAGGAGCAGTGGCTGAACAAGATGGAGATCCCTGAGAGGCTGGAGGATGTGGAGGTGGTGGCTCACAGGTACAGCGCTATTTTCTTGCAGACATTGTTGGTGGCCCCTTGCTATAGTGTATAAGTAAGGTGTATACCTTCCAGATCAATTGTATCATATAAGCAACTTTTAAAACTAATAAAAAATAATTTGGCAAATGGCGTATGACAAAAGCCAGCATGTATGCTCATACATGGTGTCAGCATATGTCATGTCATAACTTCCTAGATAGCAGAAAAACTACAAAATCACAGGATTTGTCTTCCCTGTGACAAGTCGAATCATTATTATCAAGTCCACTGAGTGTCAGTGTTTTTTACCCCATATTCCTACTCGATTCTTACTTGATAGTAATTCTAATTACTAGACAACTTGAAGAACATGCAGTGTTAATGTTTAATGTCACTTCTCACTCTCCAGAAATTAAGACCTTCTTAAGATTATAGGTGAAAGAATAAAAGTGCGGCAAAGTCTGTAATTTATGCAGGATCCCCACTTTTTTTTAAATCTGTTTTGCTCATAATGGTCAGTCTGCTAATGGATAGAAATGAACAATTATGTCTAGCATTCTCTTTCTTCAGTAGGCAACTGACCGATAAAATAAGTGTGTACATGACTGTTAATAGACATTCTTCAACCGCATTTTTCCAGCAACAGTGCACACTTATATCTCTGTGACATTGAATCTGAAAAACATTCCTCTTTGTTCCTCAGAGTTAATTCGGTGCTTTCCTCTTTACAGGTTTGAAAGCCTGGATCAGGAGATGAATAGCCTGATGGGACGAATTCTGGATGTCAATCAGATTGTCCAACAGCTGCTGGACAGCGGTCACCCCAGCTCAGCGGAGGTGCGTGGCTGTCAGGATCATCTCAACGGCAGGTACTGTATCCCTACATGCACTGGAGTAGCAATGACAGCTGTGTTAGATGCACTAATGTCTAATCAGAAGCAGGCAACTTTGTCCTTAAATTCTGTTGAATTGTTTTTTTCCCCCAATTTTTTTCTTGCAGCTAATCCTTAATTATTTAAGTGATCTCCATCATCCAGAGTAAATTGGTTTACTTAAAGTCAATTGGCTGAATAAAGTACTGGTTGGATCGAACAAATCAAAAGTGCCAAAGTTGCCCTTCTTTGTCATTTTATCCTAATTTGCTTTGTGGTTTTACTTTATTTCTTAACTGTTTCTAATCCTGTCCCATCACTTCGAAGCAATTAGTCCCAATTGCTGCCTCTGTATTTGAATGACCTTGGGAATCCCTTTTTCTAGGGTGGGTGGAAGGGGAGGATTGGGGGCATGGGGGTTGGTTTTGAATGCTGAATAACAAATGTAGGCCATGGAAAATGACACACACACTCAATTGGATGAATAACATGGTCTATAAGAAATTAAATTTCAGGGAAAGGTGGGTGGTTCAAATAACTGCTTTTAAAACACGCATCTTACACCAGGACTGAGGCTAGTGGGGACTAGGCTTCCATGTCATTGTCTGTTCCCTGTGTTCTGACTCCTAATCTGTCTAGTCTTCTTTCCACAAAGGCTGTCGGTACCCTCTCTGTGTGTTTAGCGTCTGGAGGAAGCTTGTCTGCATGGGCTGGGGTGCCCGAGGGGAGGAGAACATTGTCCATGGCCCTATTTGTTTGTCACATTTTACCAGATTCTAAACCTGAAATAAACTATGTTCTGAGCCATCCTGTCTGGCTTCTTAAAAAAAAACTTGCACTGATCTGTCTCCTAAATTACCCCAAATTACAACTGAAATTGCACAAATTAATCTGGTTATAATTCTAGTGTGGCGAGGTTACAGTCTAATTAATTACATGATTGTCGGATAACTACCACTTTTCAGCTTAGCGTGTGGAGTCCATTAGATTTTTTTTCTGCTTTCTATGGTTTTTAGTTATAAATAACAACCAACCAAACCTCTGGAAAGGTGCATTTTGATTCATAGGTCTGAAAGGGAGTGAAAGGTCTTATCTCTTCCATACTCTGTAATCCCCCACCCCCCAATGATGATATTAATATAATGAATTACTCATCTCATGTCTGAGTGCCTATGGGGTAATGATGCTAATAGACGAAAAAAGAAGGTATATATTTAGATGATGAAATATTGCTAGATAATAAATGTGCTGATTTATTACTGTTGTTTGTAATATTTTTCACTATTTAGTATGTTTACTATTTAGTATCTATTTATGTATATGTGTGGGTATGTAGGTATGTATATATATCTAATCTATTTACATGTATCTGTATCTCTCTCTCACTCTCTCTCTCTCTCTCTCTCTCTCTATATATATATATATATATATATATATATATATTAATCTCTATCTATACATCTATATGTATAAAATACCAAACATGGTGTTTAGATTTGTGTTATTTATTTGTGTCCTGGAAAGTTTCCAGTCTGTCAATTGGCACAGTTTTCCATTCTATATAGGCGCTAATTAAAAATAAATCAAATGCGTTATTTCCTCCCCCACCCGGTTCAGCGCAGTGACTGGTTTGAAATGTGAAGAAACAAGCTGTCAGGTCAAGGAATTTTAATCTGTTTTCCTGTAAATTCAGTGTTGCTTTAGATTAGAAAGTATTGTTTAAGATATAAAGAATAGCTGACTAATTTTTCCATCAGATATTACCTTTGTCATTTCCCCTGTTAATATTGGGCAGAGTATGAATTTTGTTCACACCAAACAGCTGAAAATTATGTTGGTAATAATGGTAATATACTCCTTTACTGGTATTTTCATATATACAGCACTTATTTTTTACTTAATTTTCCCCAATAAATAGATCTGCTTTGTTGACATCCTCTGTGGTCTTTGGCTAGGTGGAATCGCATTGTGGAACTGGTGGAGCAGAAGAAGGACCATCTCAACTCCATCCTACGCATCCAAAACTACCTACTGGAGTGCACTGAGATCAAATCCCAAATCCGGGAGAAGAGGAAAGCTATAGAGACCACCCAGTACACTGGCAGTGACTTGGGAGGGGTGCTGGCACTCCAGAGGAAGCTCTCCACCATGGAGGGGGCACTGGCCATCCTGGAGCCCAAGCTGATCCAGCTGCAACAGGATGCAGAGGAGCTAGCGGCCACCCACCCATCCCAGGCCATGGAGATCCTGGTCCACTTTGAGGAGATCAGTGTAGAGTGGGAGGAACTGAAGAGGACACTGCAGGGCTGTGAGGACTCCCTGACCGTGGCCAGCCGGCTGCAGCAGTTCATCCAGGACTTGGACAACTTCCTGACCTGGCTCGTCCAGACACAGACGGCAGTGGCTTCCGAAGACCTGCCCAACACCCTGGAAGAGGCTGAGGTCCTCATCAACCAGCACGCCACCCTCAAGGAGGAGATCGGTCGCTACGAAGAGGACTACAACCGCATTCAGTCGGTCAACAAACTCCTGGCCTTGGAGGAGGCCCAGCTGCCTTACATTTCCCTCCAGCAGTGGCTGCAGAAGCTGGACGTGGGCTGGAACAAGCTGCTGGAGATGTGGGAGAGCCGGCGAGAGGTCCTGGTCCAGTCCCACATCTTCCACCTCTTCCTCCGAGATGTCAAGCAAGCCGAGTCCTTCCTGAACAACCAGGTGAGATAGGGGAAGGTGCTGGGCAGCCTTCAAATAGAGCAATCTGTAGTTAGACTTGTCAAGTTCTCCAAGGCAAACCCCAATTGCTGTGACCATCTCTTGTATGCAAAATCTTCACCATTATGATTACAGGATGCTACGCACATTTTGTGGCAATGGTGACCTCAGCTTAGTAAAATAAATAAATAAATAAATTGATCTTGGAGTGAATTTCTGCTGGGCAAGTCAAGTAAGGTCAAAGGATGCTCTTTGTTTCATATCAGTTTTGTTTCAAGTCAATGCAGGCAACAGGCTATGCAAGTTTAAAGTTTCAGTACAATGTGCTTATTCTTACTGAATGTATACTAAAGAAATTATCACAACCCACAATCACAATACTGTAAGCATTGATCTTTGACACATATAAAAGTGTTTGCGAGTGCTAGGTACAAAAAAATGCATTCAGTGTGTAAAATACAAGTCATCTATCAATTCATCTGTCAGTCTGAGGACTTATGTTTTTGTGATTTTTAAGGAAACAAGAGACCATTGCAGAATGGTTTTGCTATTTATATAGTATAAAGAGCTCACAGACTGCATCGATGGGATTCTATAAAGAGTCATAGAGTTTAAGCATTGGCACAGTAATGACAATCTTCCTGAGGGGTGGTATAGCTGAGCGCCTGAAACAGCCATTTTCTAAACACTGAAATCTGCTGCACGACACAGGATTTATCAGAGTGTCTCCATTGGAAGGGTTAAGTGAGTGAAAATGGTTAATCTATGAAACATGTGGGGGATTTGCATAATTACAATTTTCTCTGGCTGTCAATCAGTTTTTCCTGGCCCTGATTGTTTGCGTGTGTGTCTGCATGTCTCTCTGTGTGTGTGTCTTCTCGTCTACCTATCCAAGTGCGGACCTAGGTGTCATTACACACTCACGAAGTGGGGACTTGGTAGCCAAGTGGGGACCTTTTCCAAGTCCCCACTTTGGAGATCTCACGGGTAGCTTATCTCTGAATGCAAGAATAGCCAAGGTAATACTTGCATTCATAAGATGCATGAAATGTATTGAATCTTTACACTCACTTCACACTATAGTCAGACATGTATGTATGTATTTGTACATATACTAATCTCTTTAAAACTATGTTTAGTCCTTTATGTCTAATAAAGCATGGCTCAGCTATGACACATTTGCTGGGAACTAGTTAGCTGATCTCAATGTTTGCTCTGCTGTAAAATAGGTTTTGAAGTTCCTGGTCTATGTTTATAATCACAATACTGTGATTAACATTGGACTTGAACTGTTTTTTGTGTGTTTTTTTGTTGTTGTTAATTGCCAGACAGATTTTGAATTCAGTCATGTGACATAATAGAAGGGAAAACTGCTGCCTTGGAGAATTTTTTGTGTCACCTTTAGATCCATCACACTGAACAGATAGGCTATGTAAAAAAACAAAAAAGAAAATGTCCACAACTATATCTCTCTCTCCCTACTAATGTATCCGCCTACCTATCAGTACATCTATGTGCAAGTTTCAGTCAATGCTCCGATCCATTGATCCAAGAATTGAGAGCTCAGAGAGAAAGGAGTTTTAGATGCAGTTGGGTACAGCATAAATGAAGGGTGGATCTGGTTAAAACATGCCCATTTCTGTTGTTTTTTTCTCCCATGATGCTGATGGACACACTGCTTTTTCCTACTGGACAGGAGTCAGCTCTGGCTCATGTGGAGCTGCCTACCACAGTGGAAACTGTAGAAGCTGCCATCAAAAAGCATAAAGACTTCACCACCACCATGGAGCTAAACCTACAGAGGATCAAGGCCGTGATCGAGGCTGGGGAGAGTCTCATCAGTCAGGGCAACATCTACTCTGAGCGCATCAGGGAGAGGATAGAGACCATTGCCAACAGGTGAGGGCACGCAAGGAGTATATCCTCCTGATTCTGATAGAATGAAATTGACAGGTAATTATTCCTAATGCTGATCGAAAAGACACTGTGCTGAGCATTGCAACTAAGTGCAAAGTTATTTAATTTTCAACTAAACTTGCTTATTTTGACTTTTTTTATTTTATTATGTACCTGAAGATTTCAGTTTATGCTGTTATGTTATAATAAAGGTTTCTAAATAAAGTAATAAAGTATATAGACCCATAGGATTCCACTGCAAAACTGATAAAGCCATATTAAAACCACTAAAAAATGCAAAAATCCTTTGGTACATTTACCATAGTAAACTTCCATAGGGTTCCAAATAAATAAATGCTTCTGGTCAGGACTATAATGTGGAGCAATGATTGATAGGCAGTTTGTTGATTAGACTTGATGGGATGATAAGGTAATTATAACAGAAATAAGCTTGAATATTTGTAGGGAAGACTGCATTCATTTTGATTCACGTGTGTTTGTTTGTATCCTGCGTTTGGTTTGTCTGTAGTCAGGTCAGGGAGTATTCATCATTAATGCTATGTTTGTGATGAGGTCTGTTCAAATTAGGTTCAGGGGAAAGGAAAGGAAAACAAACGACACATTTGAAAGACCTTGAGGTTCCTCACAGATCAGGCTAGCCTCCCCGATTAAGCTTTGAGCGTGAAATCGAATGTGATTGTGGGATACTGAAGCTTAACAGAACCTTCTACAGTGGATTAGCTCCACACATTATATTTGCCACATATTCTTTTCTATCTGTTTTTTGTTGTTCTCCTCTCCAATCCTAACCAGCACAGTGATCTCTGCATCTGTAATTAATTTGTAGAACGGGACAAGAGAAAATGCCTCGTCAATAAGAGTCATCTCTCTCCAGAGAGCCTAAACAAAAGACCCAGCTGCTCAAGAGCTTGCTGTTAATGAGGCTGCTGAGAGGCTGAGATTAGCACAGTTCTGTTGCAGGCAGGGCTGGGACAAGTGTGGAGCTTGTGTTGGCGGCATTTCAGTACATACCTTCTCCCATGCCAGTGCTATTCGCAGTCATGATCAAACACAAGACCTCTCCTGGGAAAACACCACATCTCAGTTTGAAGAGTTCATGCCCTGGATTGCCACTGCTGACCTCTCTCCCCCTGACAAAGAGACTCAGTTTAGAAACACTAGCCTTCTCAGTAGGGGGATAAGTGAAAGTAAACTCCTGCAATATTCACAAGCAAGGATGCACCATCCAACACACAGAAGATTATGTTTTAGAGCTTGTTGTGCACAGAGTTAATCTGCAGAAAACTGGAAAAACTGAAAGGTTCAGGAATCTGAAGGTTCCAGTGAAACATATATAGCTCTACCTTATCAATCAGGTTGATACATGTCCGAAACCTGTACAGTAGTTATGGCAGCAGTAAGCCAACAAGAAGAAGAGGTCTCAATGAACACAAGTGAAATACCAGATTCCAGAAGAAGTAGCTTATGCCATAAAGAGGATGGGAAATGGGAAAACACTTGCAGATGATAGCAGAGTAGAGATCCTGAAAGAAGGTGGTGAAGTAATTGAGAAAGTTCTTGCAAAACGTTAACAAAGTGTTTCAGAATTAAACCAGTCCCAATAAATTGTAAACAATGCTGTCTCCTTCACAATAAAGGAGACAGCGAAGATCTGAAGAACTATAGGCCAATTAGTCTACTTCTGATTGATTACAAAATGTGTACTGTAAAGGATGTTGAAAGGATGCTGATGCTATGCAAATGTTTGGCTGTATCAATCTATATATCAAACTGTTAATATATAAATATATATAATTAACTAATTGGGGATCCCCCTCCTTGCACAACAAGAAATAATTGAGTCTGTGCTGCTTTTTCTGTGGTATATTTATAGGAGCATGCCTTCATTTTTATTTATTTTGTATTGACTGTTGGTCCAGATGTTTCAAAGGAATTGTACCAGAAAGACTTCAAACCACCTAATCAGTAAGAGCTCATGTTTATGCTCAATATTGGTGTTTCTTATGGCACAAACACTTTTTGAATTGATACAAATTAAACAAATAATGAAAAAGGGCTCAAAGATAGAATGAAAAATCTTTAATATTATCAAGATGAAGAGGTTGTTCTGGCCTGATGAACTGCACCAATAATATTTTTTAATAACCGGAATTCACAATTCTCTTCTGACTCAGAGGGCTAATACATCTGAAAGAAGCAGTGATGATCAATAGCAAGCTCAATACATAACACCATTGCATAGTGGTTTTAAGCCATTTTGGATTTCACGAGCTGCAGAAGGCAAATATATATGTATGCTTTTTTAATATTACAATATTCACACCAGCCTCTCTGTATGGAATCTCGAAACAAGGAATGAAATTCACAGTACGTGGTGTTTAATCCATATATTTGTATACAGGAGGTGGCAGCTTGTTAAAAACTGAAATTGTTCGAACTGCATGGCAAGGGGGGTGGTCTAATTTCCATCCCTAATTACGTGATGTCCAAACAAAAAGTGTATCAACCCAAGTAGGCTGCATCTGTCTTCTTACCCATTACAGGAGCAAGCACAACCGAGAACTCGCTCAGGAGTGGCTGAACAAGCTCAGTGACCAGTGGGAGCTCCAGAGATTTTTGCAGGACTGCCATGAGGTAGGCTGCACTGGTTGGCACTTCTAACAGCATGATGTGAATTCTGATTGCTTTCCAGAGAGCTTCGATTGCAATGATACCCATCAGTATATTGAGGCGTCGCTGGCTATCTCTGCTGGAAATATAAACAAGCTTACAGTGGGAGGTTGTTGGAAGCGTGTGCAGACAAAGCAGTGCCCTGATATTTTTTTTTTTCCACCAAAAGCTTTTAAACAAAACGTATATTTCTCTCAAGAGCACGCTGTTCTTTGTGTGGATGATAATGCAGAGTGAGGTAAGAGTACTAGAAGCCCTCTAATGAGTGGAGCTATTACTGCTGGCCTTCTTTTCTTATGTCCATGCAATTTGGAATACAAACACGTTATGCAATGAATGATTCACAAAGAAGTGCACTCTTAATTGGCAGAATTAATCTGGTTCATTCTGCACCCTAATATTGACATAACAATATTGATATATAATATTGATGATCATGATGATGACAATAATTATAATATATAAACTTTTATGCTCACTTTCTACAGATAAAACTGGATCATGCTGAATATTACATTTTCTGTAAGGGGATTTATTCATGTGACTCTCACCACTGTCTCAAACTAATATTTTTTTTTCAGCATTATATAATTGTGTGTCTCTCGTTGGAAATTATGATTTGACTGAATGGGGGTGATCTGATGTAGCAAACGAGGATTAACTGATTCATAGAGCATGTTGGTGAATTTGAACATTTCATTGTCCATCTTCGCCCTTGAGGAAGACATTTGAGGGTTGATGATTTTCCTTTAATATTAAAAAAAAAAAAATGGATTAGCCTAAACAAGCAAATATAAACTACTGAACATTTTCATGACAAGGTTTGTTGAAGCTGCTGATGGGTCTTTCAAAATGTGTGACTGAGATCCTATTGGCAGGTAGACTAAATTTCTAAGCTATACGAGGCACAATAGGGGTTCTTAAGTATGACAGAGGGTAGATGCACATTTATTTTGGTCACATTGGCTGTATTATTCCTTCATTTATGTGTTCTATGACCTCTGGATTGGGTTTGAAGCTACAACCAGATGCAAACATCTTCTTGTCTCTTATCATGTGCTACTAGAGAGCCTGCTTATCAATTAGGGTTACCATTCTTTCACCAATTCTTTGAGCTCTGTGAAATGTCTCTGTTTTAAATTGCATCCTGTATTCTTGTTTTTACCCTTATTTTTAATACCCCCAAGCTTTATTTAGAGAATGCAAACGTTTCTCTGCTTTTAATCAATTATGTAATAGCTTTGCCTATTATTTATTAAACTTATATATATATATATAACTTTAACATGGGAACTGTTGTGATCTTTGATGTTATGTTGTGGCTTTTACATTAATTCAATTTTCCCCTTTTTTGTTTGATTTGAAATAATACATTTTCATCTATAGGTGTTCCACTTAAATGAAACTATGAAATGTTTAAGATAGGAATGTGACATTGGTTTGAATTATCAGTATTTGCTGAGTAACAATTGTTAGTTTCTTATCTAAGTATAGATCAAAACAGTGGACACTGCTTATAACCCTTGATGTACAAAACTGCTGTCACATTAAATATCTAGTTTTTCACTTTCTAAAATAAACATGCTTCACATTACTGTTAGGTTTGAACATATGTGTCCGTGTCATGCTTAACATTTATGTCCAATTCTTTATAGCCAAAACATTATATCCAGAATATTAATTTTACAAAATACAGAGAAATACTCATTTTACGGATATCTATGGTACCATGTAGGATACAATAGTTCCCATTATCAGGTTTGTATTGGATGCTTTTAGAAGATTGTAGTTGCTGTCCTCAGTGCTGGGTTGTATATAAATAACTGTAAATTAAATGAAATTACTAATATTAATACTAGTTTTAAAAATGAAAAAATGAGCAGCTGAAATGTCAATGAGCGATCAATTAAAAGTAATAAGACACAATTGTCTGACCTAAAATAATCTCTGTGTGGCAGAAGTAACACCTCATGGTGACTGCTATTTTGATGTATCAGTTTAAAGCAGCTCACAGGTTAAATTAACAAATTAAAACAACCAAACAAAATAAAATTGCTGAATGATTGTAGAAAGATAGACAGATATATACAGTGTATGTCTGTGTATATCCTGAAACAACCCTAATAGATTGATCTCTGAAGCTATACATTTCCTTTTGGAAAGAACCTTTTGTGGATGATCACACCTGGGGATACATAAAGTTTAGCCTAACTTTTGGTTTATGGTTATTTGATTCTCATTGTGCAGACCCTATACTTACCTTTGTACTGGAATGTCAAATTCAGTCACCTACTATGACAGACTTCATGATCTTCTATAGCAAAGAACATTGAAACAACAAATACTATATCCAAATGATATGAGCCAACAAACATACATAATGTTCAGCTTATATGTAGCACAATTTGATTCTGATTTCTCTTCAGCTCTTATGTTACAATTGGTTTCTGTGGATGTGTACAATTTTATTTTGGTTTGCAGTACACAGCTTGTGGTGTCTTTAATAAATGTGCTTGTGTTTGAGCATCACATTTCCTATACGAATGGTGTCTCCGTTGTCACGGAAACCCCCAATGTAATCCAAAAGTAGCTAGTGCATGCACACTGCAAAACGAATGTATATAATAACCATCACCTTTAAATATTTCAATACACTAATATTTCATGTGTAAAAGCTTATGAAGGGAGGAAATCATTAAGCATATTTAGTTATTTTACCATGGCACCCCAGCTGGTGTTGGTATCCTGGTTTTGGACAGATGATTTAGTAGGTATTTGATTATGCAGTGAGCATTTGGAATACATTTAATATCGATAGATACTAATTAAATTCTGAAGAAACCTAAAAGCAATGTTCATAAGGGCATAGACAGATCAAAATAAAACAGACTGTTATAGAAAATAAATAGGAATTTTACAGATTTTTTTTCCCTCAATTTAACCTGTTTTGTTCACCTGGCTGAAATGAAAACAAGCTGTCTCTCACTCTTTTTTGCGGGGGTGTGGTAGGGGGTTGGGGTGCAAGTGCCGACACAGCACTGGCAAAAACATTTTTATATCCAGACTAAAGTAACAAAATACTTGTTTCCCCACGGATTTTATAGCATGTTACATACACTCAAAGATGCATCAAAGATCTAAGATAGACAGAGGATCTTTGGATACATTTATACTTGGTTACATAGATATCAGTATATAGAGAATTTCCCTGTGTTTTATAATATTAATATTTCTGTTTGGCCGATGATTTGACCTAAATGTTAGGTATGACGTGGATGCATATGTTCAAACATAATGGCCATGAAAAGCTTTTTTTTTAATGACAATTAAAGTATCGTTCATCAATCTCTTTTGCATGTAAGTATTTGTTCTGCTTTTTGAATGGAACAACAAGGCTTGACCGGTTTCACTAGGAAAATAAACAAAGGTCATATGTTACTCAGTTTAACTGGGATGCACCATTGCTGCAGATATAAGTTGTTGAAGAAGAATGGATACATGGCGGGGATACTCAAAACATCAACAGCAGGATACTCAATTGGAATATCCTGCCTCCACTTCCTTTTCCACTTTTTTTGCAGTTGCTGATTTATTGATTTTGCATGGTTCAGTTTTCTGATTTTGCTTCTCCAAGCCAATCCAAATCTGACCTTGGTTAACCTCATTTTTACTTTATCATTTACCACATTACTAGTGGTAAATCTTACATCTTCGGTGATACCATGCAAACGTTTCAAGCTACACATTTTATTTAGTAATGATTTAATACTGGTCAAACTAATATTGCAGCAGTGGCCAATCGCATGCCTCAAGGAACCAATCACAGAAGGGCGAAAAATAGCTTGTAGGCCTCGTCCTAGCATTGCCATAGCTAGGAAATGTAGTATTCCCCCTGAAACCTGTATACTGCAAACATAATGCCTCAAAAGCATTCCTGCTTCAATTAGCAAGTTATGACAACGAAAATGCCTCTTTAGGCTTCAGGCTGCTTGTTTTCGAATACAACATTGATCCCCTTTTTGTTATTCGCTGTTTATTAAAATTGGTTCTACATTCTATTCCCAGGTTCCTAAGTTTCAAGTTCATATACACAGTGACAAAGGGATGGATATTTCTGTTAGTCAGAAAAGAGGAGAGAAAGAAAAAGCTACTGATTAATCTCAAAAAAGGAGAATGAAAAAAAAAATAGGTCAAGGTCCCTTTAACTAAAAACAGTGCTCTAATTCAGTCAGCATGTGTGGACCATGTGCTCCTTCCTTTCTGCTCTTATCTCATTCAGCTGTTTCTCTGTGCCTGTTTTTTTTTTTGCTTCTGCTCACAGTGCAGTAATTTCAAGTGCAGTGAATTGTCCCTGGTGACGCCCAGAGACTACGTAGATTCTCTCTCTCTCTCTCTCTCTCTCTCTCTCTCTCTCTCTCTCCCCCCTCCCTCTCTCTCTCTCACTCACTCACTCGCTCACACTGCTCAGGCACTGCAGTGGGAAACTGGGGCTTATTGCACACTGAGGAATCTGGCAGCAGCATCTCTGAAAGGCAGGACTGCAGTAAGCGACGATACAGAGTGCGCGCACGAGAGAGAGAGAGAGAGGGAGAGAGAGAAAGAGAGAAAGGGAGGAGAGAAGCAGGCAAAAATGGATATGGATCTCTGGCTGTCCTGAACGTCTCGTCGTCTCTGAATCTGATCTGGGCGATATTAGATTTTTAGGAGAAAGGGGGTGGCCACATTCACAGAGCTTCCTCCTCTTCCTCTCCTTTCCCAAACTCTCCCCCCCCCCACCACCTTCCATCACCATCGACAACTGCTGTCCAGCACCAGCATCAAGCTCCAGCCTCAGCAACACTACAACTCTATGGAGCACCTAAGGCACCTCTGATTTCAACAGCATCAAACCTCCCCCCCCCCCCACCACACAGACTCAGGGCCAGGAAAAGACAAACCATTTTTTTCCCTCTTACCGTGTATGCTGTATCGTTTTTACTAATTTGTTGTTATTTTATTGGGGGACTTGTTTATTTTTTCCCCTCCTTCCTTTGTGAGGCCAATATTGTTTTGGATTTTACTGGGCTTGGAAAAACACAGAAGAATCTTGGAGTCTTGGCTGTGTACACTTGCTCGACCAATTTTGCATTGTTTTGAATTATTTGCGTTCCTCGAGCTGGGATCTTCTCAAATGGCCTTTTTGGCATCAGCGCACCAGGACTGCAGGTGCGGTGACAAAGAGAGGCAAGGATGAGAGGACTGAGGTTATAAGTGGCTTTTGGAGTTCGTGCCTGGAGCTGAACAGGAAGAAGGTGGTGATCTACCTTTCTATTACAACAACAAAACGAATAGGGGGAGTGCAGGGGGTTTCAGATAATAAGTGTTTGTGTGCAGTGTTGGGGGGGGTGTATGTGTGTGGGAAGCGTGGGTGGTGTTGGGTTTTGGAGATAGGGGTGTTCTTCCTAGGAAGGGAAATCTGATTGGGGGAGAAACACACCAACAATCATAAAAGGGAACAACACTTTGGAATCCTTTCTCCCCATCTCCTCCATTCCTGCAGATCAACCTTCCAGAATGCCTCAGGACTCAAGCTCCCTCCTCCTTCCCCCACCTGACCGCTGTCTTTCTATTCCCTAGTTGGACGACTGGGTGGGTGAGAAGATGTTGATGGCTCGCGACACCTCTCGGGACGAGGCCCAGAAGCTGCACAAGAAATGGCTGAAGCACCAGGCCTTCATGGCTGAGCTGGCCCAAAATAAAGAGTGGCTGGAGAAGATCGAGAAGGTAGGCAGGAAAGATGGGAGGCCTGCTTCGTGGTGGGGTTGGAAGTTTTGCTGCTCTTTTTGTGTGTCTTTTGGGCTTAAAGAGCTCAGTACAGGACTTTGCTTGTGTCTGTGTGGGTTTGTTAGTTTATTGATTACAACTTTTTTGTCTTTTCTAATTGCTTGATTGTGGATTTCTTTTGAGAACTATAATGCCAAACAAAAGACTGGACATTATTTTAATATCTATAAGACTCAGGTTTAATATTACAGTGTTTTTCTTTGTAATGTTTTAGTTGAAACCCAGAACAGATATCAGTGATGGAGATACAATACGTTAAGGGTTATCTGATAAAACTTCCTGGTACTGATTCTGTACAGGTTTGTTTCTTTCTATTTATGTATCAAATGTGTGATTCTTTCCCTTTCTGATAATGTCATATGTTTACAAACTGACCCTGAGAGTGGTACTGTTTTTCTAAATTGCCACGTTATGCTTATGCTAGGGAAAGGGAAAATGTAGCAGGGGGACAATTTGCGAAAAGTATTGCTACTCCTGACGACTAATGCAGTAACAACAGAGATGTTATTTTACTAGCAGGTGTACCCGAGGAGTAGCCAATTTTTGTTTGGTTGAATTACAGTCTGTTATAATTTTTCTTACCTCTTTAAAATCCCTGGAACACCAGCTTTAGCCCAAACAGCAGTTAGATCTACATTAAGTTTGTTTTGGTCTTGAGTTATTTGGTTCTCATGATTGTTATGAATGTTTGGTCACAAAACCCAGGCTTTGTTAGGCAACGTATTTGGGGTGGGGGTAGTCAATTGTTTTCAGATGGAAAATATACCAGTTAACATGCTGAAATTCCCAGAGACCAAACCCCATCACCCTATCAATGACAGATTTTGTGAAGTAACTCCAGTCGACATTATTCTGGGAAAAGACAACAAACATAAACAAGCATGCAGCCTATGTTTTATAATTGGTGTTCAAATGCCAGTTTGAATTTGTTGCGTGTGAAACTTAAAAGGTATTAGAGCCTCTTTGATTGAATCCCAGAGTACTAGCTTGAGAGGATCTGCTTTATATCTAATAGAAATAACACTGGTCCTACTGATGAAAATAATAAGAATAGCAACTGTGCTGGTTTAGGGAACAGACTAACACACAAGCTTCAGCCTATGATTTGGATGGTGCCTTTATCTAAGTTGACCTACAAATGCTTAGGACTGTCAAAGACAAATGTGTTGTAAATACCTGGAAAACACAGTATGACATGGAAAATGAACAAGGTGCATGTTGCAATGAAAAAGTGAAGTAGTTTATGTAATGCAATATACCAGTTTATGGACTATGGGACATAATTTAACAGTACAGTAATTGAAATGCAAAAGAAATAGCATAGTATAGGTGTAATGGTATAACAGCAACGCAGAGGAATACAACAGTAATGCAAGCTGCAAGCCAGTTTACACCATATCCTGTAATTTGAGAGAGGCTATTAGTCGTCTCTTTGGAGACGGTGAAAAGATTCAGATTGGCCAAGTGATTCTGGCAGACCACAGATAATGATTTTACTTTGTGATTTAGAAATATTATGATTGTGGATTTCTGTGCCACTTTGTTCCTGCTTGTGATTTTTCAGCTCCATGTTGAACCCATTGTATTTGTTCACTTTCCCATAGTGCATCTGTTTGAAGTAAGAGAAAAGTGAGCAGCAGGAATACTCAATATATGCCAGGATGGTAGATATTTTTTAAAGAAAGGGTGATGGTGTAATATCCTTTATTTGCCCCATAACACTTTTTAATTTTTTTGTTTTGGTCTTTGTTTCTGTTCACGTGGAAATGTTATTTCTGTTCAGGCTTTTATTTGCTTTGCTTGCCCTGTGTGTCTCCATAATTTATTGGTTTCTTTTTGGCATTGCACCAGTATGCCTCAGTAAGACCTCATTCCCAAGCTTGATTTTGATGGGAAACAGAACAGGTGAATCCAGCTTGTTTAGGAGAAGACTCTAGTGATGATTGTTTTAAAAATACATATCGCAACCGAAATCACAATCGCTAGAGGGACACCATTTCTTCTCTTTAGTATTCAGCAACGACAACATGGTCTGTCATTGCTATATCACCATGGAAACCTGCAGACGGAGTGCGTCTTCACAGTCTGATGAGAGAATGCATACAATCTGTAATAGTTGGGCTATGATACAGTTAGAATAACCGTAATGCTGTAAAACAAACACATGGCTGGAACAAGGCCGATATTGATAATAGGAGTCTACAGTTATAATAGTTCAGCCGGCCTGCATGTTGGTTATAATAAAATAAAGATCTTCTGTTGCTTCCAACCAATTGTCTGGTCTTTGCAAAGCTAGGATTAACATAAAATGGTGTTTGTAATCATAGTTAATAGAAATGTTAACAGCAATTAAATTAGTAATGGTATTATTATTATTATTATTATTATTATTATTATTATTATTATTATTATTATTATTATTATTATTATTATTATTCATTTATTTTAATAGTTTTCTTGATTGAGATTAATGTTTATCCATTTCAATTATGAGACACTTTTACCTATTTGACTAGTATTGTCCAATTGATTGAGTGTGTTAGATTAGATTAGGAGAACGGATCAAATGTGAAAAGAGTTGTTAAATTACACTTGTTTCTAAAATGTAAAGTACTGTTTGAGATTCCATGTTCAAATATCCACATTTTCAGGCAGTATTGCCCATTCCTTTTCCACCTAACGGGTGGATTGGGTAGGAAGTGTGGAAGGAAACTCATCTGCAAAAGCCCACAAACTTTTGATGAGAGGTTAGGGTTCTGCCAGACACAGAAGCGGGTCTCATGTTGTGTGATTTCTTTATATGATGTAACTTGTAATGGCTTGTCTAGAAATGTGAAATAAAGTTGTACTGAAGACAATAACTTGTCTATTTCTCAGCTGGGAGGGCATAGTGTCTTGGCTTTATAGGATGTTGCAATGGTCTGCTACTGGGCCCTAGTGACAGTTTAAAAATTAAAATGGTAAATCACTGTATTTGCCTGGATTTCATTGCACTTATAGCTTCACTATAGATTACATTTCATTTAATGTACAAATACACTGGAATTAAGTTTGAAAAGGAAAACACACAAGGTAAACATCTACAACTACAATTCTTACTGGGATAAAGAAGAAGCCATTAAGAGTCACATTTTTCCTTCCACTGTCCAACCCAGACAACATAGAATATGAAAACATACTCTTTGCAGGCTGCAATCTCCGAAGGATTTTCCCCTCTTGTCTCAACAATCATGTCTCTTACACCCCAAAGCAACTAAACTGGCGTGACTTATCTCTGGGCCCATTTTTTCCAAGCTCTTTGTGTCAGATTCCTGCATCAGACGTCTTACAACAGGTTAAACAAAGCTACCCAGAGACTAATAGGATCTTGCTCGAATCGGCCATTGCCTCACCTTTGTTTTGGTGCAGACTCTCTTGTCTTCTATTTCAGTAGGACTAAAAAGAAAAAAAATGATATGGATTTCTGTGGCTTAATTTAAGGAGATTGCCTCCCCCACTCTAGTGAAATTTATTACAGTGTTAAAGGTTAAGTACCGGGCTATCCTATTCAGTTCTCACTGGGCTGCATAATAAGGTCTGGTCTTAAGGTTGAGTCTCTGCCATAAACAATGGCATCCATGATGGGGTAGAAGAATAAGGTCACAGTCAGATTGCTTTTTTCTTTTTTTTCTAACTGCTCAGATGCTTTTTTGCCAATTTCTTCTTTATTTATTTTCACTAAAAGGTATTCAACTGGGTTCAGCTTTGCTTCAGCACATCTTCCTGAAGGAGTTAAAACCCATGCTAAAGCAAAATTTGTAATAAATCTGTGAATATTGGATTTTACGGGGGCCTGGTGTCATTCCGCCTGGAGCTTGACAGTTGGTTTAAGTTGGAAAAGATGAAAGAGTTGTCAGAAGTACTTGTCACCAAGTTGTGCTGTGGATTGCATTGTTGGGTATTTGAAGATATGGAAAAGTAATGAAGCACAGAAAGACTGGAATCAGCATGTTAAAAGAAGGGCTAAACAAGGCCGTACATCTCACCCAATTGTCTGTCAAAGACTACACACAAAATGTAATTGGATATCAATCACAGACTTGTCTTTGTTTGTTCGGACTGGAAGAAGGCTTTCCTGTTATACTGTACTGCTCTGTTAATGCTGAGATTTAATGCAGGATAAATCGTATAGTTACAGTTAGGCCTAAGTTGTACTGTAGTGGTAATAGTGTGACTATTAGTGCATTAGCATTAAGTTTACAGTTCAGACTACACTTTGACTTTGGGTGGGTCAAGGGTTATGGTTTTGGACTCAGTTATGGTGAGATTTAGAGATACTGGTAAAGTAGGACTGGTTGTATGGTTATATTTTTGTTGTTTTTAAACTAATGGTTTGATTTGAATCAACAGAATTGTGCACTTAAATTAAGATTAGGGTTTTCCCAAAGTAAATGGTCATAATAAGTTTATAAAATGGTAGTTTTAGGGTGGACATGCCGATTGTGTGTGATGTTATAATTCAGTAACGCAAATGTAATTGTCCTTTACAGTTTGCAGTATGATCAAGTTTGTAATCCGTGTGCCCCTGCAATGCATTATGGAAGTTCAGAATTGAAACATTGCCTACTTGTTATCCTTGTATTAACGTTTGCTTTGAATGTCAAAAAACTAAACAAACGGCAAAATGACAAAAAACTAAAGCAAAAGATTTCACTGAAAATATAATAATTTCAGATTGCTAGTGGGTGAGCTCGCAAAACCATTATAGCTGTGAAAAAATCCAGAGCACATTTTACCAGAGTTAGAAAAGAAAGATTAATCCCCTTAATATAGCTAGCTAAAGTCAGTGCATCTCCAGAATCCACTGGAATCATGAACTGGAAAAAAAAACAAATAGGAAATCAGTCTAGTTGAAGAAATGGATTAGATCAGTGAAGTCATAGAATGTAAAATCTGGGAAAGAAACCCTCAGAGTTTCAATCAGTTCTAGAAGTCAATTCCTGCCCTGTGTCCTTCCAGAAGGTATCTCCTTTACCTGTTCCTTGTGTCTGAAGGGCTTGCGACTGCTTGCTCCTGTATTAACAATTAGACAGCCATAGATCGCCCAAGCTGACCTTGCTGGAAGCCCTGCAAACAGCTGACGGATCAAATTCTCCTCTGTAGCACAGCCTGAAGACCCAGAGAATGGGCAGTTTGTGCGCATGTCCTTGGATTTTTTTTTACGCAGAGTGACTGCATGCAGGCATTTTGGTCACCGCTTTTAGGTCTTAGGTGAGAAGCTGTGTAGTTCACAGCACATCATGGTTTCAAACACCCATGGTTCCACTTTTGTCTTTTACACTTTACACCATAGCCAGACTTGATAAGCCAGTTTTGTCTGAGAAGATTGATGGTGATGGGGTTTTGAAGTCACTCTTTTTTTATAGGGATCAATTAGGTGACTAAAGACCAGCTTTAATGACTTTTGCAATGCAAAGTCTCGATAACACAGGGAGGAACACAGATGTCAAAAATGCCTGCTTCATATATATTTTTTATTTTGTTTTAAGTTGTTAACAAGCATTTATGATTACCTTTGAAAATTGCCGCTTTCTTATCGAATCTGTGTCTTTATTTTGTTTGATCGAATAAAGATGAAACTCTTCATGTCCTGCTTTCATAACCTTAGAAAGAGTGGAAATTTGCAAGATTGAAAGTGAGGAGTGTATTATACACCTGGATGCTTATTTACTTTTTTTTGTGTGTCTCCCAATACTAATTGATAAAACTGCGTTAAATCCATAATAATTTCAAATAGGCATTCATATCACAACCCAATATTCACCAGTTCACAAAATGGTGAATGACATTCGTTAATCGGAAACAATATAATTGTATTTATTTTATTATTATTTTTGTGTAGTTTTAACAGCAGATTTGTGAGACTGTGGGGTATAAATGTCCATCGGAATTTGATTACAGAGCAGGATGTTCATGAATAAAAGTAGGCATTTCTGAAAAGGGATAAGATGGAATTTGTCAGACTGATAAAAGGTGCTGGTATTGATGGTAGGGAATCATACATTATGAGAGGGAAATCTATATACACACATGGCTATTCAAAAATCACTGCAAGGTCAGGTCACTGGCTGAAAATTGTGCAGCAGCAAGAGAACATAAAGTGCTTGGTTCCCTTTTATTTTTCCGGTATGTGATATGTAATATTTGTGATATAGTTATATATTTTTTTACATTGATTAAAATCAATCTGACTTTTTTAGTGAGATGAAAAGAGACTTCCCTTATTTGATCAACATCTGGGTGCTTTACTGAGGTTTCCAGTTCAATTTATCAACCAATGTAACAAATACATGTTAATAATTTATTCATATTTAAATCTGCACTGTTCTTTATGACCTACTGCTACAGTGGGTGAGTGGAGCATTTTATTTTTTAAAGAGCAGAAAAAGCTAATCTACAGGAAGTAGAATCAGTTGTCTGTCCTATTAGAAATGCACAGCAATTGTCTAAAGAAACCTAGGGTCTTCTTTGCCCATTAGCCCATCACTCAGGGTCAGTTAATGAGTTCAGACTTCCTAAATGCTTGTTTTTGTGGATTTTTTTGGTTGCCATTTTTTACAGTCCCTTTGCGCTCTCCTGTACTGGAATTTGTCATTTCCTTTTAGCTCCCTACACTCTTGGAGTGATCTAACTCTGAGCGGCTCAGTTATTTAGCACACTCGGGTTGTACTCTATGAGAGAGACTGCCTTGTGATCCTTAACCAATTCCATTGTCATTTCAATCTCCAGTCCATAGACTCCAGTTGAAGGTAATTATTGAAGCCATTAATTTCTAAACACAGGGCAGGGTGACAGATGACTATTAATTTAAACAATGACTAATTTGCAGGCTTAATACATACAATACTTATTAAAATGGTGCACCACAATACTGTTTAACATTATATGTATGTTTTGTTTTTTAATTCCATCCTGCCATGAGCTCCTAAATTGCCAGAAATGACCATTGGCTTTTACCTGCAGTTTTGCCTGATTTGGTTTTGTGACACACCTTCCTAGGCATTTCCAAGGTTTGCAGCACATCCTTTCAAATCTAATTCCTGGTAAACCTTACACTGTATTTAAATATGCAGTCCAGACTTTGGTGCAACACTGATTCTTAAACACAGTATGCTGCCCTTGGGAAGTTATTTTGGCGGTGTACGTTTTTTTGGTTGTGGTTTTTGCCCGTGTTGTATGATGTAATGGGAGTTAAAAAACTAGCACTGATTTCAAGCCCATTGATGTGTAATGGATTCAACGCTCCCTCTCTGTACCATCTGCAATGTCCCACTACGCTCCCCCTCCCCCACCCCCCGCCTGACAGCTGTGTTACGGTGACCGAAGATATGGCTCAAACGGATCATGCGCTGTTTGGTGCAATTATTTTTTTTCTTTCCCCCATTGCCCGCAAAACAAGGTCCCAGCTTTTTTTTTCGCAACTTTGACGAGCAGTAGTGGTGCCTTGTGCTCCTGTTTCTGCTGGCTCTGCAATCTGGAAGAACAGCAGCAGAAGTCAGGCAGTCAGGCAGGAAAACTCTCACCAAGGGGGAGGAATGCAGATAGCGCATTACATAAGCTCAGGATTGCTCTTTCTCTTATTTTTATTACCGTTTCACCTCTGTGTGATCAGAGAGCATTCATTCATTTTTTTTCCCCTCCCCGATGCCGATGACTCATTCTTCACCCAACCCCTTTCTTGGCAGTAAAGATCCACTGTGTTAATACGTGTTGTCGCACACTTATTTATTTCCTTTCACAATCTGCCACACCAGTGCACAGTCATCCACAAACAGCCTGCTATGAAAACCATAACCCTCATTTTCCTATTAGTAGGCAACTGCCCAAAATGTGATCCAGTTGATTAAAAACTAATTTTGTCCTGTTCACAGATAGCAAGAGAGGAATTCTGTAGCATGACAGCCAATAGGCAGTAATGAAAACCTTTCTGCTTATTCAGGGGGGAGGGTAGGCGGGGATTTGAAAGGATTGTGTGTGGGTGCTGAAAAAGTGTTGGATGTAGCATGAAAAAAAAAAAAAAATCTAAGAAAATATTTTGTGCCAGTGTAAGAAAATGTTTTTCAATAGCAAATAAAGCACTGTAATAATAATAATAATGCTAATGATACTGATAATAATAATAATAGTTTTCATATTTGTAGTCTTGAAATATGCATCACACACAAATAAACACAAAATACAAAGATGTCTAAGGTGTCTACATATTGTATTTACATTAGCTTGATTTCAGAAGATGTGGTTTGTGACACAAGAGACAATATGGAAGGAGTTACTGTCCTTTTATCCCCATTGAGATTGAACAAATTCATTCTAGAGGGTGGGGGCGAAAGGCTGATGAAACTGCCTTCATCATGGGGGAGGGGGGTGTTCAGACCGGGGGGAAGGTGGTTGGGGCGGGAGCTATGGCATAATCTGAGCTTTGGGTGACATTTAATTGTGGTCTAGAGCAATGAATATTAAAATGACGGAATACCTGTGTAATGACCCCTTTGATCAAGGACACGGTCACCCTACTGTGAAGAGTGCACAACTGGTGAGGAGAGGAGGGGATTTGGAGAGGGAGAGCAAAAAAAAAAATTCTACGGGAATTGTGCATTTCTAAAAAATATAGCCAAATAAAAATTGGTGTACTCTAGTAATAATTACATGAATATGTGTAGAAATTGTGACATTTTTATGTGTCAATTTATGAATTATACAAGACCATTCTAGTGACTGGCAGAATGTGTTCCTATTACTTCTTCTTGAGTGGCCCAGGACTGACGAAGGCTACTGTGCCTCTGGGCTTGTATAACAGGTTTGATTATGGTAACCCTTGGAAGAAAAGTGCTGCAGAACTGAATGCATTAAAATGAATGTTATCATACAGATAATCTTGTATATCAATAAATAAGTATATTATACTTCTGATGTTTTGATATACATATCATATGATTTGCAATGAAGTGCAATAAAGTGTTATTACAAACACCTGTAATCAAATCACATCTGTAATATGAAAATGGAGATAGGCACTGTTTTGCATTCTTGTGTTAAAACTGGTATTACTAGTTTGTTTACTAAGAAGAATGGCATAAGAGGGACATTCAACATTAAAGTATATAGAGCAGTAATCCTAACTAGATTCTGTCTGCTTTCTCTTAACCTGTCCTGGTGAAGACAAAATGTCACCATTGCTCTTTCTTAGGTAGCAGGGATTTTACTTTGTTTCACAGTATCATGATACATTTAGCCCTCATAACCTATTTGTTCTGCACAGTATGAAGTCATCAAGTTAGAATGAACAACCGCTTACAAGCTCTACAAAGTGTGTGACTCCAAGCTCTGCCCGTAGACTGAATTTGGGAAATACTGTTTATATATACACTCACCTAAAGGATTATTAGGAACACCATACTAATACTGTGTTTGACCCCCTTTCGCCTTCAGAACTGCCTTAATTCTACGTGGCATTGATTCAACAAGGTGCTGAAAGCATTCTTAAGAAATGTTGGCCCATATTGATAGGATAGCATCTTGCAGTTGATGGAGATTTGTGGGATGCACATCCAGGGCACGAAGCTCCCGTTCCACCACATCCCAAAGATGCTCTATTGGGTTGAGATCCGGTGACTGTGGGGGCCAGTTTAGTACAGTGAACTCATTGTCATGTTCAAGAAACCAATTTGAAATGATTCGACCTTTGTGACATGGTGCATTATCCTGCTGGATGTAGCCATCAGAGGATGGGTACATGGTGGTCATGAAGGGATGGACATGGTCAGAAACAATGCTCAGGTAGGCTGTGGCATTTAAACGATGCCCAATTGGCACTAAGGGGCCTAATGTGTGCCAAGAAAACATCCCCCACACCATTACACCACCACCACCAGCCTGCACAGTGGTAACAAGGCATGATGGATCCATGTTCTCATTCTGTTTACGCCAAATTCTGACTCTACCATCTGAATGTCTCAACAGAAATCGAGACTCATCAGACCAGGCAACATTTTTCCAGTCTTCAACTGTCCAATGTTGGTGAGCTTGTTCAAATTGTAGCCTCTTTTTCCTATTTGTAGTGGAGATGAGTGGTACCCGGTGGGGTCTTCTGCTGTTGTAGCCCATCCGCCTCAAGGTTGTACGTGTTGTGGCTTCACAAATGCTTTGCTGCATACCTCGGTTGTAACGAGTGGTTATTTCAGTCAAAGTTGCTCTTCTATCAGCTTGAATCAGTCGGCCCATTCTCCTCTGACCTCTAGCATCAACAAGGCATTTTCGCCCACAGGACTGCCGCATACTGGATGTTTTTCCCTTTTCACACCATTCTTTGTAAACCCTAGAAATGGTTGTGCGTGAAAATCCCAGTAACTGAGCAGATTGTGAAATACTCAAACCGGCCCGTCTGGCACCAACAACCATGCCACGCTCAAAATTACTTAAATCACCTTTCTTTCCCATTTTCCATCAGTTTAGAGTTCAGGAGATTGTCTTGACCAGGACCACACCCCTAAATGCATTGAAGCAACTGCCATGTGATTGGTTGGTTAGATAATTGCATTAATGAGAAATTGAACAGGTGTTCCTAATAATCATTTAGGTGAGTGTATATATATATATATTACCGTTTTATGATGTAGCCCAGCTATAGCCCTGCAGTCCTGGATTTGTCTCAGAAATAGCTGTCATAAATAATATCTCCTCATCCTCACAGTATTAATGCATAAGGGCATGCATTCTGTTTCAAGATGCTGGAAAACTGCCATGGCTCTGAGAGACTGGATTGAGAGAACAAAGGCTTGTATTTAATCCTCTAGGAGTCTTAGGGCTTCATTCTCACCCATTGTACTCTAGGGGTGGTCCATCAATCCCCTGTGATTATTGAACCTTCACTCCTATATTTTTCCTACAGAGACAATGTGAAAAATTATGTATTTTTAATGACAATTCATTGTTTTCAAATACAGACACCCTGAACGATCAAGGTGGGGTTTTGCTCTACATTCTGAAATGGGTGAACACAAAATTAGGAAAAACCAGCAGTGTGCATTTATGAATGTTGATCATCCTGTTTTGATTCAATATCCGTAACAATTGTCACTTTACAATTTCTCTTTTCCTTACCATATTACTTCCTTAGCTACAAATAATTTAAATCACAATTAAATCACAGGCAGATCAAACCTACATCTCTCTGTACAGAGCCCCCCATTGCCCCCCTCAACCCTGTTCCAGTCAAAAAAACATACGCTTTGAGATTTGAATTTCAAAGAAACCACTATATTGCTGCCTTGCCCTGATACTACCTGCAAACAACTTCTAGATACAAACAGATATTACCTTGCTCTATTGGTCTCTATTCTACTAACCCACATTCCCCCCCCACCCCCCCCCCTCTCTCTTGACAGGAGGGTCAGCAACTGATACAGGAGAAACCAGAGTTGGGCTCCATTGTGAGGCGGAAGCTGGAGGAGATCCGAGAGTGTTGGTTGGAGCTGGAGAGCACCACGCAGGCCAAAGCTCGGCAACTCTTTGAGTCCAATAAGGCTGAGTTGTTGGTCCAGAGTTACAGCAGCTTGGATCAACAGCTGTCTCAGCTGGAGGGCCACCTATCCCATGTGGATCAAGGCAGAGATCTAACCAGCGTTAACAAACAACTCAAGAAGCTCCAGGTCTTTTCCCTTTTATCTCGCCATTGGCTGTGTGATTTTATTCGTACATGGTTTTACGTTTGGTCCCAACAGAACACAATCCCGCTGTATTGGACCGAGCAGCTTTGAGATGGGGAGAATATTAATTTGACACACACATCAAGCGTTAATCATGTTTGCTGAGAACCCCCATCCCAACAACAAAGATATCCAGAGAAAACCTAACTCATTTGATCCTCTTTCACAGGACTCTTGCTGTGGGAGTGATTGATCACAGCGAGAGACCTTGAGATTTCCGAGGCATTCATTCTTATTCTTCCATTGTCCATTAAAGTAGAGCATTTTTAATTTGAAAGAATCATTTAATGTACACCTAATTTTAAAATTCCACGTTAAGTTGGCCAACCATGAGATTTAGTTCAAATTGGACTTCCGCCAGTGAGGCAGGAGGCAATGAAATCAAGGAAGCTTGATTTAACACCTCCGTTTTCTGTAGTGGAGACGTTTGATTTATATACCGTACTGTAGGAATGCCAAAGCTTGCTTGCGAGAATAGCTCTTTGCCAGGCACAGGTTGTTTTGGTCTTCTGCACAGCGTGGACATGCACAGTATGTTCTGTCCTACATCCAGTGAGATCTGGCAAAGGATCTTGTCCTTTTGCCTTCGCAGGTCTGCGTCAGAGCCGTTTGCCTTATTTTTTGTTTCTTTGCCTCAGTCAGATTTTCATTTCATGCATTTTTCATTCTCCTTTTTGACAGCATGCTGGTGCTATGAACTGCTTTGAGTTCCTTTTGCAGCCTCGCAATGTGGTTTGTATCAATGCCACCCAGCCACCTTCATGAGGGGTACAGTAGCCTTTTAATTTCATTCCATTCGCTGTCTCTCGCCATACATTTTTGTTTGGGTTTCCAACCACTTTTCATTCCCACCTTTCCTCCTCCTACTCTCTATATTTATTTTCTTTTTCTTTGCTAACACTGTATGATCAGTAATTGAATTGTGATTACTGTGTGCATCTTTCTTCCTTTGAAATCCATATTGAGTCAGTGTTTCCACCAAGCAGGTTTGCAATGAAGTTGCCACTCTGTACAAGGGACTGCGTCAACTCTGAATTACATATTAATTAAATATGGACTATAAGGGAATAAAGGAATTTTAAGGTCTGCACATTATTTTTATATTCCCTTGGGCTTATCTTTATTTGTTTGTATTTTCCACACTTTCTGTCCATCCCTCTGTCTGTCTCTTCAGTCTTCATTCTGCTATTCTTGCACATTGGCTTGCTCCTGATTAATTGTTTTGACAGAGATAAAGGACCCAGGAAAACCAACAAAGCAGGTCATTTTCAAGCATTCTTTAGTTTAACCTTTATAGTTATAGTTTAAGTTATATATAAATAAGCACAGAGCATTCAGTTATTCGATACTGCTGTAAAATTATAGAACAATATGCAGTCTTGAAAATGATTGCTGAA
The DNA here is from genome assembly GCF_036373705.1 of Amia ocellicauda. Taxonomy (NCBI): domain Eukaryota; kingdom Metazoa; phylum Chordata; class Actinopteri; order Amiiformes; family Amiidae; genus Amia; species Amia ocellicauda. Next base: position 14,128,911 of record NC_089854.1, on the reverse strand, counting down.
CAACTTCCAGACATTTTAAAATTCCTAAATTAATCCGGAATTTAATCCAATTCATTCACATTGGTTTAATCACCTTCACTCCGTAACAGTGCTACTGTACCTCTGGACTTCCATTCCATTCTATTTTACAGTGTTACTGATTAATTCATCCAAGCGAATCCTTTTACTCATCTATTTGACTGATTCATTTTTTCAGTTTTTGGAAAAGTAAAGGAATTTTCTCTGAAATGACAAAGAAGAAGGAGGGGGGAATTAGTGTCATTGCAAATGTAGACTCACACTTGCCCTGGCGGTCTTTCTCTCTCTCTCTCTCTCTCTGTCTTTTGCCCTCTTCCTGTTTTCTAGAGTATGGAGAGTCAAATGGAGGAGTGGTACAAGGAAGTGGGGGACTTGCAGGTACAAGCAGCCTCCATCCCCCAGCAGGGTGTGATCAGGGAAAGTGTGACTGATAAGCAGAACATGGTGGAGACACGGATTGTGCGCCTCATCGAACCTCTAAAAGAGAGGCGACGCATCCTGCTGGCATCTAAGGAGGTGCATCAAGTCAGCCGAGACCTGGAGGATGAAATTGTGAGTCCCTTATTTTATGTCTGCTTTGGGGAGAAAGCTGCTGGCCATCGAGACCTTAATGATGATTATGTGAAAAACAATTTCAGTGGTGTGCTTTTCAGGGTAGTGCACTTATTAGTATGCACTGTTTCAAGCTGACTCTATGTGACAGAGCTCAGCGCATAAAGGAGTGTCTATGAAATGAAAACTGACTGATTTTTCTTTCTTTATGGCATCTCTGCTCCTTAAGATGTTGACCCCTCTGCCTTTCCAGTTTGTTTTAATTTGTGTTGAAGATTATTTGATTGATCCTGTCTTGATGGTTGTGCAGATCTGGGTTCAAGAGAGACTCCCAATGGCCACTTCTAAAGAACATGGAAGCAGCCTTCAAGCAGTGCAACAACTCATGAAGAAGAACCAGGCAAGTGACTCACAAGATATCCCTACTACCAGCATGATCAAGCAGAAAACGAAAGCCCAGTTTTTGTTTAAGTTTTAAGGTGCCATCAAAAATATTAGGATAGTCTGATTTATGAAGATGAAAATTCACGCATTTCATTTGGTGGATACATAAATGTTTGTTTATTGGTTTCCTGGGTTTGTGTTTTCTGAGGCTTCATAAAAACAAAACAATTTTCTGTGATAAAGTATTGAACAAATATAGCCGGATACTTTGTATGCTTAGAACCAGTAATTTTGAAAGTGTGGTTTAATTTCATTTGGCAACAGAGCTTACAGAGTCATCCTGAGAATATCAGTCCTTCCCATCGAGCATCTTTGGGTGTCTTGTATGTGGTGTTCTGCGTACCTTCAGCTTGTTTCTCTTCCTGTGGTATTCTCAGAGTCTACAGCGTGAGCTTCAGGGTCATCGGGCACGAATGGAGGACGTGTTGGACCGAGCGGGCCTCATTGCCTCCATCCGTAGCCCAGAGGCCGATTGTGTCCGGGCCAGCCTGGACCATCTACGGCACCTGTGGGAGACTCTGCGATTGGAGACCGAGCGGCGTCAGCTCACCCTGGATGCCATGTACCAGGCCCAGCAATACTACTTTGATGTGGCTGAGGTGGAGGCCTGGCTCAGCGAGCAGGAGCTTCACATGATGAATGAAGAGAAAGGCAAGGTAGGAGGTGGATTTGGGGGGGTAGGGTCTTGACTGCTCTCCGGTTGCGTTGGGTATAAACATGCATACTTTGAAACAATGCTGAGGGTTGCAACGTTTAGCTGAAAGAACTTCACAGATTTTGATTGCATCCAAGTGTTTGCATCAGATTGCTTTAAATAGGCTGATTTGGGGAGTGAATTGTTGGTCAGACTGTGTCTTTTTGTTCCAGGATGAAGGCAACACCCTCCAGCTACTCAAGAAGCACCTGATAGTGGAACAGACCATCGAGGACTACGCTGAGACCATAGGCCTCCTGTCCCAGCAGTGTCGGCAGCTGCTAGAGCTTGGCCATCCAGACAGGTTTCCATTTAAAAATTGTGTTTAAGCATAGACATTGATACTACAGAATGATACTAGCCTATGAAAAGCTAGAAAACTGCAAACCATAAACAAAAAAACCTAGGGCTTCTATTCTAACTCTCGTCCATTTGTCTGTTGGTGAAAGCGAGCAGATCAGCAAAAGGCAGTCCCAGATCGACCGGCTCTACGTGTCTCTGAAGGACCTGGTGGAGGAACGCAAGTCCAAGCTCGAGCAGCAGTACTGGCTGTACCAGCTCAACCGGGAAGTGGACGAGTTGGAGCAGTGGATCGCTGAGAGGGAGGTGGTGGCTGGGTCCCCTGAGCTGGGGCAGGATTTTGAGCATGTTTCGGTGAGCATATAGCTGGGGACAGCAATTGATTATCTTTGGATGGCTTGCAACAGGGGTGCCCAATCCTGGTCCTGGAGAACCAAAGGGTATTAAAACCCTTAATATGTTTATTGATTATTTGATTACACAGTTTGAACTAGATACAGTGGATATTTATCCTACTAAAATAGATGTAAATATATATATGTTAAATTTGTCTTTGGATAATATTACATTTGTATTTACTATATACAAAAGGTGACAGAGCTTGGTTCTGGAGAGCAAGTATCATCCTGATCCTAAATCCATCCAATTTTCTGCTGGACCTTTAGACCATTCAAGTAAAACTGACTTGCTTTATAGGAACTGACCTGAAGTGAAGATTCATACCTTTCACATTCTTTAGGAAAGGAGAAAGATGAGAGGGAGAGGACATTGTGCCATGTTCCCAATGGGAGACTTGATCAGGCATGACATCTAATAAGTGAATTGCAATCATGCATGTTACAGAAGCTACTTGGCAAAGATAGAAGGTATTTGGAAAAGGAAAGAGAAGGGAGCTATTTATGTCTGTTGTCATCTGCTACTCAGTAGAGGCATTACTTTTATTTGGTTGAGTGACTCAGCAGGGAATCGTATGGCCTGCACTCTTCCATAATAAAGTCAGGCCTAAATAACACCATGCCATTTCCATTGCTGGTACCTTAGGAGTTCCTGACTAAACGACTTGGCCATGCCATGTAGTTGTAAAGCTCGAAAGGCCTGATGACTGATAAACAAAGGACTTGACTGATCTAGGAGAGGCTTAGATTTTTTTTTTCTATAGCAGCCGTGAGGCACCTCCAGGGGAAGGGTGTGAAAGAGGAATGGGGGGCGGCCTGAATATAATCTTTTTGGGATTTTAATGAGGAAAGGGGTTAAGAAATGGAAGAGCAGATGAATCCTGCTGCTTATTAATGAGGCGCTGTCGATGCATGCAGTGGTCCATAGGGAAACGCTGGCCTTGGGCATTTAAGACAGTACCTTTTCCTATAGGGCCCTCCCAAAGGAGCTGAAAGGCCTTAGAGGGGATTAACCACGTTCCTAATTTCTTTTCTCCTTTCGTCAGTGAATGTGAAATCTTACAGGAATGCCAGCTCTCCCTCAAATGACTGGCTTAACTGAGGCAATGAAGTTGCAAAAGAGCATGTATGTTTTTTGATTTGTGAAGGGACAAATCATTTATCCGGGTTAGTGGAGCAGACTTGCAGATCCCTGGTGCACTAACACAGACTAGACACCCCATCCCAGAGCCTAAATAGAATGTAACAGATAGTTTGATTGACTAGTCTGAAGGACAATTTGTGATCAGTATAGTTCACAACCTGGCTGATGGTGGTGTTTTTTTTTGTCAAATTGTGTTAGTACATAGATCTGAGAAGTGGGTCAGCTCATTTCACTAGGAACACTATTAAAGCTAAAAATCATCAGAACTTACAGATCACAAAGGTCAGCTCAAGTCAGACCTCTAGTATGATTTAGAGAGTAATGCATCTTCTCAGATAAAATCCGTTTTACAGTGCAAGGTGAATCTAATGCAGTTGTTTGTTCCCCTGCCTCCTGCTTGTCTCCTCAGATCCTGCAGGAGAAGTTCACAGAGTTTGCGTCAGAGACTGGAAACATGGGGCAGGAGCGAGTGACTGCCGTCAACCAGATGGTGGATGAGCTGATAGACTATGGCCATGCTGACGCGGCCACCATCGCGGAGTGGAAGGACGGGGTGAACGAGGCTTGGGCTGACCTGCTGGAGCTTATGGAGACACGGGCCCAAATGCTGGCTGCCTCACACCAGTTGCACAAGTTCTTTGCTGACTGCCGCGAGGTACCCTTTCAGTCTGCATAATTATCTTACTTAGTTATATCAATTTTCCACAGGCCTGTGATGAGTTCAGATCAGATGTGTTAACCATAATGACAAGGATAGCTACAGATGTGCATTTGTGTCTAGTCCTGGAGAGCTTGTAGTTTAGTTTACAGTTCACCTGATAGTTCATAAAGATGGGTTACACATGCTTGTTATTGATAACTTTAGCAAGTCACTTAAGCACTTAGCCCAGGGTTGCACAACATATTTTTAATAAGGGCCAGTCTCATGAAAAGTCATCAGACAAAGGACCACGACCATACCCACAGCTCATAACATATGATATATCAGATAAATCTGTGTGTTATATAAAATTAATCTACTTACATTGATGTCTGAGCTCCATGCAGAATCGATCAAATGTATTATAAGCTAATGATTTTAAGTATGCTTCCCAACCTTTTCAAAACTACTACTACATAACAGGAAATATTGTGTGGCACACCAGTCACATAATTATAAATGTTAACCAAAACTTACTTTCAGTGTGAGAAATCATCTTGTCCTGAGGTACAGAGTTGTGTAATATTTTATTTATACATTTTATATTTTAGTTTCCAAAGATTATGTAGCACATGAATGTGCATTTTCTACAATTGTGCAGATAATCAATACATAGATCTAGGGCCTGATTAAATAAAAACTTTGACCCACCAGCTAATAGAAAACTACAGCGCTGTACTCAGTTGCGGCTTCATTTTTAGTAAGATGCCACTTTCTTCTGATCATAAATGTAACCACTATGATGTACAGGTTTTTTCTTTTAGCGGGTGTTTTGATTTAATCCGGCCCCTAGACTCCTTTCCTTCAGTAATCTCCAAAACTTGCTCTTTTGGTCCCTTCAACCGATGTCCCAGATTCACCTATGCAGGCGATCCAGTGGTAGACTGGATAACTGAATTAATGGCGTAACGATTTTTTGTTGTTAATTTTCAACGAGCCAATCATCTCTATATATCTCTATTTATAGAGTCAGAGCTCTCCTATCAGCACTCAAAGGCAGTATTACATTTTGGAATACTGTTTATATGTTAGGGTAATTAATTGCATGTATTAACTGAAGATTTGGACGCTTAAAGATAGACCAATATACCACGGCATACTGTTTGGGGAAACCCTGAGTTAACCTTGAGGGTTAGGACTTTAACTACCATACGTTGAAATCCCTCTCGTGTCACAAGCACCTTGTGAAGTACTAGTCGTGATACATGGTAAAGGCAGTTGTATTACATTGTAGGTGCTGGCACAGATTGAGGACAAGCAGAAGCGACTGCCAGAAGTGAGGGCGCGCCAAGGGGGCACTTCCAACACCAGTACCCTGCAGAGACTCATGCACACCTTCGAGCATGACATCCAGCTGCTTGTCACCCAGGTGAACTTCTCATCTGTCTCCACCATGTTTGAATTGTGTTGCAGTCAGGTTGCTCAGATAAGGAAAAGCTATGATTCCATCACACAACATTCCCATTTGTAACAACTAAACCTCTACAAGCAAAAATACCTCTCACGCTAAATATGGGCAAACCAGCAACACTCAAACCACAACACGTCTACTCTGAAACATTACACAAGCCACTCTAGCACAGCAAACAACGCATCTTAGGAGAATTAGACCTTAAAAGTGCTAATTATTTTTCTGTGTGGCAGGTGAGACAATTGCAGGAAAGTGCGGCCCAACTCAGGACAGTCTATGCCGGGGAGAAGGCAGAGGCCATTGCTGGGAAAGAGCAGGAAGTGATGCAGGCCTGGAAGGAACTATTGAATTCCTGTGAAGAGTGCCGGGTGCAGATCACCACAGCGACGGACAAGCTGCGTTTCTTTGGCATGGTGAGAGACCTGGTCCTCTGGATGGACAGCATCATCTGCCAGATAGGAACCAGGGACAAACCCAGGTAGGCACACTGCAGTACAGGTGACTTGATGAGAATGCAATTGTACTTCATAAAGGTTAATTAAGAGTCCAATGGGATTTCACATTATACTCCACTTCAAGTTACCCCTAAAACTAGGTCAGTGGTGGCCAACAATATTTGTTCCTGCTGAACAGGTTATACATGAAATATAATTCAATGTGCCCCAATTATATTTCAAACTACGTACATATAAATTACAATTTTCAATTACTTTAAGCTAAAATATATTAAATGAAGTTCCTGTTGGATATACTGTAGTTGTGTTTGCAAGGTTTTGACTGTGCAGAAGCCAGCTGGACTCAAACAGGGATGTGAAAAATAATATTCTCCTTAATCTCCGGACCTTTCAGAGACGTGTCCTCAGTGGAAGTGATGATGAACTACCACCAGAGCCTGAAGAGTGAGATTGAAGCACGCAATAAGAGCCTGATGCAGTGCATGGAAATGGGCAAGACCTTGTTGGCGGCCAGAAATCCTGCAGCGGAAGAGGTGACCATTATTCTACCTGCCCAATCCCTGCCATGCCTTTCCCAGGGCATTGTCTGTAGCAGTGATTAAGTAATGCATTACGCCTTTCCCTGGGGTTGTCCAAATACAGTTAGGAACTGTATTTTTGTTCATGATATATTTGGAATTGCCAATTCACTTGGCGTACAAGATGCGACTCCCATCCTTTCATACAGGAGGCCTTGCCATAGGCACAAGCCCAACTGCAAAAGACAGTGGTAAGTTATTCACAGTAAGAGCTGAACAGTGTCTTACAAGAGAGCTAATGCTGACTGGAGGACAGCTCATCTCTCGCTGACAAAACTGGCTGTTCATAGGCACCTGCCAAGTCACTGGGAGTCTGTGTTGTAGTCCACAATACCCCAGAGGAATGTGTCAGTTTCACAATAATAGAACATTCTGATATGTAAAATACTGGAGAAACCTGTTTGAAAGTAGTTTTCATTATTATTGTTATTTCTGTTAACATCTGTCTCTTTCAGATCAAGGAAAAGTTGGACAAACTGATCTCTAAGCAAAAAGAACTCTCTGAGAAATGGGATAAACAATGGGAAGTCCTACAACACAGTGAGTAAACCTTGGTCACACAAGACTGTTTTGTAAACACCTACCAATAATCCACCAATAATCCTAATAAAGCTGAAACACTTTACGTAAAGCTTTTTCCACACTGCTAAACTGAAATTGTGTTATTTTTGTATTGAGAAGGAAGTTGTAAAGAAAGTGTCACATATATTGGGGGAACCAAATTTAAGTGATTTTGTGAGGCATAAAGGAAAGTGTTTTATGGAAATGGTCCCCCTCTCTTTGTATTGCCCTACAGTGTTGGAGGTGAACCAGTTTGCCCAGGAGGCTGTAGTGGCAGAGGCTTGGCTGACAGCCCAGGAGCCCTTCATCAGTAGCCAGGAATTAGGTAGCAGTGTGGATGAAGTGGAGCAGCTGATTCGGCGGCACGAGGCCTTCCGCAAGGCGGCCGCCACCTGGGAAGAGCGCTTCAGCTCCCTGCGCAGACTCACCACGGTAGAAGCCTTTCAAAATTCTAAAGTTTTTTAGACTCTATTTTCCTTACTTCTGGGATACATGCTTTGTGTATTAGAATAACTATATTTAGGAAAAGTCTAGAGATGGGCTTACCTTCTTATTTTGGGATGCCAATAGTGGGTTGTGCCCTCTGTTAGTCATTCACAAAAAGGCAATTAAATTATACCAACTGTATAGTGTGTCCAAGCTGTGAATTTGGATTGCTGCATGTTGGTGACAGATTTGCTTTGTCAGGTGGAGAAGTTGAAAGCGGAGCAGAGCAAGCTGCCCCCCACACCTCTGTTGGGACGCAAGGTGTTTTTGGATCCCCAGGAAGCCTCACCTGCTCGGAGTACTACCTCTTCACTGCTGCGGCAGACCATCTACGAGCAGATCGAGCCCAAATCCGAGCGGCCTCTGGAAGCCACTTCTTCGGTGGCCCGGAGGCTTGGCTCCACAGTGGCCTCCTACACGCCAGTCATGAACGGGATGAAATACGGTGGACTGGACTTCCGGGCAGAGCCCAAAGTGGCTTATGTCCGGCAGGAGCTGAAGCCAGAGCGTCTGCAGCCCAGGATCGATCTCCTCCAGGACGGGGGGAGGCCCATGCTGGAAGCCAGGCAACCTGAGAGAGAGGAGATTACCCCAGCTGAGGTGACACGAGAGCCAGTCCGGGAAATAACCAACGGGCCCCAGGAGCAGAAAGGGGACCCCCGGGGGAGCCGCTCTGACCCCCAGGTGGACCACTACTATAGGCGCGAGCGCAGGCTGGACCGTCAGACCTCCAGTGAACAGGAGATCCAGGCCAGAAGGGATGAGCTGCCCCAGGAGGTCCGCAGGGAGCGCTACGAGCGGCGGCTGGAGAGACAGACCTCAAGCGAACAGGAGGCCCAGGCTCGACGGGAGGAGTTGCCTCAGGAACGCAGGAGGGATCGGCATAGGCTGGAGAGGCAGGAGTCCAGCGAGCAGGAGACCACACGGGAGCACTCTGATAAGCGCTCTGGAGGGTGAGTGTAGGGTCACCATTGTGTTCTTCAAATGTTCTTCAAGTGTTCTTCAAATACAGTCTATCAAGGGCCAGGCCCTCCCTGGTCTCCATTCAACCTGCGTTCTTATTTCAAACACAAAATGAAGCAGAGGAGAAAACAAAACTGCATCTGTGTTTTGTTGGCAAGAATAGCTGTATATCTAAAAATTGCATGCATTGCTGTGAAATATTAAATGTAGACCCTTTGCACGCTAAATAAAAAGCATTAGGAATAACACCCTCGACAGTCCCAAAAAACATCATCACATCCGAGTTATTGACCCTGCAGTGTCAGCCATCATGGAATTGCCACTGTGTGTTAGTTGCAGAGGTCCCTCATAGAACTGCATATGAAACTGAGATAAATTTGTGTTGGCAGGGAGAAGCGATCCACGCTGGCAGATATTGTCGAGCAGCTTCAGGAGAGGGAGGCCGCCCAAGCCCAGGTAAGCAGAGCAGCAGAAAGCCTCTCGGGGGGCACCGAGTCTGGCTCAGTCACCCCCCACAGCCTCCTTCTATATAGTGCCATTACCAAGGTTATTCAGTATTCATCACAGTGAATTTTGTAGAATCTGAGTCCCCCAGTTAGCTTAAAATAAGACCATTCTTCATATGCTCAAGGGTTGAGATGACATGAGATATTTTAGGTCAGTTCAGTGTGATGAGGACCTTAGGTTCCACATAGCTTTTTTAATGTTAAAATTGCTGTGAACTGTACTGGAGCTTTTACTGGTTTTGAACTACAGTAAAAACAAAACAAAAACACTATGTAGTTCATACATTATTTAATTCTAACTTAAAAGTAGTCATTGGTTAAATTATACCTTTTTAATCACTGTATACTCATTATAAGCTGCAGGTTTCATGTTTTATAATACATTTGTATGAAATCTCTAACTGTTAAATTGCTAAAACAATTAAATGTATAATTAAGCCATTTATTCATTGAGTGGAGGGTTTTATTATGTTATTGAGAGCTCAGCTGAAAGAAGCAGTTGACAAGGGCGTCTCAAAAGCCAGATTTGGAAAAGTGTTCTGGAAATGTAATTAAAGTAGACGTTAATATGAGTTCTGTGTGAAAGAGGTCTGTGTCATTCATTAAAAGGCAGTAAACAAACCACGGGGCCTTTTCTTCCTGTGCATAGGTCCGTGAGAGAGAAGGAACCCCACGTCTGCCCAATGGTCTGCCTGAACGAACCACCAGACCAGACAGGCCACGAGCCCGGGACCGCCCCAAACCCAGGAGGAGACCGCGGCCCAAAGAGCCCAACACCCTTCCTGGTGAGGCCCGGCGATCGCGCTCTGCCCCAGCTCAGAGCGGCTCCATCCCGTCTGTCCCCCAGCCGCCCACCCACACCATTCAACATGAGGGCTTCCTCTTCCGTAAGCATGACGTCGAGAGTCAGAAGAAGGCCTCAAACAGGTAAGAGAAACATACCTTGCCACCTAAGCACCTTTTTCTCTTTCTTCAATGATGCCCGAAGGCGTCTGTATTGAAAATGAGAATTGAATCAATTGTTTTCACAACTCGACACACATTCTTTTGCTTGGTGAAATTATTAGAGACTGGATAAGTTATTTTGGACCATATTGAGAAAGCGTTTTCCACCTCTCAAATATTTTGAGAGAAAGAAAAAACAACATCATCAAAAGTCTTCAGGGACTCAGAAATTAGATTCCCCTAAGAAAGTATGCAGACTTTTTTTGGTTTATTTTCTTGATGAGGGGCAAAAAAAGTGTGTGAACTCAGTATGCTAGGAAATAATGTGAATATGTTCCGAAATGTATCTGTTGTGAATGAAAGTTGAAAAAAATGTTTTTCCCCTAAAACTGTAGGTCGTGGGTGAACCTATACTGTGTGCTAAACAAAGGGGAGATTGGTTTCTACAAAGATGCGAAGAACACCTCCACACCTTACAATAGTGAGCCCTTGCTCAGCCTAGAGAACTGTACTTGCGATGACACCAATGGATACAAGAAGAAGAAAAACGTCTTCAAACTCAAGTAAGGCCCCAGCCCCAATCTAAGTTGCATGTAAATCCCCTCCCCGCTCCCCAAGAAAATAACTTTTAAGTCCAGTAGTGTAACAATATGTATTCAACCCTTGATTTTGCTGGTTTCTATAGTTTTTTTGTTTATGTTTTATCCCACAAGAAAAAGTTTTGAATAGTGGCATCTTCAATTTTCTCAACTTATTCAATGTTGGATTTTTAAAGGCACGTCAGACTTACATGGAATACATTCTAAACGACACCCGGCCGATATGAGCTTGACTTCCAAACATAGTGGTGCGAGTCCACTTACACTACTTTCGCCTACATAATACTATGCATGGTTTGTCAAATGAACTGGAATTGTTAAGCAATTCTTATGCTTCAGTAATGTCTGTTCTTCAATTCACACAAAATCTCAACCTTTTCTCCCTTTTTTTCTTTTAGAACAAAAGAGGGCAATGAGTACCTCTTCCGCGCAAAGGATGAGGTAAGCTTTTAGCTTGGATTGTGCCAATTTGAGACAAATTGTGTACATGCAAAGCTCTTTTCACATTCCCATTCACCCAAAAGCCCTGCACTTTCACTGTTTTCAGGCCTTTAGCATTAAAAAGAGGTGTTTATACAGGGACTACTAACCTTCACATACTATATTAGACATACACCGATCAGCAATAACATTATGAGCACTGACAGGTGAAGTGAATAACACTGATAATCTCGTTATCATGTCACCTGTCAGTGGGTGGGATATATTAGGCAGCAAGTGAACATTTTGTCCTTAAAGTTGATGTGTTAGAAGCAGGAAAAATGGGCAAGCGTAAGGATCTGAGCGACTTTGACAAGGGACATATTGTGATGGATAGACAACAGGGTCAGAGCATCTCCAAAACTGCAGCTCTTGTGGGGTGTTCCCGGTCTGCAGTGGTCAGTACCTATCAAAAGTGGTCCCCACCTCGCAACTTACCGGACTTAAAGGATCTGCTGCTAACGTCTTGGTGCCAGATACCACAGCACACCTTCAGAGGTCTTCAGAGGAGAATGTTATGGCTGATCAGTGTATTTGTTCTTGCATAGCAGTGTTTACAATTATGGATGTGTCAGTTTGCAGCCAGTTCAGTTGAAACATTCAAATGATATCCAGTAATTAAAGTCCAGCAGGAACTTTTTTCAATGGTAAGTAGATCTGAAGTTGTCTACCTTTGGTAACACAGACTTCTCACTGTATCTGACTTGCAGGAGGATTTGAAGGGCTGGACATCGAACATAACGAATAGCATAGCAGAGCACGAGGAGATAGCTAAATGGGGGCAGCCAACCCAGCCAACTACCTCTTCCACAGACGAGGGCACAAGGAGGGATGGAGACAAAGTAGAAAAAATAGAAAAAGTAGAAAAAGCTGAAAAAGGAGAAAAAGCAGAAAAATCTGAAAAATCTGAAAAAGGAGAAAAAGGAGACAGACGCTCCAGTGTCTCGGGGAAGAAGAAATGATAGAGGGGATCCTGTGCACAGAGGAGGGGTGGGGGGATGCCGGGGGGACAAAAGGGAGACTCCTGGTTTCCCTCCTCTCAACCCTTCCACCCCCACCGCAAACCCACAATCAAGACAAATGAAATACAAAGCGAAACAGGGCAACAAATGACAAACGTAAAGTGATTGGGAACCTGCGTGCGTCCTAACTTCTTTCACTGTTTTCAGTCCTTTAGCTCTCTCTGTCTCCATCTCCCCCCACCCCCCCTCTCTCTCATACTGTCTCTCTCTCTCCGGCAATCTGGCAAACAAGAGACCAAGAGTTGAAAAGAGTCGCAGAACGAGCCCCTGGCATCAGCTCTACAGCGACAGCCACCACCTCAAGTCAGAGTTGACGTCAGACTCTGCAAGCAGAACCCTGCACTTGGACAGTACGTAGGCTGAGAAAAGAAGCAAATAGTAATACTAACAATAAAAGGTTGATGTCACAGGTATTTAGGTTAAAGTAGCTCAATAAGAATGTTTATTTTTATTCAACTATATCTATTTATCTATCTATCTATCTATCTATCTATCTGCCTATACACCTTATTATATAGTCCAAGTAAAAGAGAGTGGATTATGCCATGATATTTAAAGCTAGCTTCTTTTGCTGAGTTTTTGTTCAGATTTTTTCTTGCTCTGCCCTTTCCTTGTCCTCTCTTCTCCTCCTTTCTTTCATTGTTAATTTGACACCGAGTCGAAATTCCCTACAAATCGGAAAGAGGTGGTCCCTATTACTTACAGACCCCTCCCCTCCTCGATAACATAATGAGTTTAAAATTATTCTACAAAGGGCTATGTCAGATCTGACTAGTAAAGCTCTAAACCTAAAACGAAAGAAGGCCCACAAATAAGAATCGTCTCACTGGGAGCTGAGGATTTCCACACGGCAGTATGATACTGTAGAAATGATGTAGGAGATGGAAATCAAAAGAGTTAAATGGTTAGGATTGCTTATCACACAACGTCGTGCCGCAGAACAGGGCCTAAAGAAGCAGGCTTGTGACCAGGGAAGCATGACAAAGTTTGCAGCTCAACTTTACTAAAGTGTTATCCTTTCCCAGTCACCTTTATTATCTTTATCTTTATCTGTATCTTTATCGTTTGCTTATCTTTGCAAAAGCATATGCAAGCCATAGGTGATTTGAAAGATGACAAGGCTGCACAGCCAAAATGTCCACATTGGAAACTGAAGGTATTCTCTAATGAAGATGTAATTAGGGACCTTTCAAGGTGTGGTGTTGTTTTTTGTGAAAGAGACTTACATTTATTTACTTTTTTTGCTTTGTTTTGTTGTATTTCAAAAGCAGGGAAAGTCATCTTTGTTTTAGTAAAACTAAGGGCCAAGGAGGTTTTCTTCGGAGCATGATATTTGATTTATTTATTTATTCGTTACCTCCAACCACATGTATGCCATCGCTAAGATTTTCTTTTCTTGTGTTTCTTGAAGTCTTCCATTATTGGCTTAGTCCATTCTCGTGCTTGTCTCTCTGTAAGTGAACAGAAATTTCTTACTACGACCATGAGGGAAAAGTATGATTTGGTAAGAGCCTAACTTGTATGTGGAGAAAACAATGCAACAACAATATAATCAACCAGAACTCAAACCTCTTTTGGTTTCTTTGTGCATTGTCATGACTGTTTGGAGCAACTGGGTAGTCGCCAAGAAAACGGTGCAAATGTGCTGCGACAAAGGACTGAAAAAGCAATCCAGGATTCTGACTTGAACTAAGTGAAGGGGCTCTGTAAACCAGTCCCGTTGTGTCCGATTGGTTCCCAGATGGCAAAACCCACATTAGTGAAGCACACAGTCTGGAATATTTTGGACTTGAATTAACTTTATGAGGAGGGGAGAGGCATAATCTTCAAAAGTCTTTCAATCTTTTGAAATTTCGCTTTTTTTTTTTTTTTTGGTATGTGTGTTTTCATCAGAGCATCGTTTTTAAGAGATGGTGTTGGAGGTTGCTTTGTTTTGTATCAGGAAAAAATAGTTATTTCACAAGCTTCAAATGACAGGATCTCTTGTGTTTGTGCATATGGCTCTTTGTAAGCAAACAAGCAAACAAAAAAGAACAATTGTTGCCAAGCTGGCAGCAGGTGTACTTCGTGGAGTTGAAATATACAGATAGTTTGCTTCTCCTTGACTTCAGTTTCTAAGGAATGAATCGTTTCTGCTTTTCCCTTTATAGATATATAGTTATACAGAGAAGCTGCTTCTTAGCATTGCTGGAGAATTCAAAGCATAAGACGACAATTATTGTAAAGTCTTTTTCTGGTCCGGCATATAGCGTTTAGTGCCATAACTAGCAGTATGGCAAACAAAATACAATGCAAATATAACTTGGCAAAGATTTATAAGCCAAATGTTGTTTGTTTCTACAGGTAGTGTAGATTATGCATACTACTACATCTGAGGTTCGTAAATGTCTTGAATATAACACATTTCTTGAGCAACTTTTTTTTTCTACCTGTTTTAATTTTTAATGCAATTAATTTTTTAAGTTTGTTTGTGTCTTGGTTATGTGGCTACTGCCTTTGCTGTGGATTTTGTTTTCATTTGTTAGTTTTGTTCAGTACACACCGGTGTGCATTATACTATACGCAAGAGCCAAAACAATGCAAATATCAATGCACGTCGGACACAAAAGCGTGTTACATGATTTATCATATCACACTGATGGGAATGGTGATGTAAAACGGCACAATGCGCTCACACACGCACATGCACACACAGACACACACAGGTGTACGGGATCTGTGTTATATTCAGAGAAGTACGAAACTTCAAAAAACAGGAAGCAAGTATATATCTAATGCAGTGATGAAGGTACTATATTGTATGGTAGGAATATACTGCTAAGCTTATTGAAATAAATAAATAAATAATATATATATATATATATATATATATATATATATATATATATATATATATATACCCAGTAAGATACCTCTTGTACTGCTGGTATGCTTTTAGTGTACTATGTATGCTACTTTTATTTATTTATTTATTTATTTATTTATTTATTTTCCACTTGAGGGTGTAAGGCTTTGTATGTTTCTTCTGTGTATGTCGGTCCAAGACTTAAGTGAGCGCTCGCAAATATGTGAAGCTCTATTTGCAAACGGCATTTAAAAATGCAACTCTAGTTTATTCAAACTCTGCAGTAATCACACTCACGACACCTTTGGGAGTTTTGGGTGTGCTTAGGAGAAATATTCCATGCAGAATTTAGTGTACATTAAGTTAACATTTTTCACATTTTAACAGGAACACTTGAAGTGTTAACTTATACATATTTATATTTTGAGAAAGTCAGCAAGCCACAGGTGTATAGTGACTGCAAAGCTGCTGACACCACTCTCAAATAGTAGTATTGATGGGTACTACAATAGCATCTCATTGGTATAAGTGGAAGGAAACAAAACCGATGTAAAGGCTGAACTCTTTCACACTATGTGTTCTTTAATTCAAAGGTTACTGGCCCTGTCTAGCAATCTGTAAATAACATGTAACACAGATTTAAAAATGAAACAAAACAAAAAAGACATACTTTTTTTCCACCAAGCACATTCCTGTCAAAATGGTGGAAATAATAATAATAAAAAAATAAATGCATCATACTGTATTCAAGAGTTGGCCTTTTTAAAATTGTATTTCTGTTTGGAAATGATGCTCAATACCTTGCATTGTTGTACTTTATTTATTTATTTGTCCTTGTTTATATTGTTCTTGATACAATGTTTTTTTTTCACAGTATTTTTTCTGAAAGCCGATGTTATGCAGTAGAACTGTCTTAGTCCTGTTGAATTGATGAGGAAGATGCCACAAATAATAGTGATAAAATGAATAGAAAATATTATGCAACTTTTCCTTTGCACTAAAAAAGCGCTACCCCATTGCACAGTGCTAATGCCTGCAAAGCAATGGTGATGCAGGTTCAACCGAAAGGAGATTTTTTGAACTGATGGATTGAATCCAATTAGCATTTTACTTTATCTGTAATGGAAGGAAGTGTGTTCTCATTTTTTGTTCTGATAAGGAATGAAAGTGTTGTTTTTCTTTACATAGTTTTAAACTAGCAAGGCACACCATACTGTTTTAACAGATGCTGTACAATGAACATCTGCTGTGAGATTTCTCTTTTTACGGTGCATGTTAATGTGTGTCAACTCAAAACCACTCAGTGGAACAAGCATTTTATTATGTTAGAATTTCTAACATACTTAAAAGGAATAATAGGTTTATTTTTTCATGAATCAAAAAAGCTAAAGGAATTTAAGGAATTATAGCACCAGAATGTTAGTGGTTGGGCATTAAGTGACAGATACTAGGTTTGGATCATCCTGCTGAACAAAAAGGCCACTTGTTTCCATTGTCCAACTTTCTTTTTTATAGTTTCTTAATTAATAGACATTTCATTGTTTTTGTAGATTGAATTACCTTATTTCAAGCAACTTAAAACCTGAAACCTAACTTAAACATAACAGTGCTGTGAATTATATATCACTTTGGAGCTTCTGCAGTTGAAAAGCAAATAACAGAACTAGTTGGCTCTCTTATTTTCCACCATTCTGGTTTGGTGGCATTTAAAAATAGCAACATGTGGGCAGCCACAGTACATTAGTTGTAGATATAGGAAAAGAAAGGGCTAGCACAAATCTTGTCTGCTTGTTTGAGGTGGTGGCCTTGCTTTGTGTTTAGTTCTGCCATGCATACCCCCCGTCCCCCTCCGCACACACACATTTGTTTCCTTTTCCTCATAGAAAAGGTAATCTGTATCTTACTAAAGCAGAGTATAGCTAATGAAGGGAAAGCACAATTTTTATAACTATGTGTAGAACAAATGACCAGCAGACTCCCCAAAAGAGTAGTTTAACCCCCAGAAGTGCCACTTCCTGTCAGGGAAAAACAGAAAATGCATTGATGGTTCCTAGCTGTTATTTTACAGAAAATAAATAAACAAGAAAAAAATATTCTTCAGTAAGGCATATCTATTTGTATTGCTGCCTTTGCTTTTTAGGATTTTTCATGTCCAGTCTGGGTGGTACACTGTAATCTCAGTTACTGCCACTAGGTGCCACTGCAACCTTCAGTAATCACTTGAAATCTAATTTAATTTAAGACCTAGAGCACCATCTACTGAGACTAAAGCTCTGTAATTGAATAAATAAAGAGCTTTACAGCCTGGATTGCAACTGTTTCTCCTGTTTACACACATATGACACATCAATAAGCAGAATGATAGATGAGTGTGTTCATAAAATGAACACAGTTTTGCGCCATTCAGGCCTGTAAGGATGTCATGTGCTTAAGAGGACAAGAGAAGATGTTCTAGACCAAGCCTTAAGCAATAGAACAGGGATTCAAAAACGAACAAACAAATAATCAAAAAAATAACCAGGCTGTGTTATGTCTTTGGGACCTCTACTAGGTGCAAAACGTCTCTCTGAAGTAATTCTTCTATTTGGTCTGGACAGCCAGGGTTCAGGAAATTATATTTGATCTTAAATACATTTTCTTCTGAACAAGACAAGCGTTTAAATTACTATACAGGTCTGAAGGAAGAGCGGATGCCCCGAAGATAATCGTGAGTTAGGTAATACAGTATTAGGCAGTTCATTATCATTGTCCTTATACACTGTCCTGCTTCAGCTAAAATAATATAATAACTTTATTGGCTTGGCTGTATATATGAATGTATGTGTATGTGTGTGTGTGTGAGTAATTTAAATCACTACTTATTTCTTCGAGGACTAATTGAACCCTGCAGCACCATTGCTTTTGAAGTGAATTACTGATTTTTTGCAAAGCTCAAAAGCTAAATGACCTGTATAAAATGTAATTGCTTAAAATATTTTCTGTAAAGAAAAAAAAAAAAACTACCATTTCTTTCTTCCTTATTTCCTTCATTTGTTTTTCTGCTGTAAAACATTTTAAAAAAATGTTAATGAATTTTAACCAATTTAACGATCAGATTAAATAAATGGGGAAAATTAATTTATTTGTAAAAAAAAAAAAAAAAAATCAGGAGAAAAAAAAGTTGCATGGATTAGTATTAAGTCCCTATTACTGAATCGCTGTGCATGTTTTTAAACAGTTTTATCCCCCTGCTATACAATCACTGTACAATAAAGGGTTGGGGTGACACATGTAAGTAAATGGAAATAATGAATGAGTGAATAATGATGTATAAAATAGATCAGACCTTACAATCAATCATTGCCTCTGTACAGTTATCTCCGTGAATTGATAAATACAAGTTGTGATATGTCAAAAAAACACAAGTCTATGCTTTGTTTTTTTCTTGGACTCACAGAGCAATGCACAAAACATTTATTTGTGTTTATGTATTTATATTTGTATCTGGTGCAAAATGTCCAAATAGATGGTTTCCAAATTACAGTTCTTCACCCACACCCACTTGTAGTGCATATGCATATTGTATCCACTTTTTTGACAATATTTTGTACATTCACAAGCACTTCATTAGAAAACAAGCAATAACAACAACAAAAAGATACGAATGCATGCATTCATGCATATACTATTTGATTTTATATTTTGTGTTTGTTTTTAGATTCCAATAATATGTTGGATTGTTTAAGGTAGTTATTACAAGATAACAACAGTATATCATAATGTATAATATTCTAATCTAAGTCTAATATGATAATGATTGATGAGGTCAGATTCTCCCCATTAATATAACCTAATCTTGCTTTTCCCTGAACCATTAATGAAAGCAAACTGATTCAATATTGCAGTAACAGTTATGTAGTTGTGACTGAAGTAGTGGGGAGCACCGGGGGGTGGGTGCTACTGATGCTGGTGAGGACAGAAAAGACCCTTTAGAGAGGGTGAGTCCTCCCCTGGGTCTTGCAGGAGCAGGCAGCAGTGTAGCTGAGGTAGGAGCCCAATCATAGGGAAGGTAGCAAGACATGAAGATGGGCCACCATGCTGATATACCAGCCCATCGACCTCCCCTACTTTAGGGCATCCAAGACTGAGCTGTGGTGGACTACACTGATAACCATGGAGTAGGAGACCAGGAGCAAGAGCAAGGGGCTGTAGAAGATCACAAACACTAATAGTTCAGATGATGATCAACCAGACCACTGCATACAACAGCATAGCCTTCTTCACTCTTCAGACCCCTATGAGGGAGAAGGGAAGGATCAGGACCAGGCGATGCAGCTGAGGAAGAGGTTGGTGGAGTAGATGTGCCTAAGAACTTTGCAAGCCGCTCTACAATAAGCCCAGTTCTCGCCATCGATGGTGTAAGCTATAAAGAAGGTGGTAGGGTGCTGATGGACATGTTTAAGAGGTAGGCACACAGGACATTCTTGCGTCTCAGTATCTGAACAATCACCCCCAAGGCAACAAGATACCCCAGCAGCCCCACAATGAACACAGTGCTATAGTTTGTGGGGGGGAAGTCAAGTGTCGAAACCCCTGTGTTCCTAATACAGTTTGTCCTCGTAACTCATGATCTGGTGAAGGGAGAAGAAGAACACAATAGGTCACAAAGATTAGTACATGCATTATAAAGTATATATCAATAATGGACACAGAGACTTGAACACCCAAGAGCAGAATTCTAAAGCTCTTTGTTTGTAGCAAATAAAAATGTTGGCGTTTTTGAATAAACAACACTGATTTGAAATATGTAGTTACTTCACATTACTTCATTGCAGCTCTGTACCACTTCCTGGCAAAGGTATAATCCTTTTACCACGGAATTAGCATGTGGGTTGTATGGTGCATTTGATATATGGTGAGATGCACAGCTAAACTCATCCTATCAAATGCTGAAATCTGCAGGAAATCCTGAGCTGTTCAAGTCATGTTTCGTTCTTAAATCTAACTTTTTAAGACAATGTTTCAAGAATGTTTAAATTTGTATTATACTAAATTCAAAGCTCAAATTATAACAGAATCCTGGGGACTAAAATAAAGAGACGATGCTTTACAAATGGCAACATTTATGTTTTATATTTTCTAGCTACAGCACAAAGCTTACAGTATTAGTTAAAACAAAGTCAGGATTGATGTGAAAGCTTCCTATTCTGTTGCAATCGTCTCCACTTCCCGAAAAACCTTTTGTTACAGTGAAGGACAATTAAAGAAGCAGGTGAATGGTGGTGCAGCCCAGGGCATTTCTGCTCTTGAAGTATTTTGGTTTAAATGAAATACACAAGATTGAAGACTGGATACGTAAATAGTTATCTTTAAATGAAGTGTCTCCATAATGAGCCTTTCTAAAACGAAACTAATTAGCTCTTTTGCTCTTTAGATTTGTATGTATTTGTGCTTCTTTGCTTTCAACGCTAAATTTAACCATTTTTATACATCGGTTTTGGACATTGGTTCGCCTAATAAGTATTTCCTACATAATATTGTCATTATTGGAAAAAAACACAATGAAATGGTCTAAGATCAACTGCATAACACTGAAGATATACTGCTGAAAATAATCTTTCATCTGAGCGGGTAGTGACATCATGAAAATGTCATTGTGCAGAGAAAGCCCTTTCCGACAGACAGGGAAATGAAGACGTGCGCTAAATGCTGGTCTTGACGGACAGCTCGGCGAGCCACTGGTGGGAACCCAGCGCTGCGTGCTGGCCAATCACAGGAGAGCAGAAAGGAAGGGATTTAAAAATATATGTTTCAGGAAGTGGGACTAAAACCCAATTCTGGGCGTGAAAAAGTTTATGTTTTTAAAGATCGCAGGAGATGTGAATATTATTAAATCAATTTTGTGTGCTAGTGTGCGTGTATGATGTACGGTGCGTGAAGAAATGGCGAATTTGCCGAGAACGGGAGAAATCATACATCTAAACGTGGGGGGAAAGAGGTAAGTTGATATGCAAGCTACTTAAAACGAGATCTTTGCCTTATTATTAATACTGTGCATTACAGTATCTGGAATACATTGCATGTTTGGTCAGCTGATGTATTTGTAGGCTGATGTATATATTTAAAACTGATACATAACTTATAAGAAGCTATACCTATACAACAAAGGGCAAGTTTATAGTCGCAGATCACGTCTGTTGTTCACTGAAATCATTATTATTGTAATTTGCAATGATCTTAAGATACTGTAAACATCAGCTAATAAATAGTTGGATGTGCATTGAAAAAAGCATCTTATTTAACTAGTACTACAAGTACAGTACGCATCCCGTCCCCATGTGTGGCTGGAAATAAACAACTGTGCAAAATACAAAAATTAAAAGCATAGAGTGAAATGTCTTTTTTCACCAGCACATGCCACATCACATAAGACATCTGTTTTCTGATGGTAATAGAAACGTATTGAGGACAAATGCATACCTATAAAATGGAGAAGGCAAAATAATTACCGCCATCTAGTCTAGTTTCCTGCAGATTGTGGTTTTTAATATCGTCACGGATTATCAAAGCAAAATGTAACAACAACAACAACGATGACGATGATGATCATTTTTGGAAATAAGCAAATTGAGCCCACATATTGTAGAACTTCCAGATACAATACAATTACTGTTTCCTTTGCTTTAGCAGCTTTGTGTTTTTCTAGATTTAGCCTCTATAGCTCTGAAACCAAGCAAAGGAAATGGTTGTTTGTACAGTGTGAGATTTGTCATTTCAGATTCTGTACGTCAAGACAGACTCTAACCTGGGTTCCAGATTCCTTTTTTTCAAGGTCAGTAAACTTTCATTCGAGATTAGTCTGACCTGCTCTAATGTTTGCTGTTATTCCCCCCCAATAAATACATAAATAAATAACATTCAAAATGAGAACTGTGCAATGTTTACCGAGTCGAAATGTAGATGTAGTCACACTGCAGGTGCTTTTTCTTGTTAAAGGGTTTCTCTACTGATTTACATTCTTTTCTTAATTTGTGTTATGGTACCAAAGCTACATGTGAAATTGGACAAATCCCACCTAAAACTCCTACCCATCTTCTCTGGTTTCCAAATCAGTGTAAGTCAAGGTTATTCGAGAACCCAGGGACAGTTGTATTGAGTCTATGAGGAGTAGTGAGTGGTCAGTGATCTGGAGTAGGACTAAACCCTGAGGAGAAATTGCGATTTGGAAAAACATAAACATCACCAACAAGAGAAGGCAGTTTGTCTCCATGTGTTTGTACTGTGGTTGCTTTTGTTCACAATAATGATCATATTGTATTCCCTTAGTCACTTCCTCCATAGGTCCACAGCTCTCTGACTAGAGATGCGTCACATCTCCCGTTACTGGCATCAGCTGAACCTGAAGCATAGATTGTGCATTATTTAATTTTGTCCTTCAGGATTATCATTAAATAAGAACAGGGTTGTTTTATTATGTCGAAATACAGTCAAAAGAATACATTGAGTTAAGCAGAAAAAATATGCAAAGCTCTAGAGACAGAATTTGATTTTCAATCACTTTTCTAGTAATTCATCTTGGACATTTAAATAGGGGAGTTTAAATATTAAAAACAATCTCATAATCCACACTTGAAAACACCTCTTTTGAATGTTTGTTTATTTATTTATTTATTTATTTATTAATTAAGACAACTTCAAAACTTTGAAGCTTTGATGGTTTTATTTTTCAGTCTTCTAAGTGGCAGGATTTCCACTCTCAAAGATGAAACGGGAGCAGTAAGTAGGCAATTTCAACTGAATTATATGAAATGTATTTGTGCTACTACAAATTAAACTAATAGTTATAATGGTTAAGGTCTGTATATAATCTAAATACACACTAGAATTTTGTTTTTGTCTGTTGCAGATTTTTATCGACCGTGATCCTTCCCTTTTCGCTCCGATTCTCAACTTCCTTCGAACCAAAGAATTGCATCCCAGGTATGATGTCATGCTTTAAATATATAATCATATATATGAATGATATATTGTATCTTTACTGTTTAGTCTGTGTTTCATTCCAAGTGAAAATAACATTCCAAATATTTGTATTTCTTGCAACAGGTCAGTCAATGTGCGTATGTTGATCCATGAAGCTGAATTTTATGGAATCACTCCATTAGGTAAGACATTCTGAGGCGGCACAGCCCAGACGAAGCTGGGTATTCTTGCAAAGCATATCTGTATTTGAGCTGCATCTGTGGAATTATATAAGCTTGTCTGTTTATGAGTTGCAGCTGTCAAAGCTCACAATTCTATGTCCACCTCGTTTGTTAACGCAATTTGTGAATTACAAAACATTGTTAAACTCTGTGTATACAGTTCAATCTACCCAGTGTAGCGACCAGTTTTTGCTTCATGTGTTTCCCCTGACTTCGACTCCCATTTCCTTTATACCGCGGCTTATCTCTGGAAGTTAACCATCGCAGTCGACCCATAACAAAGTGATCAAAGACGAAACCATATGAGCTCAGCCCCGCTGCGATTCTCTTTCTTCTTAACTCCTGTGACGGTTCATCGGATTTTGGATGCTACAGCTACAGTTCTTTGTTCTTCCCTTTTCCAGTACGGAAACTGCAGCTCTGCGATGAACTGGACAAATCCTCCTGTGGATCGGTCCTATTCAATGGCTACTTGCCTCCCCCAGGTAAGATGTCTTCCTATATTGAGTACAGCTCTCCTCTCTTTGTTACTAAAAAGGTGTTCTGTTTTTTTTTTACCCTGGCTCCAGCTGATGTTTTTTTTTTGTCCACTTCTTTTGTTGTTTTTTTGGCTGTACTCCAGCTCGGAGCACCACTGACACATCCTCTAATCTCTTCCTTTGGCTAGATCCTCTTTCCAACACCCACATCTAGTAAGCCTTGTTTCCTGAGTAACAGAGTTGTGATCTACAGGGCATCTCGTGTTTCCTACGGATATGCAAAGGATTGTGTTGCCTCCCCTGTCCGTTAACGGCTTGACCTCCTGACAGTAACTCGGCTAAATTTCCATCCCTCATAACCTCAGAACCAGTTATATATGCAGTCTTATATAAACAGGTTCAATAACAGGCTCTGGAAACAACATCAAGCCTAAAAGCTATCACAGGTTTCTGGTTGCTTGGCTTCCATGCATGCAGAAGGATGATATTTGTTGACTGGACCACTGTTCTGCTGTGCTCCACTCAATATACCAGTGCTGGATATTTTGTCTTTTTTTGTGGTTCTCATTGCTTTTGGTGGGTTCCGTCTTCCCCTGCTACCCTGCAGTGTACCCAGCGAAGAGAAGGAACCGGCACAGCGTGGCAGGACCCCAGTTTGTCAGTGGACGCATGGGCCCCACAGAGAGAGTCCCCGTCAGGAGAAGCAACACCATGCCACCCAATCTGGGCAACGCAGGAATCCTGGGCAAAGTGCTAGAGGAGAAACTCACTGGTAAGTGTAGTCTGTAAACTTATACTAATGTAAATGGGTATATCATCTCATCATCATCATCGGCCTATATTGATCCACTGCTGGTTGACGGCCTCCCCAAGATGTTTCCACTAGTTTCAGTCTACAGCTTCTCTTTTCAATGTCACACCGGCAAAAGTTATTCATCTTCCCATCGTTTATGTGGTCATCTTCTAATTCGGTTTTCTTCTACCGGAAACGGAGGAAGCTCATATTATTCTCTGCATCTTTCCAATACGTCTCTCACAACTTGTATATAATCCATCGTAAATATCCACTTCTAAATCCTGCTTGTTCTATTGGTTGGGCAAAGTCAAGTGTGTCTTGATGTCAGTGTGTTAATATCTTAGTAAATACTTTGTTGAAGATGGGAAGTAGACTACTGGGCCTATAGTTCTTCTGATCTTTTTTGTCACCTTTCTTGTGAAGGAGAATACATATATAATAATTTGAATAAAGTGAAATGTATCCTCAGTATAAGCTATCAATATAGTTTGCCTATTTTTTGGGGTGACACCTCCCTTCTGTCCCTAGACACTAGGTTTAAAAAATGAATAACTCAGTGTTTGATTTTCCATATTGTAATTCTGCAGCTTATTGCCCTCCCTGATAGAAATATGTATTTGTTTTCCAGGTCAGGTGGCTGATCCAGGTATGGTTCGGTTGGTGTGCGGTCACCACAATTGGATTGCAGTGGCATATGCCCAGTTTGTGGTTTGTTACAGGTAAGAAAACTCTCTAAACAATGTTCACACCGAGTATTGATGTTAGTAGAGGAGAAAGTAACTTCTCTGTTTTTGTAAACTGAAGGTGGATCAAATAACTATTTTGAGCTGATGTACCTGACATAATTGTAGGAAAAATTATATATTTTCTATTACTATGGATATATATATATAGGGTTATACTTAGGGTTTACTGCACTCATCTTACTGAGGCAGGGTAAAGGTAGACTTTGAGAGGTCAGCCATCTACAGACTGTTGCTATCATATTGTGCACCAGGGTGAAGGAGTCTTCTGGGTGGCAGCAGGTTTTCACCAGCCCACGTCTGGACTGGGTGATCGAGAGGGTGGCACTCAACGCCAAGGTCATGGGGGGGTCCCTGGGTGACAATGATAAGATGGTGGCCGTGGCATCCTGTACGGAAATCATCCTGTGGGCCATTCGTCCGGATGGAAATGGGACAGAGATTGGTGAGTTGCTGTTTTCCTCTTCAGATTGCTGTGTGTGAGACTCTAGGCCCACATTGATAAAACTTTTAACACATTATATTTGTTTTATATTATATGCTTTGTTTTTTGTAGCAGTACTATATGACTCTTTGCTATTTCTTTGTCTTCCCCACACTAAGAAAAACAGGTGTTTTATGACTATGGCCACAGCAGTAAACTAACAATATTTTTATTGATAAAAATTAGATGTCTGATTTCCCGAGGAATGGGATGCTTTGATCCGAGTTCATCTGGTCTGTTTTTCGGTTCTCCCTTAGGTGTCTTCAGTCTCAATGTTCCTGTGGAAGCTCTCTTCTTCGTAGGGAACCAACTGATTGCTACCAGCCACACGGGGAAAGTGGGCGTCTGGAACGCAGTGACCAAACACTGGCAGGTAAAATCTTCCCGGCGGCATGTTTAGAGAATAGTCTTTAACAATGGCATTAGACAATGGCACCGCCACTGCAGAAAAACTGAAAAATAGCTGTATGTGTAACCTTTCATGCCTTTGCAACATACAGTATTTATATGAGGAAATCAGAAGTCCTGTTTGACTTCTATTCACAGAAGTATTTGGAAAGTGATAGTTTAATTTATATCTTCCAGCCAGATGTTTGGTACTGTTCTTATTTCTTATGCAGTGACCTTTGCAGCATGTTTTAAACCTCAAATCTTTCACGATTTCAGAGTATTTTGTTTCTTGCATTGTTGTTTGAATGTATGACACATTCACCTTTTTG
Source organism: Amia ocellicauda (assembly GCF_036373705.1). Lineage (NCBI taxonomy): Eukaryota > Metazoa > Chordata > Actinopteri > Amiiformes > Amiidae > Amia > Amia ocellicauda. The sequence continues at coordinate 14,102,412 of NC_089854.1, read as the reverse complement.
AATATAGCTAATGTAAATACATCCCCTATACTGGCTGTATGCAGTTAAAATATATAAATATGTATTTATTGTTACTGTGGTAATGGAATTGAAATCAGAGTTAATGGTGATTTGATATTGATAGTTATTTGTGATGTTATTCAGAATTTTTGACATCTTGTTATGTCTATTGTTTTGTTGTTTTTAAGAAAGGGAAACATGACAATGCAAAACAGAGGTTCCTCAATTCTATGTAGTGTTAAAGCCAAGCTACATGCAATGCCTTGCAAAATTATTCAGACCCTTCCTATGGTTTCCTATTAAAAAAATGATGCATACACATACACACTTGAATGCCGTCAGGAATGGTGTTGACTGGGAGATGTACCATGTTGGGTCTGTGCTTAACATAATGCTTGACTGAATATTCTTGCAAGACACTGTAGTACAACACTATGTTTGTTATTCTTTTGTTGTATTTTGCAATTTCAAAATTAGCTAATTTTCTGATAAGGTTATGCATTTTGTGGAATTGTGGAATTGACATATATGTGAAGCTCACTAGTGCTTTGTTGTTTCTTTACATAGAATGTAAATTAATAGGCTTCAGTTAAGATAACAAGATCACCATCGCTAAAATATTTTCCCTTTTGTGTATCTTGAGTTACAGTGCATAACCTTTTGATTTAAATTCTGCATTATTTTATTCCTTTTTGTCAAGAATCAAGATGTGGTTCCCATTAACAGCTATGACACTGCTGGGTCATTTCTTATATTGGGATGTAATAACGGATCCATTTACTATATAGGTAAGTACTTTATTCACAAAGAATAGGGTTCCCAGGAAAATATTTTTAGATCTTTACTGAAATATAGTGCAGTATGTTACAAGATCTACAAATAAATATAACCTGGATGAGGGTTCTATTACAGAGTATTCAAGTTTCACAACATACTGTAGACTTAGATCTTAGATATTTGATTAAGCCTTGCTACAAAATAGACAATTACAAGTTTGTGGTTAAACATTCTAGTAAACATTCTATTAAATTAAATTAATTTATTCCTTCATTGTTTTTCTCCTCATTTTCTGTTCTTTGTTTGTTCCTGCTAGATGTCCAAAAGTTTCCCTTGAGAATGAAGGACAATGACCTCCTGGTAACTGAACTCTACCGAGACCCAACAGAAGATGCCATCACTGCCCTTAGTGTCTACCTCACGCCCAAAACAAGTATGTCTGCATTTGCAGTTCTGTACTCTGCAAAAGATGGTGCACAAAGGGTTAAGAGTGTAATGAATTAAACTGCAGTGTTGTACTGCAAACCTTGTGTAGTCCTTACATAAATTTCCACATTTGAAAAATTGGAACTGTATATGTGTGTGTGTATATATATATATATATATATATATATATATATATATATATATATATAATATGATATATTTTTTAGTTGCATTCCTGTATATGAGGGTACTATCAGTTGTCTCTTTTGCCCTGGCAGGTGACAGTGGGAACTGGATTGAGATTGCGTATGGCACCAGTTCTGGGACGGTGAGGGTCATTGTGCAGCACCCTGAGACTGTGGGCTCTGGACCTCAGCTCTTCCAAACGTTCTCCGTCCACCGCAGCCCTGTCACCAAGATCATGCTGTCGGAGAAACACCTCACCTCAGGTAGGCCAATCCCTGCTGGTGTGCCTCACAACAAAACCATAATACACTGCAGTATGGTCCATTTGTCCCCTCCCCTAGCTTGATGCAGACAAAATCAGGACTAAGTGCAATATGGAATTGCACATGGTCATGTTATTTTATCTGACAATTATTCTAATCAGATGATCAGATGCAGGAACAGATCCACTGTGCAGTGGCTTTAACTCCTGTGGTCGTGTTTGACAGTCTGTGCTGACAACAACCATGTGCGGACCTGGACGGTCACCCGGTTCAGAGGAATGATCTCCACCCAGCCGGGCTCCACGCCACTCTCCTCCTTTAAGATCCTGTCCCTGGAGGACATAGATGGTCATGCAGGCTGCAGTGCGGGCATCGATATAGGTGAGCCGTGCCATTTTTCAATTTGTGTGTGTGTGTGTATGTGTGATCAGCTGCTTTTCCTTTCATTGAGGCCATCCAAAAACACAGAATTAAAAAAAAATATATAATAACAATTAAAAAAATAGTTGCGTGCAGCTATACAGGCTTCCAAGGTACGTCGGCAGGTTTCAGATTGTAGCATGCCTTGTAGTCTGCATGTTTGTGTTTTGGAATGTGTGCGTTTCAAGGGCAATGGATAAGGGTGTCTGATAAGAAATAAAATAATGATAATACATGTGTGTTTCATTTTCAGTAGAATATAATATACATTGGTAGACTGCATGCTGGTGTTAGTTAAAGTTTGCACTTGTATTTCAATTATTTTTTGGTAATGTGTAGGTGTTAGTTAAGATGTGGAAATCAGAGCCATATTTTGTATCCTATCAACTCCTATCATTTTTACAGATCTCTATAATATTGTTACAAAAAATTTGATCTCACTAATAGGGCTGGGTATCAGCATAGATCTCCCGATTTGATTCGATTTTGATTTAATTTGGGAATAGTGATAATTACAATACCAGTATTGCTTATGAGAGAGCTTTTTTGAGAATTAGTGCAAGCTTAAGTTTAGTGTGTGTGCGCAACAGCCACGTGTATTGAAGAGCGGGGTGGGGGGGGGGCATCACGTATTGTTTTTACTCCGTTCACTCATATATTTGGCATGGCGGCACCTTTTATTCATTCACTGAGAAAATGCATAGATTTAAAGGATCGATCTTTGGGATTTTAAGAATTGATATCAGATCGTCCAAACAAGAATCTCAATCTTTTTTTAATAATGCAACATGGCTGCAAAAACCATGCGACTGATCAGCTTGTTTTGAACAACTGTAAAACTAGGTCATAAGGCAATAATGTGCACAAATTTTCACATGTGCCCTGTAAGTGGCTTAGAAGAAGATTTTTGTACCTTCACCACAAAATGCAATATGGCCGCCATACAATGTGACCAGCACATGTAGTTTTCAATTAGTTGACAATTAAGGTATCACAGGCCTCTACAACACTGCATGTGTGTTTGCATGCAACTTGGAGCGTTCTAGAGGCATTTTTACTTTTGGTGGCAGAAAGATAAAAAAAAAAAACTATAGGCTTCCAGCATGTGCTTAGAAACCTAAAAATCCACAGGAACATAGAAAGATGCATCAAATTGCATTATATATTTGAAGGTTTCAGTCTTCATTTGTAAGCAACACTGACCGGTTTTGTATTTCATTGCCAGGGCCTTATGGGGAACGTGATGACCAACAGGTTTTCATCCAGAGAGTAGTTCCCGACACAGATAAGGTCTATGTGCGTCTATCTTCCAATGGGAAAAGGTGAGTGTGTTTCCATATATTCCCGTTTCCAATGAGTCAAGTAGGTCAGGAGTTAAGCTGAAAGAAGTGATTTTTAATGTACGTGTAGTATGAACACATTAAGAATTATGCTTTGGTCTTTGCACCACAGGCGAGGGTCGAAAATGTTTGCAGTGGCACTTTTTATTGGCATAATAACGTCATTGAGTTGCACGATTCTTGACTATGGAAAGTGTTCCAGGAACACAACTCTTGCATATTTCGAGGGATCATTGGAAATTGCATACGATGTACGCAATCTTGCTGCAACAGTAAGACAAAGAGAATATATCTGACCTCTAAACCGGCCACTGTCCCGCATCAGCTTGCACTTCCGCTCTTCTCTGCGGCGTGTTTGGTTTCTCTCCTCGCTTCATCCAGTGTTGCCTGTTTCCCATAGGGTGTGCGAGGTGCGCTCTGTGGACGGCACATCCATCACCGCGTTCATGGTCCATGAGTGTGAGGGCTCCAGTCGCATAGGCTCCAGACAGCGCCGCTATCTTTTTACCGGTCATGCCAATGGCAGCATCCAGATGTGGGACCTCACCACAGCCATGGAGATTGCTGGCAAGACTGACTCCAAGGGTAAGAAACTGGGCTGAGCAGATCCTACAATTACAATTCTGTGGTTTCTGAAAAGGCATAAATTAAAAAGAGAACAGAGGATCAGGACAAAAATCTGAAGGAATGTACATTTCTCAAAGCAGTTTGAGTTTAAGGATTAACAAGAGAGTAAGACAGATCACAGAAACCACATTCTAAACAAGGCAAGCTCATTACTGTCAGTCGACTGCTGAAAAGTGAACTTTGTAACCTCTAGAGCTGAGAGGCCCTACAGAAACGCAAACAATACAGATGTATTTTTAAACAGTTCTGAGACATCCGGTAGTATTGTACTGTACAGAACTGACAACCACAATGTTTCTGTGAAACTAAAAGTAATGTGTGTGATCCACTTCTATTGCAGTTAAACCATTTATTTAAACGCATTTAAAGAGATTAGTTTTGCAGTTACCTTAGGATCAGTTTCAAAGCTTACTTGTAGCCAATGCAGGGATCCAACAATGTAGTGACCTTCAGAGACCTGCATGGCTAGCAGCTGAATGAACTGGAGGGTTGTTAGTTACTTATTAGACAAAGGAGAAGGTAAAGTAGAGGTTATTTTTTTAGTTTACACATGTCTCTACAGCCTTCTTGCCAAGGAAATATTTCATTGTGAGAATAGTGTAAGAATGCACCAAGATAATGTTCAAAAAAATCGAGACAAACAATGATGAACCCCCCCACCTCTCTCTCTCTCTCTCTCTCTCTCTCTCTCTCTCTCTCTCTCTCTCTCTCTCGGTTTCTCTGCTGTAGCTTTTGGAGGCCCCACAGAAGAGGAGCTCTTGCAGCTTTTGGACCAGTGTGACCTGGCGCTAACCAGAACACCAGACATGAGCCCTGCGGCCTCGTTCACTCACTCCGCCACCCCCCGTAACTCCACATGCAGGTATGGCCTAGGCTACCCTGCCCAGAACCTTTCTATACATAGCACTACCTTGATTGGCTGAACACATGGCACACAGACACCTGTGTCCACATTGCACAGGTTTTCTCTCCATCAGCTCTCAGAAACCCTCTAGCAAAAACTTTTATGTGCAATGTAATGCACTGAAGCTTTCAGCAAAAATGCCTATATAGTCCCTTGTTGAGTTTGCTACTTAAATTATTTATTCTTACTTCCAGAAAATGAGGAGCAAGCCTTCTCTGGATCACAAAATATTACAAATTGAAAATTATTCTGCAAATTGTATTTCCATTAGAATACATACATGGTGTCACAGTGTCTGACATTGCCTTCATTTTGGTTTCTCCCTTCCAGCCTCCAGTCTCAGTCCAGTGACTTGTCCCGGGAGAGGGGTGGGGTGAGAGGGGCCGGCCCCTTTGTGGGCACGCTGTCCCGCCAGCCACCCCCCATGCCTCTGAGCAAGCCGCGGGATTTGGCCCTGCTGGGTGCCGGGGTGGGGCTGTGCGTTCCCCCTCAGATTGCCAACAGCCAGGTGTCTCTGAGCAACGCTAGCAGCACACACAGTGCCAGGGGACTGACGGACGCTGGGGGGGGCCCTGAGGCCTGGGCCAGGAGAGCCCTGGGCCAGGAGAGGTGTGCAGCGGATGCCAAGGACCCGGTGGCATCGGCACGGCGGGGCAGCTTTGTGGAGCGTTGCCAGGAGCTCGCCAAGAACACTGATTATGCCAGCCTGGATGCCCGCCGAAGCATTGCGGTGTCCAGTGACCTGGAGGCCAGGCTGGGCATCAGAACGCCCACTCTGTCTTCCACCACCCCCCTGCGGAAAGCCCCCGTCCCTAGCCCCCTGCCAGCGGCCAGGTCCCAGCCGCCCCCTTCCCCTCACCAGCCGAGCGCGTCTCCCCCCAGTGAAGCTAGCAACACTGCCAGCACCACGAGCACGTCTCCAAACCCTGGGTCCCCCACCAGCTCTACCAGTCCCAAACCCAGGATGAATGAGACCAGCTTTTGAACTTCCCTTTGTCTATTGTTTTTCTCACACACACCTTCTTCCTGCACCCCCCCCCCCCCCCCACACACACTTCTCATGCTGTGGATTCCCACGACATATTTATATGGAATGCAATCAATGCTGTTGTGTTTCCCTTTTAAAGATGCACCCACAACTCTTCTTTAAGAGTTCCTAACACACAACCAAAGTTAGTATTTTCTTTTATTTTTTATCTGACCTGCAATGGGGGTTTTAGTATTTTTTTATTATTCTTTGCCAGACAGGACTGGTCTCTTTTCAAAGCAATACTTTGTAGTATCCGGAGTCTGATAACATAACTGCAGGGTTAACCAGTTTACTCGACCACTTTGCTGTGCAACACTTTTTCAATCCCAGTTTACAATAATGCAAAGGCTGACTGTGCCAATGTGCATGGATCACACTGAAGTGCACTTTTTACCGGTCATGTTCATTTCCTCACAATTCCATCAGTGGTGGAGCACCTGTCGGTTTTATATTACACTGGTGAAAAACTGTTTCTGTGGTTTTATTAGTTTCCTTTTTTTGGATTATTGGAAAGTTGTTTTAGAAAAATAGACAATAATTTTGCACAGACTACCATCAAGCATTTTCATGTACAGGAAGCATAAAACTAGCCATTACGGGCTCACTGTGAGATGAATCTTGTAATGCTTTAGGGTTGCACTTAGAGTTCAGCAGAGTCTATCCTACTATAGGGGTTGAGTGCCTTCAGTTACCTCCACTGCTGCCAAAACTGATTAGCAAAGTCTGCTCTTGTAAATTGAGCAATACAAATAAATCCTGTTGTTTTATATATTGCCTTTGTTTTTATATACTTGATTAACTGTATTTATTTTAGTGGGGAGTCCCATTCCATTAAACAAATGGAAGCAAGGAGGTAGGAACCTCTAAAAAAGAAAAAAAACTGCCGCTACAGGAAACTCACAAGGTGTCTTTTGAACTCAACTTGCGGTACACTGTGTATTTATGAACCAGATTAAAAAACACATACAGCCATTTCTTGTGTGCACACTATACACTTCAGTGAAAGTTCTCCAACATCATTGTTTTGTCTATTGTGTTTATTTTTTGTGTACGAGTTGACAGTTTGATCTAAAGCTTCGCTCCTCCGATAAAAAAGGAAAAAAAAAAAAAAAGATGGTAGATCTTGCTTTGTTTATCATTTAAATTTGACCCTTCTGAAAACAAACCGAGACAGATTCTGAATTATTGCAGTTTCTAAGTCACAAACTGACTACAACTAAAGGCAAATACTGCAGTACTTTATTTTTTTCCCCTGAGATTGCCAGTAACATAGTATACAGCGATACACGTATATTAAATAAATAAATAAATTAGTCGCACACACTCGCCTACTGCACTTCTGCACAGCGTGTTAACATAAATAAGGCATAACCATAAATCTGATTTAAAAAAGTACCCTCTGTTAGTATCAGGCTTTGGTTCAGTTCTTTTATCTCTCTTACTATACCAACATTACTATTAAATCTGTTCAATTTACATTCCGGCCGACCAGTTGCATACTGGTAATTCTAATTAAAGGTAATGACTTTGCAATGTTGGTAAAGCATAATTACATTGCCCATAACCCTATCAGTAAACAATATATACATGGAGAAATGCATCAGATGGCTCGCTTGTAGTACAGTGCATAAAAAAATACAATTTAAAAACCCAGGTGAACAGTCAAGGTGATGTAATACAGTCATAGTATGGACCAAATGGTATGGGACAGCGGTGTTTGTCTTTCAGCTCCTGACTTGAGAGGAGTAAGTAATGAGCTGCAGCTAAGGATGGGAGATATAGTCATACCAAAAAATACCATGTCTTGTTTTATTCCACTTGGGGTGAGGTGGGTGATGGGAGGTAGACATTACATCTTGGCTTCTAGCATTTCCAGGAAGAGTTTGTGCATTGGCACCCGGCCTTCCAGCTGTAGTCTGCAGAAGGTCTCCACAGCTCGGTTGGCGGTCTGCCGGAGCAGGGGCAGGGTCATCAGCAGTTTGCCGGTGCGGTGGGCGTCCTCGGGGTGCCGGCCGATCTCGTAATCCTGCAGGGCCTCGTGCAGAACATCCTGAAACTGCTGCACGGCCTCCACGTTCTCCACGCTGCCTGAATCTGAAGCAAAGGCAAAGGAGAGATTGCTTACAAAGGTGAGAGAGACACCTCTTGGGTTTTTTACTTTCATTTGTGACCACCACATACGTAGACGAAGTAGACTAAGACCTGGTCCTTGAAGGTGTCTGCATTCTGGTTTTAAAACCACCTGACATCTTTATTTTTTAATTGGGAACTGATTTTTCACTTAACTGAGACAATTTCCTAAGTCTACTTCAAGGTATGATTCAAAGAGCCCTGTACAACCTGCAGGGTTGTGGCCTTCAAAGCCTGGAATTGAAGAATACAGTTAAGAGATCAAAAGATGATATTTGGCCCATCTTGTTTTTTGTTTTCTTGTTGCTAATTTCTTCCACCTGTTCCTTGAGGGAACCCAGAGTGTCCTTCAGCTACTTGTTAGCTCGTTATTTTGGTTTCATTGTTGGTATCTGTCTGGGGGTCTCCTCACCATAAGATTCTGTTGCTCTCAGCAGAGTTAACCACAATGTGACAATACTCATCGCTGATCATGGTGCCCTTCACAAAAACCTCAACCTCTACATGACCTCTGGTACAATCCATTACCGGCAGGTTGGCTTGTCCTATTATTTGTGGTTAAGCAATGTGTGTACTGTACATAAAACACTTAAAGGGCCTCTTAAGAGCAGCTAGAGTTTGCTAAATGAACCGGTTTCCATGCTTATTGCACAGAATATTCTTTGCTCTGCCACGCACACTGACTGCATGAAAATCAAACTAATGTCAGGAGACACTGTAAATGGATTTATGAGTTCCTAAGATAGATTGCTAGAGTGAGCAGATAGATTTATTGATCACTGCTGGAGGCTGAACAATCTCTCTCACTATTCCAGTATTGATTGTTTTCCTCTTGTTACATGGGTCTAGGCAAAAGTATTTGGGGATGGAGGGGGGGGCTGGGGGAGTCATCTCTTAGCTTGAAAGGTGCACTGCCCCTGTAGTATCCAAAAGGAGAATACATGTATTATAAAATATATCAAGATTCGCTTATGTAAATTGAATACATTTTAAGTGAAATAATTCTGCACTAAACCGCATAACTAGATATGCATATATTTGTTGATCAAAGCCTGGAACCCTTCACAAACAAAGTAATATTTGTGTAATAAAACTGGGAAGAAGTTAATTATATAATTGTAAGTGCTGTAGTCAATGTAATCATTTGCAATAAGTTAAAATTGCCCCAAAAATATGCAGTTTAATTATTCACATACGTAAATATTCTGAAGTTTGTTTAAGATGATACACATCAACTGTATTCAGTTTTAAAGCCCTTCCCCAAAAGACTTCTGCTAATATTTAGATATTAATATTAATTAATAACAGGAAAGGAAGGCAGTTGACACTTTTTTGGATTATTGTTTCACGTCAAAGCCTTTATGAATTGGGCCTCAGTGGTCATACAATAATATTCACAGTTGTGTTGCTATCTGTGGGATACATCTTTGTCATCCTTGGAGTCTCCATGTTCTGAAAACTCATTAAAAAAAATTCCCTATCAATCAATGAGTTTGATGGCCTCTTAATTACAAAATCAATTTCCTAATTCCAACCCTTTACCCAAAATTGTGCCTGGGGAGAGCTTGGGCCCCACACGTCCTGTTCAAATACTTATTAAAAATGATGGAAGCAAGGTTTAACTACAGAGATTCATACATGAGGTGCTTTCCTGTGTCTTTCTATTACCTTAGAAATTGAATGTGGATTTGGTTTGGAGTTCAGAGTGGAAAGCAGAGACTTTAACTGGTCTGCTAATCCAATTATTTGTTTAGTTTTGTTCAAATTAATCTGGGTAAGGGAAGTTTAGACATCTGACCTGAGGTGCAAGTTGAGGTTTGTCTTTTCCTCTTTGACAAATAAAATTTAAACAAGAAATGGACAAGTCTTCTTACAAGTTAATTCCTCCTGTTTATGATTATATTCTTGGTTTAAGTATGATCTTAGCACTGATATCCTGCAGCAAAAAAAAAAAAGTGTTTTGGGAGAATAAAGTCTGGAGATCCACGGTGTAGTAAAAGGGAATGTGCTTGTTCTAGTTGCTCAAATTCCCTCAAGTATTTGTCACAGATTAAATTGTCATAATGAATTCCCCGAATTGCATGGGACTTTAAGCCATGATACCAAAAATAATGTGACAAGCCTCCCGCCATTGCTAATGGATGGTACCAGAGGTTATGTGCAGTGTAGGTTGGTTTTTGAAGGGCATCACTACAACAGTGCACTGCGAAGGTCTGTCCAATATAATAACATCATGTCACTAAATTAAGTATATAACCACATAGCAAGGAGAGTAGCATTGAAAACATGTCCTTGTCTCCAAAGAATCCCAACCATAATCCTGTAAAACACCCCTGGGATGAACTGAAGTGATGAATCAGGGAAAAACAACCAACCAATCCAAAGTTGGAAAAATGGAATCGCAATTCTCAGTCTATCACTGTGATTACAGCAGTCAATAAGGACGAGGCGGGGACTGAGTCCTACTAAATACTTTATAAATGGCTGTGGTTTGCTATTTGTCTGTTGCACAATTGGTAGTAGTGTAATGTTAGACACACTGATCACTCATAAAAAGTGCAGAGTGTTTACAATGGGTGTTACACCTATACCATCTTAACAGTACATGAATTTCAGTGTCCTTAAACTAGCTGCTAACGTCAATCACTTTCTACTTGGGGTTCTGAGTAGTTCTTGCCAATATGGACAACCTGGCCACTTGCTCAGTATTTGACAGCTGTCGATAGCAATCTCTCCTCTTGGAGTCTTTAACAGGCTTTTAAAAGACTCTTTCTGGTGAGGGGCGGAACCGGGGAGCGCTCTATCTTTAGCCCAACTCTCAGGAGAGAATAGGGCTTTTACCATTATTACAAAACCATGCCCTTGACAGAGGCTAGGAGTTGGGGCAAAGGTGGAGAGTGAAAGACCAAATGAGAAGGAAAGGATCCAAAATATTGAACCAGATTAGAAGATTAGAACAAAACATACCACTCTATATTTTAAGGAGAAACTGTCAATGGTTAGTCCAAGATTGATCATTTCTATTATAAGGGCAAACACAGAGTGTTAAGGAGTTTACGCAAGGCTATGGACGAGAAGGGAAAGAAAATATAAATGGAAATAAGAGAATCAAGCTATAAAGCAAAGAATGAAAGAGTAGGAGAGAATAGGAATACATCTGACTGTGAAGGCTTTGATTCCTATATGATTTTATTTTGCTTTATAACTGCAGGGAATTTCCAACCCCAGCCTCTGTTTGAGCCTTGAAGTACTGTGTGGGATTCAATGGGACAGTTTAGGAGACCCATTTCAGAAATCTATATACACTGGTATTGCAGACAGAGACAATAAGCACCCCTCTAGTTGCTCAGTGTTTCAACATTACTTTGTGTAGTGTCCAATTATTACCCCTTTTGTGCTTGTTTTTTTCACGGCAGTAAAATCTCTACATAAAGGCTTTATATTTTAATCTGGAAAGTGCTATACACAGGGAGGTCTCATTTAACATGGTAGATGTGTTCTTGAAAATGGCCGTGCCAGCTGAAACAGTGTTAAACGAAACCCATTTCGACATAGGAATACATGTTATAAAAGAAGATATGTTCCAATGGAAGCCAGCTAGATAAATAATAGTGAATAAATGTAGCAAATGAAAAAAACGAATGTCTTATAATGCCTTATAATGTATGTAATAAACCTCAGCCTTTGGTACAAGAAACAGTCCTAAAAAGTATATAATGTACAGTTATTATGGTTCTTAACCAGCTAACCTGAGTTGGCGAGGACCATGGCTTTGAGTGTGACCACCTCTTCTGGGCTGAGGTTCATCTGCTGGTACTTGTAGATGAGTTGCTTCAGGGCTGTGTAAAGATCCAGCAGACCCACCGACCGACACTGGGCCCGGTCCAAATGGAAGTTCCCAGCAAACACCAGCTCCTCTGTGAAGCTCAGAGAGCGTGACACCACAGCCAGCACCAGGGTCTCCATCCAGCCGCTCTGTAGCAAAGCCATCTGGTCCACCAGGGAGAGGGCAGAGAACCCTGTAGGGAAAGACAGAATTCACAAAGATTAAAAGGTGATCGACAGCTTACAGGAATCATCCCATGGCTGCCACCAACAACCCAGAAAATGACATGCATTTATCCACACATCACACAGTAACTGACACAGACTCGATGGATATGAATGCTGTTATGGTTTCTGCACCTGGAAGGCTAAGATGATACAACGTGTTGCTCCCTAACTTTGTCCAGATTTCAGTTTAATTGGACCCTTTGAGTCTGCCTGGAATAGCCGAGTAATTAATGGGTGTTTGGTGAGCTTATTGAGTGGGCTCCCTCTGTTTTCATTTCACATTAGCAGCGATGTTTATCACAGGCCTACTGTCGGGTCCCCAAGCAGAAGACTTAAACCATCTTTAAAAAAGAATTAATTAACAGATTGGAAACAGTATAATCAGTCTGATCAATAGAGGCAGATCGATAGCGGACAGTGACAGGTGACAGTGAGGGATTGCAGCTGGGAACTTTTCATTTTTATCCCCGGCACTGGGGCAGTAGGGAGAAAAGCCGGATTTTACTTTTCTTTTACTTTTTCTTACTTTTTCTTACTTTCTTTACTTGTACTTGAATCTAAGCTGTGGATGTCAAGAGCCTCTGCAGAGGAAAAAGAGGGAGTGGGCTTGAGCAAGTACCTGGAATGTGCTTGGCCCAGCCAATCACCACGAGCAACTCCCTGTTCAAAAGGTCACATAAGGTCATAAGAGTTTTCAGGTCGCTGTCAGGGGTCGTGGGGTCGGGCATGGCGCAGACTGGGGTAGGCTCCATTATAAGGAGCTGTGAGATGACTTTGTTACCTAAAGAAAGAGAAACATGGAATGGATTTACATTTCTATAGTCGATGTGCTGTAATCACACATTTTAGAGAACCAAGAGTAAGAGTTACTAGAGTTACTGTTTTAACTGAGGTTTGTTCCTCTGAGGACTGGGGAACATGCTGTCAATTATTAATAAGTGCTTGCTATTATTATTATTAGTAGTAGTAGCAGTATTTTGGTTTACACATTTATCCAAAGTGACTTGCGTATTTGTTTTTTAGGAATCTGAGTAAAACAATATCTCAGCTGATGGGAACCTTTGGCCCTGTGGTTACAAGCCCCATCTCTGCTCTTAATATCTGAGGCAGCTCTTGTAATTCTGCTCTGTGTCTCATATCAAATGCTAGTTATTTGAGTTATTACCTGTGGATTTGGGAGGATGTGAATAAGGTGCTTTGAAGTACAATGAGAGGCCGGAGTCCACTCGTCGCTTGTACTTCTGCCGACCTCCCCTCACTCGGTCCATACGAACCCCTGAAGACACAAAATGTATGTCATCAGAGGTTTACAAGATGCAGATTTCCCGGTCATCACTTCAAAAAATAATTGCTTGGTGTTTGGTTACATCTGTGACAGCACCTGAATTGTAAACATATTCTGGAAAATAACCATGTGAAGAAAAGGTGAAGAACCCTCTGCTATCCTATTAGTTTAGTTTTCTTTTCGCGTTTCTGTGAAGGAGGGGATGGGATCAGAGGACACTCCAGCCCTCACTCACCTTCTTTCATCATGCCGACCTGTAGACACTTCTGAAAGCGACAGGCCTGACAGGACTTTCGCCGGCGCTTTGTAATCTCACACTCGTTCATCACCGGGCAGCTGTACTCGATGTTCCCTGGTGAAAATAGGAATTCATTAATAATCTTTGTTAGTGACATAGAGCATTTGGTTACAGTTATGTGCCAAACTTCAATTAAATTCAACCAAATCAAGAGATTGTGGTATTTATCTAATTATATTATTTGTTTTTACTGAAGTTAATTAGTCATAAAGGAACTAAAATGTTTTGTTTGTCAAGGCATTTGCATCTTGACCTGCATATTCTAATGTGGCTAAAACGTACCACTAACCCGTTTGATGTATATATCACTACTGTCAATTGAAAGACAAGTTGTTTGGTTCCCTATTTTGCTGTCAATTTTTTTTTTTTTTTTTTTTAACTCTGCTACTGTTCGTTCTGCGTGACACATTGTGTTTTCACACAGAAATCCATAGAACTCCAGGCATAACACAGGTATTGATTATTATGGTCACACCGTGTCTAGTGATTACTGTAAGTGTTGAAATGTGGGCTCACAAGACAAAAGGGCTCTAATAGATTATTGACCAAAACTTTCCTGGCCATTAAACCCCAGACAGACAGGAATGGGGCCCTTGTTTTAGACTATGAAAGATTCAATCGATGTTTAGCCTCACGACACAGTTCTTAACACATAGTGACCACAATTTTGGGGATATGAGTGTGTCATGCATGCCATGTGTTACCCTATAATGCTAGAAAAACAGTATGAAGGTTTGTTTACGCCATATTAATTTATAAAGCATGCACTGGTACCGAAATACGATGTCCTTAGAGGAAAGACAATTTGTAAGAACTGTTCAGACATAAAACAAACAATTCAGATATTTAAATGATGATGATGTAATTTTGTATACATTTTTTCTAGGTATATTACCCATATAAATGGAGATTCTATCCAGAATGTAATGTTTCTGGTTGTCATATAATGAAATGTTAAGAACAGCGAAAGGCAGTCAAAGGCTAAACAATACTAAAAGCAAGACCATTAACTTTTACTTGTTACTGGGCAGTAAAATAAACAAGTAAATTAATAATAATAATAATAATAATAATAATAATAATAATAATAATAAATCCTCTACAAAGTATGTCAATGAGAGAATCTGGTTACGCAAAAAGCAAAATTCACTTGTTGCTCAATCAAGTCAGTTGGCAAGACAGTTTTTTTAACAGCAATGCTACACTTGGTTGATATACAGATTTTAAATTATTCAATTGCCCTTTGTATAACTGACCATAATGCTGTATGGTGGTATGCATCTTGTAGGATTCTCCAGAAATGGGAGCCTCAGGACCTCAGTTAGACCTATGCTTAGGCTAAGCACAGTATAATATAATTAATTTGGATTTCTGCCATTCCCAATTATTTGTGTAGATGAATATGTAAGTGTGATATGTTGGCTTTCTCTTTGGAAACAAAAATGAATATCTATTTTTGTACTTTTCCAATATGAAGCATATTGAGGCTTCACACGAAAATCAATCACTTAACAGAAACCCTGGCCAACTGAGAACAATATTGGAAATCTGATTTCTGCTCCAAATCTGGGGCATTTACTCAATCCCCTCTAATAGATTATTGATCACTTTATTAATTAAGATCTCGGCAACTGTTTTGTGCCCTCAAACCTTCTCACAGATTTGGGCAAGCAAATCCCAATCAATGTTGTCAAAGACTGTTGTTACAGCCAATCTGTAATTGGCCTTCTATTGTGATGGATGATAATATTCCAAAAATATACAAATTCGATTTTACTTTATGCAGTAATTTTTGTTTTAGGTTGATGTATGTTCTGCATTAGGTTTGGCTGCCCTCTTGTTATCTCCTAGTCTGGTGTAATTATGGCATGTATGGGGGTTTACACATTAATGTAATACTCAAAACGGGGATTGAGATTGAGATGGATTCAGTTGCATTCTATGAAACTCTTTTATAACTTTTTTGTTTTGGTCGGATGGGTTTCTGGTTAATTAGTGCCACGTGTAAATACGCACAAAAGTACATCATTGCACAAGTTGTCCCTACTGCACAGTAAGTATACACAGTTGTGGACCCCCAACGCGTTGGAGACAGTTCCGCCCGCAGTTACCTTGAATAGTCCTCTTGAAGAAGGCTTTGCACGCTTCACAGGACGCCACCCCGTAGTGGTATCCGGACGCGAAGTCCCCGCACACCAAGCACAGCCGCTTCGGCCCCGAGCTGAGAGCCGAGACATAGTCGCATTTGATGGAGTTTGCAGCGGGGAGCGACAACGTCCTGTCGGCTCTGTAGACCTGGGAGCTGCAGGAGTCGGGCACCGCTCCCCCGCCGCCGCCGCCGCCGCCGCCGCTGCCGCTGCTGGAGCTCGGCGAGTCCGGGTCCAGTGAGCGCCTCTGCGAGAGGACGCTGTAGCCGCTGCTGTCAGAAGACCCGCCCGGGCTGAACTGGGTGCTGCTGTCCAGGACGGATGTCGGGCTGGGGGGCTCCGTTTTCACACAGGGCTCGCATGATGAGGGAGAGCCATCGGCGGGAGACTGTCTGCGCAAGCTACATGTGACAGATGGAAACTGAATTCAGACGTTCATAACGTGGATTTGTTTGAACTGAACACGACTGGATGCAAAACTTTGGATTTGGCTATAACATCTGAGGCACATTCATGCATTGTCTTGTTGATGATGCTGATAATAATAATGGGGTGCATTTGAGCTAAACTTGTTCATTTACTTGTGAAACGATTTCAAATCAAACCTAGGTTTGAACTACTTAAGTCAAAAGCCCCCACACGAAATTCCAACAAGAATTATTGCAAATGCTTTGACGTTCAGTTTCCATTTTCGCATTTCCCCCAAGTATTGCAATTAAATACAACGTATGTCTTCTAACTGTAAATATCATTATTCCCCAAACAAACAGGAATACACGATTTATGACTGAAGTATTTTCCGATTATTATTATCCGATTATTAGGCCTTATTAAAACACCACAAGACAATACTAATAATGTAGATTCAATAACAACAACAACAACAACAACAATAATAATAATAATAATAATAATAATGTAGATTCAATAATAAATATAATCATAATAATGTAGATTCAAGTGCAAAATTCTTTGGCTCTCTTTTGACACCTGTTTAATAATTATTATTAATAATAATAATAATAATAATAATAATAATAATAATAATAATAATAATAATAACCATAGACGCTTGAAACAATCTTCCTCAACAAAAAGTTATTTGAGTGATCCTTGAATACTTACTGACTGTGCTGGTTTAGGAAATGAAAATTTTCACTCAGGCAGAAATCCTTTAGGTCCATGTCGTGATACTCTTTACATAAATAAATAAATAATATAAAATAAATATTGAAGCTATCACCGGTAGGATCCCACAGGCAGCCACACCGCGGATCTACTGCATTTGAGAGTTGGTCGCTCCTCCGTCTTATTTATCAGGGGTCTGATATTAGGTGAAAAGGGGGCGGTGTTAAAGTGGACTAATCCAGACACATTCAGTAAGCTGCTATATTGATGAAAGCACATCCTGAACTATAATACACAGGTAAGTGAAAAGCCTGGAGATAGCTTAGGCCTACATATAATTATTATTATCATTATTATTAATAGTAATAATGATAAGAAGAAACTGTACTTGCACTAATTGTTCATTCAAGTAGGAATTGTCTATTTATTTGTGCTCTTGTTTTCACACACTGGTCATTTTATATTCACATTGCTAATTTAGAAAATTTAGATTTGTTTGTTTCTGCATTTCGTATGTGGTTTTGTTTTAACACATTTTATACTGGAATACCTCAAATGCATACATTTTTTATGCACCTTCCACTTTTCCTTCTCTGTCATACTGTATTTGCATTACTATTTTATTTCATTTGGTCCATTTGGTTAATTTGTCCCCCTCCAACTCATTCACACACAAAACACTAAGCAGCTTTTAGCAGCCTTAAGATACCAAAACACCTTCCCGATTTTGCCAAATCAGCAGGTGTTATTTATTTGCTTTACTTTTGTCACTTCCATTTATCAAGCTTTTCACAGCTCAAACTTCCCACGTTTCCCTGCATCTATTTTTGCCCTCGTTCTGCTTTTTTCCTCCTCCCTCCTTTTCTTGGCACCATGTGAGAATTTGTTTCATTTGGGCCTTTGTTGAATGTAAATAGCTGTGAGACAGCAAGCTTTCAAATCCGTCAGACGGCAGATTAGCAAACTGAAACCCCAAAGAAACATGAACATACTAGCATCTGCATTCCAGTACCACTGAGTTAGATCCAGTTCAATTTTTGTGTCCATTAATTTGATAAAATTAGGAATTAATAAATAATGTAATATAGATTTATATACATGGAAGGGTTTAGAAACAGTTTCAATTTCTTCAGACATTGCACTCAAATATAGTGCAGATGTTTAACCAGAAATGGTGAACCTCTGTAAATCAAAAATGAAAAGTAAGTTCACTCATGCCAAATAATGTCACGACCCCACAATAAAGAATCAAATAAAATAGCTTTTATTTTAAAATCTTGTTAGCCAAGAAGGTTCACAAAGTGTGTACAGATAGATATATGCTCTGGTTTACTGTACAGTAAATAATGCTTTCATGCCGGGACTGGCCTGTTTAAAGATACTCTCAGGAGCTGGGTTAATACTCTTTTGGTAGATGCTAGATGTGCAATATTCAGATTCTCTTATTGAAAAGTCGTGCCCCCTCCTCCCCCTGTTGCAAGCATCTACCTTGGGGCCTAGCCTCTCGACCTGAAGTTTCGAACGACAAGCCAGACAGAGCCATCAATCACTGAAGGAGGTGGCAGTGACAAAGGTACAATACAGTTACATGGGTACAAACCTCCAAATAAATTAGTTTCCATCAACATGGCTTCATAGTGTATGAGTGTTTCTGGGGCCCAGAGGGACAGGTATAGACCATTCTTAGATAAACATTTACCAGAGCATTATAACATTAAATTAAATTAATTTAGAATAATGTCTATCCAAATAGAGCAAAAAAAAAAAAAAGACCAGATCATCTCTTTCAGTCAATGCATTCCCTTACTATGCCATGCTTATTTTCCTAGATCCAAGCACTTTAAAAAAGGACAGTTTAGCCACTCAAGTCTCTTCTATACTCTGGGGATAATCTCTGTAATTCAACACCTTCTTAACTTTTTCTATACCTCTATCTATTTCCCATGAAGTGTAGGAAACGTTTCAGGTTTTGTATCTACAAAATACATAATTATTTTGATGATTAATTATGCTGTTATTGTAAATAGTGTATATATGCACATATTGAGGCTGACGCTGTGCTGCCTAATCGGGATTGCTTGACACAATGAAGACATTTTTTCTGTTGTACTTCTTCATTTGATTTTTATTTATGGTTTCTACTCCAAATGTATCCCAAAACATGCACTTTGCTGATGTTGTGATTACTCTGTTGGGACCTTCCCTAAGCCTACCTCCTGATTCGTGATCTTCCAATCCCATGATGTTTTGGGTTTTGAAACAGAATAGAAAAACTGTTGATCTTTGCAATGAGGATCAATACTAAACACAACCCATGGCAGCATTTTTTGAAGGGAGGGGAGTACGTAATTGCCACAATAAACACCTTTAAACAATGGGTCACTTCAGTTCAGAATATGTATGCTGGAATACTAAAAATAAATTCAGATAGACTGTATGGGTCCGGATTTTCTTTAAGGTTCTTCACGATCAAGTTTCCAAAGGTCACTGGCAAGCTTAATATCAGTACTAATTGCTGCTCTTGTAGCTCTTTATATTCTGAATCCTGCTATGATATTTCTGTTGTTTTCTTAATTCTGGTCTAGGAGATGTATATCAATTACTGTTGAATTGTGGAGTTGCAAATCTTTGTATTTATTTGGGATTTTATTTTTATTAGCTTGAAAAATGAAACATCTTAGTCTGGAATTAGATTAATTAGTAGTATTCTTCTTCCAGTTGTGAAAGTGTCACTTAAACACATTGCTAGATTGGACTTGTAGGTCATGCAACACCTTGTGTGGATTGTCGTATGGTAGGCTGATACCACAGCTATGGAAGTTCAATGGGAAAACGGTGCTTTCACTCATTCGACAGGTTTGCCGTTTTAATATTTTGACTCCAACTGCACTTGGCAGGTGTTTTTCGGTTTATTCAAGTGACATGGTCAGGTATGTTTTTTTTTTTTTTACATATGCTAATATCACGAGTTAAAAGGCCTTTTAACTACCCTGCCCCCAAGGCAGCTTGTGTTTACTGTAAATGGTTGCCTTATTCTATCCCAGTTCTGCCAGGAGAGAGAGGATTGAGCCGGTCTGCCCAGAGTGGGAACATGTCGTTTAATCTCCAAACAGACAGCAACAGTGAGAGGGAGAGGGAGAAGGGGCCCAGCAGGAGAAGCAGTCAGTAGGTCAGGTTTAGAAGGACAGGGATTACATGGCAGATTAGTCCACAGGTCCTCGGTGATGGCTAATGTGCTGAGGCAGTTGTTTCACACAATCTGTCCCTTCTGTGCTTCATCCACTTACATTACTTTCACCACAGGGTCTGGAGATTCTGCACATCTGTACGTGCCATCCTTCCCTAAACCCTTAACCCCTGCCTGACTGTTAACTCTACCTGTAACTGACCTCAAACCAATATCCCAGCCCTAACCCCCTACAGGAGATAATTGGTGTGTCTAGATTGCATGAGCTGTATGTATGGATACTTGGATTTTCCATAGTGGAGTTTGGGAAGGACCAATCAGGACCTGACATCTAGAGGAGCCTCTTTTGGGTGTAGGGCCACATTTTTGAGTTTTTGGAAGCAATTTGGGAGAGATAGGGAGTGACAAGGTTGGCTGAGAAACAGTTCCTTCTCTATTGTTCAATCTTAACTTCTTAAAATTAACAAAAGCCTACTAGAATTTTTGAAAAGCTTAAATAAACCAGCTATTAATAGACCGTTTAACTGCTTCCTTTATTTGTACTGTCACTGTTTGATTTTGATTTAGATTTTTTCAATACAGGAAAATGTTACTTCCTTTTATAAAGCAGAACTCCAAAGCACAATGCCAACAGATACATTGTTGAGGAATGAAACAAGCAGTAGGCTTTGATCTGTATTTTTTAAAATATTAGTTATATTAAATCACTAGTTCAAAATAAATGAGGCAATTAAAATGAATAAATTAGGCATTCCATATAAGGTATATTTGAAAACAGGTCTTGTATTTATTGAATATTTAAATGGTATAAAGTGATGATTTTGAATCATTGTTTTTCCGGAAGGATACATAAATACATGATATGGATACATAGAGGTAATATGTCAAATTATGATTTTTGTTGGTTTGATTGTTATATCCGTTTTATTTTAAAATGTTCTGAATTACATCACAATCACATCCTCAGATGGCTAAGGGCTTTTGAAAGGTTAGTAAAAACAAACAAACTCAGGAAAAGCTGAGAAAAGAAAGATGATACCAGCATTTATCTCAAGCCCGGTTCTCTCACCAAGAGGCAGACGGGCAGCACATGGAAAACAAAGACCCGAAAATACTAGTCCATAAGAGAAGATAAAAAAAGAAATGGACAAACTCCTTTATGGCAGTTTGTGTTTCGCAAACATGAACATGTTATGTCATTGATATTTGTAAACAGGAAAAGAACTGCAATTCTTGGGTTGGACAATACCTTTTCACTGTATTAAGGATAATAGATTAATGTTCAGAATGGCAGAAGATGAAGCTGTCAGCAAATAGAAGTCTGTCATCTTGGTTTTAATTAGTTAGTCTACCCTGGAGTGGCATTTTATAAGCTTTCAAAACATGATACCATGGCACAGCTGTGTGTTATGAAGAGTATGAATAATAATAATAATAATACTAATAAGGTTTTGAAAATTCACCACCATGGTAAATAAGTATAATGGGTTCTTCTTAACCAGTTAACTAGATCAGACTGTACAGTACTGTTCAAGAAATATTCAAAAATGTAATATTTTGCATTTCTAAAGCATTATCATATTTCTAAGTAAACGTACAATTTATCACATTATTTACTTATTTTAACATACAATTACCAATGCAGCTGGGGATTTACTGGAACAATCCGGGAGAAGTATCTTGCAGTGTCTCCCACCTGAGCTTGAACCCACGACCCTATTCAGGAGTACAGAGCCCAACTCCACTACTCCACACTGCTGCCTTAGTATTATGATTTAATGGAATGCACAATATATGTAAGGTGTTGTCTTTTTCGTGTGTTACGAATAAGATTTATTTTTTTAATATTCTGCCATAGTTGTCAATCAAGACAACGAAACGTCGCCCGGAATGACCTTCCCGAGAGACCCCTCCTATGCACCTGTCTCTCAGGTGCGCTTTGCAAGATGGCGGTTGCGGCATGTGTGCGTTCAGATGGAGGACTTTGATTATATATTTATGTTTTTATTTCACTCTGGAAGTTTAAATCGTAATTGTACAAGAACATTTAAAACAATTAATCTTTTTGTCTTCATGTAAGTTTCCAAACCGTTTGTTTTGGCTTTGCATTGTCTTTTTAACAACTTTTTTCAATTGATACTTTGTTTCAATGACTAACTTAATATTATTGTATATTTATGCCATTTTATCTTAACTAAAACCGTGCATTCTTCTGTTTTATATATTGTCGTGGGCAATATATACAAAGTTTAAAAGCAACAAATTACAGTCGCAAAATGTGGTTGAAATACATGGGAAATGTTTGTGAAAGGCGCAATCAAGTCATTTAAACCCACTTCATGTGCATTTGATCTACCCTAGGCAACTGAGGCTTTGTGTAAATTTCCTTTTATTTGTGGATATTGCCTTTTTATTGGTAAGTCTATTTTTCATTAATATTTATTCTTCTTTTGAATTGCCAGCAAAGTACTACTTTGAATACCTTTCTGCAATTATTGTATTTAATTGTATATTAACAATCTCTGCATGAATATCTGGAAAGAGAAAATGTTAACGTGTTACAAACGACAAAGTAATCACGTTATGGGCTTTTTAAAATAGTTTTAAACACATGGCACATATTTTAACAATACATTTATCGAAACAAAATGTTATGTCAATGGCCATAGTAATTGTAAGACAACTCGGTTACAATATGCACAATTTGAATATTTGTGTATCCGCTATACACTAAAACTGTATTTTACGTATGTTTCAAAAGTTACTGTAAACTAGCCTGTATATAGATGAAATACATTTGTGTGTATTAATTTATGGGCAGACGCGACTTTATGGACGACTTACACTTATAGGATAAAAGAGCACAGTGTGTGCATAGGCCCTATATATATGATGTGTGTGTATAATATCTATCTATATATCTATATATATATATATAGATATGTGTGTGTGTGTGTGTGTGACACTCATATAACAGTGAAACAGTCTGTATAATATTTTAATATGTGGAGCGAGCGATTCTGAAAGTACCCTAACTTGTCTTTTCTTATTTACACATTACAACAAATTATAAAGAATTTAGTTTGGGCTCATTGTGTCCCTCTTGTTTTTGGCTTATTATGTCCTCCTGTCTCAGAATCCCACTGGCCCTTGATTCGTTCGACTTCAGGAACTACTGGTATTTTGGCAAGCTACTCTTGACAGTTTTATTGTGGATTTACATTTTTAACAACTTGTGCTGTGATTGAATCAATGCTTCAACTGTACTAAATGTAATGATCACGAATGTGTTATGAAAGTATATTAAGAACTGTGCCTTATATTTATAGATTTGTATCCCCTATATTGCGAAATAACGTATTTTTATTAGTCGTCTTTTTTTTTGTTAAAGGTGTTACCATGAGAGCTCTTAACCCTGGAAGTGTTTTGCCTGGAGAATATTTAATGTAATTATTTACATAGATCAGTATCTAAGAAACTAAGTGATTGGGTGTTTTTTTGTCTTTGTGCCATTGACCGTGAGGGGACACCTTGTCATTTTGTTTCTTGAATACTGCAGTTGCTACCTACCCCCTTTTTAAGTGTCTCCAGATTATCCCGCCAAAGAAACTTGCAGTACAAGGGGAAAATTCGAGGGTGGGGTTTCAATCCATCAGTCATCCAAGTCCCACCCCCTTCCCAAGCTCTCCAAATAGGAGAGAGAGGGAAAGAGGCAGGCTTAATGACTGACCATAGCTACAGCCAACCCACCTTGCTCTTAATTGGAGAGCAAGACATAAGCTGCCTCCACCCAAACCTATAGCGTCCCACGGGCTGCCTCCAATATTGGTTCAACCATTGCCAAGATTATACCCAATTTCTTTACCACAATTCAAGCTGGTTACATAAATGGTTGGTATAGGAAAGAACAAGAGGGTTCAACACGGTCAAGGATACATACAGATGTGTGGGTTCTACATTATTTGTCATTTAGCAGACGCTCTTATCCAGGGCAACTTACATTTGTACCCATTTATACAGTTGGACATTTTACTGGAGCAATATAAGTGAAGTACCTTGCTCAACAGCACTGCCCCATGTGGGATTTGAACCCACAACCTAACCACTACTCCACAGTGCTGCCCTAACAGGAAGGTAGGGTACACTGAGTTTGGCGAAGTTTATTGCCCACCAAGAATGGAGCCAGCAATTTGAACATTGTTTAAAACGTATTCATGATGCAGAGAGACCTAACTAACAGTGCATTAGATATTAGGCAATGATGATGACCTGTTTACTTAAATTAAATTTGTACTTAATTATCTTGTGTATTTATTAAGATTGAACAGTCTTTGGTTCTTGTATGCAAATCTGAATCTCAATATATTCATTCAGAGTATATATGCAGTTTCAGCATAGATGACTGTGGATGTGTATATCTGTTATTTTTATACAATGTGCTATCTGTTTTTGTGGAATATCCACACAGTTGTATGGAATAACATGCATTCAATTTGTTTCTGGTAAAATAAAGACTACAAAATATATAAAAGTGAAATACTACCACTATTACTAGCATAAACGTCATTAACAACAACAATGATAATACTAAGTATGACTTTCAGCTACTTAGTTTGGATTTATTAATTTAAATGGAACCAAGTTTCCACCAAACAGCTGGACTTGGCCTGACTTTCTCATACAACAGGAACCAATCACTTTGCTCCCTCTCCGCCTCAGGTGAGGAACATTCTGACCCAATTCTGGCCCTAGTCCTGGCCCTACAGTCAACACAATGCGGTGATACGATTAATGTCTAGGCTGCTGAGTGACACTTGTCTACTTTCCTTTCTAATCCCTGAAAGGTCTCTTCAGCAGGTCTCTCACACAGAACACACTCACACCTTCACACTCCCACTCTCTGTCTGATGAGGCCAGTTTCTGATTATGTTTACCCACATACATAACCACAGTTCACGCTGGGGCTAAAATGAGGCCACTGGGTTAAATCTCACCCTCTATCTCAACACAGCCCTGGACTTAAAACACTTAGGGATCAGAGCAGGGTCTTGTCACACTACTGTGTCCATTTTAAGCAAAGGCTTACAACAAGTAATGCTGAAGGGCTTACAGGCAGAGTTGGTTTACTTAACACAACAGCTGCTGTCACAACAACAATTGAGTAGACAGAAAATGCAACACAAGGGCCACATCATCATTTGCCTGTATCTCACAATGTTCTTGGGTTTACACTAAATATATTACTCTTGCTGGGTCCTGGAGTGGTGTACCAATCTCTAAGGAGCTACACAAAATGGTCCTCTGAAATCGTCTGTGTACCTTATGATCCCCCTGCCCATCAGTACTCCCTCCTGCAAACTCGTACAAGAAAGTGTACACTTTCTGGAATTGGATAAGCCTGCCTATTTTCTCTTGTGGAGCTATTCAATATTGTCTGCTGGGGTAGAAGGATTTTGATGCTAAAGTGCGTCTCAAGGGGGGGTATGTGAATGTGTGTTGAAGTGTGCCATCCACTTCTTGTACTGGGGAACGGAAGGGGAGAAGTGTATAGGGAATATGACAGAAGACTGAAAGACACAGTCTGAGTTAGATCATCTGTATCTTGTAACATATGCAGTCATAATCACAGACCACTCAAATGATTGCTAAGATTTTTTTTGTCAGTCCTAGTATTGCAATGCAGTCTTTTAAAACCTTTGATTGCTATTGGCCAGACTGGGGATTTGTTTTCTAGAATCAAAGCAAATAACTACTCTTTGTTTCTACAGATTGTATATATGTATTTGTGAGCAGAAACACAACAAAAGTGGCATTGTAGTTTGTAGTTCTGATACTTTAGGTTTTATATTATTTTAATAGAAAGTATGAGCAAAATGAAAGCCGAGCAAATACATAAATAAGTGCATAGAAAATACACAAATGTTATCAAGCTGTCGATTAAACAAACAAATTAATCATGTGCTTACCTCAAATCAGCAAATTAAAAGTCAAGGAAGAAAAGATTTTTCCCCCAAAAGATGATTTGTTTTGGTCCTCCATATAGTCTAGCACTTGCTGGAACACATATCTCACAAGTGGTGCAAAATAATGTATTGCAATGCAGGGTTCCTTTAACGTTGTGGCATTCATTAATTGTGCAACATTGTTTAAAAAGTGTTTTTAAAAAGCTTTTTCAACACCACAATTCAAATAATAGACACATCACTAGAAATACAAAACATTGGGTGTGGTTAAAAATGCAAATTAGCATTTTTTTTGCATTGAAAATTGAATTGTTTTGCATAATCGGATCAATCGATAGATAGATGCCCTGTCAAATGTTACATTAACTGGGAATATTCTCCTACACTGAAGGGTTGTGCATTTTTTAGAGAATATTCACAAAAAATTTAATACAAAACTTATCAATTTTACATCATTTCAATCTCTGAACTTCCATCATCTTGAAAGTCGCACAAATGATAAGAAGAATGTCTGATCACTGGAGCTGGGGATCCATTCTGTTATAAATTGCAATTGATATGAATGTTGTATATGCTGCAATATGCTATCGGTACTGATGTCTAGGACCGAGTCTTAATTTGAAAAAATAAAGGAAACCTTTTTATTTATTTGTTTTTACTTTGACTGAATATACATTTCTCAAACAAGCATTTCATTGTGATGTTTTAATTGAAAAAAAGGAGTGAAGATGGCACATAAATATGCAGTGCAGAGTTGAAAGCTGATATTCCGCTGGCCACTGCAACCCGCCACAATACATTAAGAATGAAGTATGAAGTGGACCAGTTTAATTGGATTGCGTGTTTCGGGTATGCGGATTGGCCTATAAAAAAGATTAACCCATGGATTGAGATAAACACATTGTACATTAGGGCTGGGGAACCAGGTAAGAGTATCAAAGCTACTTTATTCTGCACCGAGCACGTGAAAGGGCAGCTCCCGTTCACAGATGAAACTCTTCTGTACAGGCCTCTGTCCTGTGGTCCTGTGCAGCAATAACCAAGTTAAAGAAGCTGGTGGTGTTTCTATCTAGTGTATTTCTATATATTTTCCCCACATTTATAAATATGTTACATTTTAAAATAAATAGACTACTTCTGTTTTGAAAAATAAATATTTATCTTGCGATTTAATATTTAGCTAAATCCTAAATATGGGCTTTGCAAAAACATTTAATGTTGAAATACACATTTAATTTAATTATTCAATCTCAGAGTCACAAAATAAACGTATAGCTTTTAAATAAATGTTTAGTTTATCTGTAGTTTGCAAAATAAACATATAGCTGACATACAAATACAGTCCCACCCATCTGGTGCAGGTCAGCCTCTCACAGCAGTGAGAGCATAGTATGATCTCTGTAAATGGCTGTGGCCAAAGTATGTGACAGAGTCCTATATATTTTTCTGTTATCTGTTATAAATTAACTTGCATGATGTATGCCTGAATCTCACAATCTTTCATAACGTTTAGTGTTATATAATCACTCACTTCTGCTTCCGCGAGTATCCCACAAACCATTGGTGTAGATGTAAAATAATAAACTGGCATACTATATGGGTGAAAGATGCAGTTGCAAACATGTCCAATAGTACTCACACTTTTTTCCCATAAAGTGTAATGTGTGGTGAACAGTGGTAGAAACACGGTATATTGCAGTGTGGTGTACTGTGGTAAAACAGTAAGGTGTACTGTGATAAAAGCAAAGTATTGTGTAATGTACTGTGGTAAAACACAAGAAATGGTGTGGTGTACTCTGATAAAAACAAAGCATAGTATAGTGTACTGTGGTAAAATTACAGTAAAGTGTAGTGTGGTGTACTGTGGTAAAAATACAGTAATTCGTATACAGCACCGTAAAATTGCCCACTTGAAGTTGACCACTGGAATCAGGCAAGGTACAGCACCGAATTTAAGAAATGCTCAATCTGACGCAGTTGACTGCAGTGTGATACACTGTGAACACTTTTTGTTACATTATCATTTATTTTTCAAGTACAAATGTACAGAGCTACAGTGATATAAAAAAAAAAAACAAGACGGTACAAAAATGTATTATGTGCATAAAAAAAGGTGTTTCTTGACATTCGGATATGTGAGAAATACAAATCATTCACAACAACCTTCTGACACAAACAAGAATCAGCATTTGAAAAGATTATAATTATATATTTATAAGTCCATGGACTATCCGAAATGTATTCATGTCTTTTAGATCAGTCCTTCTCCACGAATACAGTGCATAGTGTTATACATATTTATGTGCTGGAAAACATTTGTTTTCTCAGAGAAATGTTTCAGATACTCATCTACTTAAAAACTAAATGTATATAAATACACAACAGAAGAGAACACAATTATTTTGAACTTAAAAAGTGAGAGTAAAAATAATAATATAAAAGCTTATTTCCACAAAGCTTATTTTATAGTTTGAGATATTGGTGCTATTATTATTATTATTATTATTATTATTATTATTATTATTATTATTATTATTATTATCTAAAATCATATTATTAATTAATTTATGTAAGTCTTTAAACATTTACTTAACAATGTATACACAACAGGCTTTACAAAAATAAATGAACAAAGACAACATTCCATCTTAAATGAATCTGAAAAAATACAAATTCACAACTATAGTCTTAAAATTTGCTACTCTGATGTGTATTATTGCAGCACAATGAAAAACTCATTTTTAGTTATATCATCTTAAAATAGATGTCCTGTTAAATTAGTTTTAATAAATTTAGTTGCCCCCTTATAAAATGTTTACAAAAAGGTAGAACAATAAGATACATTTTAAGTACACTGATGTTGTTACGTGTGAGCGAGCTATTAGTTATATTTTCTTCTCTCAAAACTGTTCAGGTGATCTTGAATCACTTGTTGGCATATTTCATGACAGAAAAAGCTTATAAAAGTAATAGCTTAACTAGTTCAAATAACGTTTAAAGTATTTTCCCCAAGTGAATAAGCTTAGTTTTGCACATAGTATAAATTAATGTAAAAGCACATAAAAGGAGACCCCTAATTTAGATATCACTTTTACTACTAAATGCACCAGACTCATAAATAAGTATATTTGTATTGCTGCCTTAAGCTATAGAATGAACTCAGTGAATTTTGGCAAATTTATTTTGAAGAAAGTCCTTTAGGATTTGTATATACAATTTATACCAAAAAGGCTGTCTATTATAAAAACAACAGCCCTATGTTATAATCAGATGGATTAGTGTGGATAAAGATATTATTATTAAGAACAATTAGCAAATTCTCCCAATTTAAGTTTCATTACTGGTATGGAAAATAGAAAAAAAAAGTTGCTTATATTGGCAACCAGTTTGACTTTGTTTTCTGCTTTTTGCACACTATGTACAAAAAGATTAAGGGCCGGATTAAATCAAAACTTTGACCCACCCACTAATAGAAAACTACAGAACTGTACTCTGTTGCGGCTTCATTTTTAGTAAGATGCCACTTTCTTCTAATCATAAATATAACCGCTATGATGTACAGGTTTGTAATTTGCTATTAGCGGGTGGGTCAAAGTTTTGATTTAATCCGGCCCTAAGTCATTTTCACTTTCGTATTCGCTTAAACTTCAGAAATATTCACAAAATAAATAGCATATTTCCCTAATTAATATCACTGATTATACATGTGGCTCACTGCTGTAATGCTTTGTGGTGTGAGTTGTGTTTCAATGGAATGGGAAGCAGTTCCATATGGTTAAGGTGTTTTGGTAGCCATTTTGCGGGGAAATATAATTTTCTGTACTGAACCTGCTCTTTGGATGGGGCTATGATGTTCACCAGGGAATCTGTTTTCCAAACGATGACGAAGTTGAATTGGTAATTTGGTTGGATTGAAACAGCGGCTAAGCATTTTCATTAGGATAGTGTGACCTACAGCAGTGGTCTCCAACCCTGGTCCCAGAGTGGACTCTTTCAAGTGTGATAGGTGTCTTCAGCAACTTAAATCAGGTACATTTAGACTTAATAGTTAATAGTTGGTTCAAAAAGTTGAAGAAAGTGAGAGCTTAGTTGGAATGAAAACCATAAGACCAAAGGGCACTCCAGGAACAGGGTTATAAACACCATTATTATTATTATTATTATTATTATTATTATTATTATTATTATTATTATTATTATTTTCATTATTTTCTAATAACAATGGTGTATATCACAGGGATTTGCTTTTGAGTCCTGTGAAAATTCCAAAATGAAAACAAACAAAAACTAAAATAAAACCAAAAAAACCAAAACAGACAATACAGTTTGTGGGAATATAATGTGTTTTTTCATAAGATTATATATATATATATATATATATATATATATATATATATATATATATATATATATATATATATAACAAATCCCCTGATAGACTCAAAAGCAGAAGGGGGTTGCTGCCCAACAGAAAGTGAAGTAACAAAGACCAAGCTGAACGGACCAGGGCTCCTTGGTGATGACTTGGCCTTACCCTGCTGTCTTTTTTTGTACATCTTTTACTGTCGTGGCTGTGCTGGAATGCAGTAGTTGGACTGCCTGGACATGACGAAGCCACGGAGACACACACACTCGTATGAGCCGTCCGTGTTCAAACACTGGCCATTCACACACATGGTGTTGGGGTCGTCTGCCTCATCGCACTCATTGATATCTGGGAAACAACAAGACACTTGTCACTCTTTGCAGTATAACACGAATGTCCACAAAGACCTCAAAAGGGCTGTGCCTTCGAAAGCCTCATCCAAAATTGAAAGTAGTGCATTACTCCATCCGAAAAAGTGTTGCTGCCTTGAAAGTTTCATATCCTGGCTGAGTAGATTTGAAGCCAGAGTCTGTCATACCTATACAAGCCATGGTGGTCATGTCCAATTGGTAGCCATCATAGCAGTCACAGGTGTAGCCTTCTGGGATGCGGATACATCTGCCATTCTCACAGCCATGCACAATCCCACACTCCTCAGCATGGAGACCCACATAGGGCTCATTCCTCCCTGAGAGACGATAATGAAATATAATTAGGCACTATTATCAGACATGTTTTATACAGGCTACATAAGGAAATTCCCTTTTACCCTTTGCTACAATTCTCTGATGTAGGTGTAATGTTATTTTTATTGTTCACCCAGATTTTATATATAAGGACACATTTCTCACTCGTGTCTCAAGCCCTGGTTGTAGGAGTGTGTTAAATGTATGGACCCTAAAGATACAAAGGTGTCTTTTTCTTGTCTGTGCCACAACCATGTTTTTGTCTCCCCCTCTTGGATTTAAAATGAACTTGGTGAACACATCCTTTCTCTAAATGACACATTAAAGCATAAGCGGACTGGCCGTTGGGCAATTCTGGCAGATTCTTATGTGGGCCGGTTGCCCCAACCTCCTCTCCCCCCCCGGATCACACTTTGGCAACCCCCCAACCCTTCCCCCCACCACCCCCGACCGCACTTTATTGGGACCCAGACTTCACTAGCAGTCGCTCCCCTGGGTAAAAGGCCAGGGCAATTTTTTGGTCCCAGTCCGCCCCTGCATTAAGGTATTTCAACTTTCTCATCCCCACTGTAGGAATAAAGGCAAAAGATTCCCAAATCATAATCACAAACACAAATGAACGTGGAAACAGGTGCTGAAGTAACACAAGTAAAGAAGGAAATAAGTAGGGACACACAACCAAAAAAACATATATATATATATATATATATCTCCATTTACTCTCAAATGTTTCCCTTCGGAGTCCTCCTGCAGGCTGCCTTTCAGAGAATTCTGGGTAGGACGGCACCTCTCTGGGTCTGAAGCGGAGCCAAGGCTCTCGAGACTCGGGCTCCTCCTGGTCAAAGGGGGGGCCATCAGGCGGGATCCCCGGTGTCCTGTAAGCACCCCGGCTGGGAACACGGGGGCGGGCTTCGTAGGAGGGCTCGGTAAGGGGGTTTGCGACCCCAAAAGGAGACTCGGGTT
Source organism: Amia ocellicauda (assembly GCF_036373705.1). Taxonomy (NCBI): domain Eukaryota; kingdom Metazoa; phylum Chordata; class Actinopteri; order Amiiformes; family Amiidae; genus Amia; species Amia ocellicauda. The sequence goes on along the minus strand of NC_089854.1, from coordinate 14,070,233 downwards.
CTGAGGGTGTGTACCGAGGTTCAAACTCTCCCGTGTCATAGCGGCTGGAGCTGCAATGGTCAAACAATGACACATAAACAGACGTCTCTGTGGACCAAGAAGAATGACTGCACAGGAAGGGTCTAAAACAGACATTTTCATGTTCCATGTTGGATTCATTATGATTGTGATTATGGATATCATTATGATAACAATAATAATAATTAGATTAATACAAGTTTTTAATGTGCCTCAAACATTAAGCTTTCACATACAAATATCTGTCCAGGAATGAATAAATGATGATGCATTATTATTATTATGATTATTATTGCACTGCCAGAATATCGGAGTTTGTTTGTTTGTTTCTATTGGCACAGTGAACTAATCAACGTTTTGGTATATATCCCATACTAGACAGATACATGGTAGATACTCCATGATAATCAAACAAGATAATAGAAGTGAATGAGTAACAGTGATGGAAAATATATCAGCCATTTCAATTTGAATATTCGTTCTTTCAATTCAACTTGCAGTTTGAACTTTGTATAATTATAAGTCATATTAACGATAGACAGTTAAAGTCTTTCCTTAGACTGGTCGTAATTAGTCGATCACGCAATGCATTCTGGGTGGTGGTGAATGCTTCTGTAAAACAGCGACGATCCCAGTTAACTGAAAATCATGCTAGATATTGAAATATAATGCAGAAAATACATAATTTTTGAGACATTTTCTGAAACTTGCACTAACGCACTCGGACACAAGTTGTGGGATAAAATAACCAAAAAGTTAACAGCATCAACCCGCTTTGTATGCGTTCTGTGTAAAAGACATGTAGAAACTATGGATATGCTGAAACAAATACATAAGAGGAAACATCTGCGTACTGGAGTCGGAGGACCGCCCTTACAACTGAAATGGAGCACAGGATTGGTTATTTAAGTCTTTGGGGAGGAGTCTTGATGCTTTGGGGGACGGAGTGTATGCAGGGCAGTGGGAGGCTCCGCCTGTCAGCAGCAGTGACGGTGTCGCCATTGTCTCAGGTAAACAGTTTCCGTGCAAAGATAGACTTCAATTCTAAGATGGGGGTGAGGAGGCTAACTTTGACTTTTAAGTGCTAATCAGTCTTAATGTTTATGCAACTGACTAATGCTAGAGTCACACTACACGATTTCTAAAATCTGACCCGATTTTGAGCTCACACTTAACGACCGGCTTTCAATTAATTTATGTCCTTTGCACCGAGAAGCAGTGCAAACTACACGATAGTTTAAGTAAAGGGGGCCCTCCACTTACTGAATTATCTAAAATAATTGGTCATGGGGAGCTCAGCCTCAGCCTCGATACTCTCCAAATCTCAAGGAAACACAAGTGATCCATCCAGAGAAAAAGTAAACACACATGGATCTGGACACTCACGAGCACATTGGACCAGTGTTATTTTGGTCAATGAAAACTATGACCTATTTTCAGTGACGATAACTATGGTGATAACGAGATTAAATAAAGTTAAAAAAAATGATAACTATAAATAAATGCCTTCTAATTTTATTTGACAAAAATGTGACGAAACCAAAATTTAACAGAAAAATAATGGACATAAATTACAGTATTTTGGGAGGCAGTCGGGCTGCTGTTTCATGGTGCAATCAAAATCACGCATGGCTTGTCCAGAGATTTGAAATGCTCAGTGCAGTTCTATCATTGGCCATTGTGCCTGTAAGAAGATTTCCGAAGTATATCACTTTGTCGGTGTGTTTACATGGGGTGTGACATGCAGACTCAGCCATCACGTTTGTGTAGCGCAGTTTATCACAGTTCTGCCCAGATCTGCGCTGCTCCAATGATGGGATCGGTGGGAATCTGTAGCTCTGTGCAGAACCGCAAACATCTGTGCAACAGAATGCGACCCGATTGTACCCGAGCGTGTGTTGTGCTTAACGTTGAACACGCTTAATGTGGTTTACTGTATTGGGCTTAACGTGAAGTTGATACAGATTGATAAATGCCTATTATTTTGTATATAGGACTGGTAAGTGTGGGTCTTGTTATTAGTAAAGTTATGATCTAATTGGTTAACTTATAAGTACAGTAAGCCACATTAAGCATTTACAGGATGAAGCGCAATTCACGCTTGGCAACCATAGGGCTTAACAAGATGCTTTTAATATCACTTTAAACAACCAATTATTTTTGTATCAGTGGGGGAAATCTTTGAAAATGAAAAGATCACGCAAAAGCTATTTGACATTTCAATATTGTCAGTGAATATGTGTACTAGAATATACAAAAACTAGATATTGTCAGTGAATGTGTACTAGAATATATATTAAAAAATGCAAAATGATTGCTTTTGCAGTTTTACCTAAATAACGCATGCATACATGGAAAATGAAAATGCAATTGTGGGATTGCATTTTCATTTGAATAAAGTCCACTATATGCTTCCATACTGTTCTTATAACTCTATTCTCACACAAAAATTCAAGAGAGACTTCAAACTTAAAAAAAAAAAAAAGAATTACAATAATTTGTGACCAAGAAGCTTACAATAGCTGTTTGTGACTTGATTTCAAATACATTTCAAATTAAGTCAATCATTATGTTTATGTTTTGCATCCATCCAATAATGGATGTAAATCAGACATAATGCATAATGGTGATGATGAAGTAAAAAGAAATGTATATATATAGACTAAAATGCGAGTACAATTACACTGACTAAAACTAGATTACAATTACAGGAGTTTTCGTCGACAAGGTTGTAAGCGTTGTGGCTTCACAAATGCTTTGCTGCATACCTCGGTTGAAACGAGTGGCTATTTCAGTCAAAGTTGCTCTTCTATCAGCTTGAATCAGTCGGCCCATTCTCCTCTGACCTCTAGCATCAACAAGGCATTTTCGTCCACAGGACTGCCGCATACTGGATGTTTTTCCCTTTTCACACCATTCTTTGTAAACCCTAGAAATGGTTGTGCGTGAAAATCCCAGTAACTGAGCAGATGTGAAATACTCAGACCGGCCCGTCTGGCACCAACAACCATGCCACGCTCAAAATTGCTTAAATCACCTTTCTTTCCCATTCAGACATTCAGGTTGGAGTTCAGGAGATTGTCTTGACCAGGACCACACCCCTAAATGCATTGAAGCAACTGCCATGTGATTGGTTGGTTAGATAATTGCATTAATGAGAAATTGAACAGGTGTTCCTAATAATCCTTTAGGTGAGTGTGTACATATATATATATATAAATAATTTATTTAACTAATTATTTTGGCACAAATTACACTCCATATTTATTTACTGAATTAAATACATACTTTGAAAAACCGACTACAACTACCCGCTGATGAAAACTATGTGATAAAAAGTCATAGACGCTATTGGATCAGAGTGCAAGCGATTGCATCACAGCCCTGCTCACACTACACAGTCATTGGTAGCGGCCAACCTGCCCAGACCAAGCTGCTTGTTATCACGAGCTGTGCAGATTTGTCGGGAAAGCCAAATAGCGCAAACATTAGGCTAAAAATCATGTAGTGTGACCTTAGCTTAACTTGCATTAGACTAGTCAAATATAGTTTTATGCAACGCTGTACTGTATAACTGCTGCAAAAACACATTTAAGGAGCTGTCTAAATGTTTTTATACATTAGAAGATATGAGTTACTGGCAAACTACCTTGCTCTTTGGGATGCAGTGAAACTAGGTTACCTGCGCCGGCCGTAGGGGCCTTCCCGCAGCCCATACGAGCTGGGAGGTCTGCCCCTGTACCACTGATCTCTGCGTCCTGGTGGTGGGTAGTCATCACGGTCTGGCAAATGGTAGTCAGAGTAATCAACAAAAGCATCAGGTCCATATGGTTGGCTGTAATCCTCTCCAATGGTCTGGGAACACAGTTTTTCATACATGTCTGCAGAGATAAGACAAGGCATTGTTGACCACCTATCAACAGTCACATATGTAACATAGCAGTAGAAAGTGGCTAAGATGTTTAGTTGCTTTGTATATTAACTGTGTAAACATATCTTTCTCCAATTATTGTTAGTCCAATGTTGGATGGATATTTTTCAGGATGGTTTTCAAATCGTCAATATCTTGATTAAATTCCTAGACTTATTGTTCTGTTGGTTGAAGCAGGTGGGGGTTTGGTCATCATCTGTGACAAGTATAGTTACCTGAGCCTGTGTCTGGACAGAGAGCACAATTCATACTCCAGGCTTTTCCATGCCGACAGCAGCATTCTTGAAAGGTAACCTGTCTCTCCAAGAATGCTTGTTGGCAAACTAAATCCTCTGATATTTCTTGCCAGCAGTAATCGAGAAACTCACCTGGGGAAAGACAAACACCTGGAATAAACCAAACATTGCTAGGGACTTGACAGTAACCAATGCTCTCTCAGTTTGAAACACAAACCTTTGCACAGGAATGTATCATGAAAATTTGCTTTGACTACTGATCTGGAATGTACAAGGACTGCGAATTCAGACACAACCTTGGATACTTTACTTGATGACCAAGACCCAAACGGATTGGCACTTGAGTACTTTGGGAAAACCATTTGGTGACCTAAAGCTAGCAATTTGTAATAAGTATAGTCAGTTGGGAGTTGGGCTTTGGATATTTGTTAGACTTTGTAAAGGCTTGTTTTGTTTTCACACTGAATGTAATCCATAGAACAAGTCTACTTCCTGTAAAATCACCAGCCCTGATCCTCAAAGACACTTCCAACCCCCTGCTGTGTCATGTATATATCTTGTTTTTTGTTTTATTGACAGATGTTTTTCAAAAACTATAACTTGCATCTTAAAAGAGATTAACAAAATATGTGCAATTAAATAATGTAATGACTTTCTTGGGTCCCCATGTTTTTCTCTTACCATCTCAGTAGCTTTAATAGTTGGACAGAAACTCAAAAAGCATTCGGCTTCTTTAAGAAAGAGAAAAATGGAGTGAAATTGTAAGCCTTGCGATACCAGTGTCTGGTGTGTTTGTTCCTTTTTATGTTTCGCGTTCTGTCAGAGCTGGGGGCTGCTCACTTTAAATGTGTTTTACCTGTGGGCAAGGTGGTGTTCATACAGCCTGTCTGGGTAAAATCCAGGACCAGGGGGGGTTCACAGTGGCAGTAATATGAGCCCATGGTGTTGATACATGTACCACCGGGACATGTTTCGGTGCCCTCACACTCATTGTTATCTGAGAGAGAGAGAGATTACACTCTTATGTATACAGGCTTCATCTCCTTCACACTCATTATAATCTTTGTGAGACAGAGAGAGACAGATAAAGGACAAGTAAGGAAAAAATAATATCACTTGCCGATACACTCCAGTAGATTTGAGTCAAAGTAGTAGCCACTGGTGCAGTAACAGGTATAACCAGGGATGTCGTTCACACAAACCCCATTTTTACAAACTTCGAAGTCTTTACATTCGTCCACGTCTGTACAAGACAACACAAACAGACATCCACTACATGACTTTCAAAGTGGAAAAAACGAAATCCACAGACAGAGTGATTTTCAAATTAGTTCGGCACTGCTTTTCTGAAAGTAATCATGACAATATAAAGGTTCATATTGTGCCAGGGACAGTGAAGGGATGGCAGTCATGTTAATAGCTAACAATCCTTTAAATTCCAGGTTTCACTTACTATTAAGGGGTTTCGAGCTTTGTGATGGCTAGACCATTTTGATCTGCAGGAAATCAAAATCAGACGTGTCTCACAAATGGATTTTCACCAGTATTCTTTGACTCACAACTATGACAGAAGATGGAGACTAAGATTTTATCCAGTGTTTACCAGTATTTCGTGGACTCCTATTTCCCTCCTGAGATGTTTAAGACAACCAGTTTAATTAGATCTGCAGAAGGTATATATCAAACTAGAATTCTGGAGCAATCCAGCCCTTATAATGTTTGTGTCTGCATTGAATGAGGGGGGAAGATTTAGATAGCTTTCACTGACCTTTAAAACTTAAGCTGGATGCTGAACTGACAAATCCTCTTCCGTATGGGCACAGTGCTTGAAACTCATCTGGGAGAAAAACAAAGAACATGCAGAATCATGTTAGGGGCTGCAAACCTCACACTAACATGCTTGGTGGCCTCAGAGGTTTGCCAGTACTCACGATTGACTATACACCTCTACCCCGATATAACGCAATCTGATATAATGCAGTTAAGCAAAAACAAAGCCAAGTGCATTTACAGCATTTTTAAACCTTCACTCCAATCGCCATTGCATAAAAAATGTCTTAAAGTTATTACATTGACAGTTTAAATCAGTTGATTAGTTTACCTTTGTTAGCTTCATTGGAACCTTTTCTATAAGTTAAAACTCCCATCTCCAAAATATTTTCAAACTTTTTAATAGTTAACGGTTCATATTACTTAACAATCTACGTATAACAGAGTTAGGTAAGTGACAAACTGGCCCATGCACCTATTTGCTAAACAATTTGTAAGAATGTGTAATTTAAAGCATTTCTGATATTTTATGTGATTTTCATTTTCTTAAGCATTACACAAAGTCCAAAAGATTGATGTGTGATAAAACCGAGCCTACATGGTTGCATTAGCAGTGTTTAGTACCCGAGTTGTTAATACACTGTATCTTTTAAGCAAGCTTATAAAATAATTGTTGTAATTGAAGAAAGAAGATATTATTTAACCATTGTAGAACACATTTATTTCCGGCATACACCGTGTTAGCTCTAACAAAAATTATCTGCCGACTCTTAATACCGGAAATGCTTGAGGCCAAAGCAAGTTCGATATAACATGCTTTCACCTGTAATGTGGTAAAAGTTTTACCCTCGCAAAGACTTGGGGTAAAGGTGTATATGTCTGTCGCAGCCTCAGAAAGTCTGATCTGAATCGATTTAAGCATGACCAGTGTAACTCTTAACAATGCACATTGCCAAGAGAAGGTTCTAACAAATAACCCCCAAATTAAATACAGTTTGCCTACAGATAGACATCTTCCATAAATTCTGCTTCCTGTAGATGCCTGGACTACTACACACCTTTGTGTTGGTACTTGCCACCCTCTCTGCTTCTTTTCTCACAGCAGGGTTCTGTATGTATCTGCCTAGGTTTGGGAATATGTACAGGAGAATGATTCACAGAATGAGACATGCATGCGTTGTGTGGCTACCTGTTCCAGGGGCAGGGCAGGGCGTGGCCTGGCACCCTACTCCCCAGCCCTCCCCAATAGTGCAGCAGCATTTTTGGCGGGTGCTGTTGAGGGACAGCTTGTGACACATGTGGAGGTTGTCCATGTCGTAGTAACATTCCTGCATTTCCTCCCGGGGGGATGTCGCGTCTGGAGGATTTACTGAGAGAGAGCTGTCGGAAAACCCTGGGCGAGCTGGGGGGAGAAAAACAAACAGAAAAAAACAGTATTACAGAAACCAAGAGAGAACCACCATAGAATGAAGACACACACAGAATCGTGCAGGCTGGGACAAGTTCCCTAGCCTCGGTTTTGAATTTTTTATCATTATTATCATTTTTATTAAAATATAATTACAATTTAACATTCAAAGACTTTTAAAAATACATTTGCTTTAAATAGTGGTGAGCAACCTAAATTAATCAGTGGGCCACAAGTCTGGGTGTCAAACTGCCTGTGCCGCAATTTTACCACAATTACAAGAAACAAATGCTACATTTTAATAAAATAATAGCAATATAATGCAATAAATACATATCAACAATGTAGTAAGGGAGTAATACATTGATACAAAATAAGCAGTTGTCATAAATATACTACTGTTTTCTTTCTTTCTTTATTTTGGGGGTGGGGGCTGCAAGTTGCCCATCACTGCTTTAAATACATGTGAAATGTAATACAGAGCGTCAATAATCAAATTAAACGTATGCTAAAGACCATACAGGAGACTAAAGCTGTCATACTGAATCCAGTTTGCCGTTTAGGTCCTTCCAATTTATATTGCCAATACAGAACTATTCCCACTCACTCATTCATTTGTTCAACATAAGATGGCAGTGTTGCCCTGCCTAACTGCTTGTCAAACAGAGAGTATATACTGTTTAGCAAAGTATATCAAAAATAAAAAAATATGTGTATTTAGTGTGATTAAACCATATCAAGCCAATACTGTCAAAAACACTGTAGTACAGTGTTTCATATTTTCTCTGTACAGCACTGGTAGTAAAAGAAAAATTGTGGCATGTACAAAGATATTTTAGCACAGAACATAATGCTGTCAAACTTGATTTTCCATACTTTTTAAAGAGTTTGCTCTTCGAGAAATTGAAAAATGTCAGTTTTAAATGCCCTCATATGTGCTACTGCTAGTGGGTAAAGGACTACCTGGTTCAGACTCAGACCCAGGCCTTCTCAAACATTGTCTGGTCCTGGTGTCAAACTCCTCATTCTCCCAGGGACAGTTACACAGGAACGAGCCTGCGACGTTCTCACAGAGCGCATCCCCACAAACTCCATGCAGGCTCTCGCACTCATTAATGTCTGGAAGAGAGAGAGCGAGAGAGAATTGGTTCCTTGGACATTCTGTGCCCCATTCGTTAAAAAAAAAAAAAGGCACACAAATTTCAAAATACACCAAAACAACATTTACGATCTATTTCAATCTACAATGAATTGTGTGAGCAATAATATCCCAATGTTATAATTGTTTGTGAGTTTATGATTAGAAAATAAGACAAATCAATACAAAGCCCAGATTTGGCAGTTGGTATGTGAGTTGGTGGGGTATAGGACTCATACATACCCACACATTGTCTTTCGTCTGCCGCTATTTTGAAACCCCGCTCACACGTGCATTGGTACAATCCGAACAGGTTTTGGCAGATGGTATTAGGGCCACAGATGGTCTTGTTGGCACATTCATCAATGTCTGCAAGACAGGAAGTGCATCTTTATGACACAGATTTTTGTTTACAAGTTGAGAACTTAATTTCTTAGAATGGTTTTAAAGCAGGACCATTTTCTTCTACATGTCTGTGGTGGGGTTTTCTTTTTTGGAATAATCTTGTGGATGATGTCTGTGAAGTGGAACTGAATTTCAGATTAAACAGCACAAAAAAAAGAGACGAAAGTGAGTGTTCTTCCTGAGGAAATTGACAAGATTGATCCCCAAATGAAATATAAGGATTCTGCATGATCAAATAGTATCTCATATCAGTGCTTTTCCAGACTGGGGATTGAGGACCCCTGATAGCTAAGAGACAGGTCAAGGCATCCTCAGAAAATCCTGCCACAGGGGCACAAAACAAACATTCTCACTTTATAATAATTTTGGCTCACATTAAGAGAGAATCTTTAACCCTGTCATCCTGCTTGTAATGTTAATGTAAGCATTATAATTATACGTGTTTTTCTATTTGAGTTTAGGTTATTTTGACATAATGGCCCATTGTTGAAAGGCTATAAAAGCACTCCAGCAGCTAGAAAGGTTTAAAAATCCATCACTTAATGACCTGCTTGTTGACATGCTCTATATTGAACAGCTCCTTCTGTTACTGTTACTCAAAAGGGTGTTGAATCAAGCCAACAAATTTGTATCTCTTTCGGTGTCCTACATAGCTAGACTGCAAGAGAGGGAGAGATGTTTCCGTGTTGACCTGCGCACCTCCGGCCTACATAGCCCCCACCATGTGTTCCTGTAACCGCAGAGATAAAGAACAAACCCAATGGGATACAGATGCCTTTCTTGGCTTGTGCAGAGTGGCAGCACAAAAACAAAAAGTCTTTGGTGTGGAAAACAACACAGCGACACTGACAGGAATCCAGCACAGCTGTGAGGGAGAGTGGGCTCTTAACATTCCAGCTCAAGTTATGAACACTACAGCTGTCGGCACGGTGACAGCCCTCCACCGGACAGTAAGTTACTGGCACAGTACCCTCCATGTTAAAAATAGCTGTCTAACAAAGGGGCCCACATGCCAAATCCCATAAAACAAGTAAATACACTCCTTGGCCATGATATCCGGTGAGCCTTTTGTTTTGAATTAGTTGACATGAGCACAAAGTCAGGATGTGCACCCAGGAGATTTTATTCTACCGGTTTCCATTTCCCTGAGGCAAAGATAATATTCTCTTTGAATGGGACAGGTGTCTTTAAGCGCAACTGCATTGAAGCAATAGCATCCACATTTCCCACAAGTGGCCTCCCAGGGCAAGAAGGCAACTTAAGTGTCTGAAACTAAGCAATTCTGCTGGGAGCTATTCAGATCTGTTAATTTCTTTGCCTTTTTGAGGCTTTCTGAGACTGCATGTTTTTGAAAAGTGATTACTCATAAGAAAAAATGCAGTGGTACCTCCCAGACTACATATAAAAGCAAGCTGCCATGCATTGCAAATGGACTGTTTCTGCAATATCCACATTGCTATATGCAAAGTTCTAACCCTTACCCCTTAAGGCTAACCATAATCCCAATCTTAATCGAGACTGATTTTAGGAGCTACAGATATTGATAGATTTTAGCACCCTTACCCACACACTCTCCACTCGCTGTCAGTCTTAAACCAGGTTCGCAGGTGGTGATGCAGTGATAGGAGCCAATGGTGTTCTCACAACGCTGGGGGTGGCACACCTCCCCCCTTGTGTCGGCACACTCGTCCACATCTAAACAACCAAAAGACACACTCATATATGTGAAGTGAGAGGAGTCACCATCATTACTGAAACAACACATGAAAAGGCCTGGCAAATTCTAGCTGTTCAAGAAAGACAGTTATATGTTTTGTATTGAATGGTGATATTCTAGTTAGAGGAGGAGAAGGGGAGGTAAAAGAAGAAGAAACTGTACAAACAAACTAAATAATAGTTACCCTACAGTTGAAATGTTCAGCTATAATGACTTCTGCATGAATAGATGTATCAGCAGATGTGCAAATCCTGTCATCTCTTATTTGAAATCATTTAGATCAGTTTTACACTTCAAAGGACATCAGTCCTAGCCTTTTCACTCTAATACATCTGCTGCTGCAATACATTTACAGTGCCTATAGAATGTCTGCACCCCCTTCAACTTTTTTCTAATTTTGCTGTGTCAACACATATTCAATATTTCACACTGTTCAGGGGAAAAAAACGTTTTTGGGTCTCTACCAACTTTGAACATCTAGATGTGGCAGTATTTGACCATTCTTCTTTACAACACTGCTTAAGCTCAGTCAAGTTCGTTGAGGAGCGTAGATAGACAGCAAAGTTATACCACACATTTTCTATTTGATTATAGGTTGGTGCGCTGACTGGGCCACTAAAGCACATTTTCCTTTTTGTTCCTTAGCCACCTCAGTATAGTTTTGGATGTGTGCTTTGGGTCATTGTCATGCTGCAAGGTAAACTTTCTTCCCAGTTTTAGCTTTCTTGCAAAGGGCAGCAGGTTTTACTCAAGGAGTTTTCTATACTTTCCTCCATTCATTTTCCATTCTATCCTGACAAGTGCCCCAATCCTTGCCGATAAGAAACATCCCCATAACATGATGCAGCCACCATCATGCTTCACAGCAGGGATGGCGAACTTTGCATGATGCGGTGTGTTGATTTTGTGCCAAACATAATGCTTTGCATTTAGGCCAAAAAGTTCCATTTTAGTTTTCTCAGACCACAAAACTTTACTTTACTTGGATGGGCTTTCTTGGGCACCATATAAGTCAGATTTGTGGAGTGCTTGGGACATTGTTGTCACATGCACAGTTTGACCAATCTTGACTATAAAAGCCTGTAGCTCTTGCAATGTTGTTATTTTCCTCTTGGTAGCCTCTGTGATCAGTCACCTTTTTGCTCGGTCATCCAGTTTGGAAGAATGGCCTGGTCTAGGCCGGGGAATTGGTGGTGCAATTCACCTTCCACTTCTTAATAATCATCTTGACCATGCTCCAAGGGATATTCAAGTCCTTTGATATTTCTTTATACTCATCCCCTGATCTGTGCCTTTCAATAACTTTGTCAGAGTCCTTTTGAAAGCTCCTTGGTGCTCATGGTTGTGTCTTTGCTATGCAATGCACTACACATAGGGAAACCTACAGCAGGGGTCGTCAACTAGGTTGCGCCTCGGGCCAAAATTCTTCCGAGCTAATAATCAGCGGGTTGACGGTGTTTTCGCCGGTAAGACCTGGGGGGGGTGCTGACAGTGTTTTCGCCGGTAAGAGTGGGCCAAATATCATTGCTGGCGGATTACGCCAGTTCCTGAAAACATGTGAATCACTACACTTTTTACACAGGTGGAGGCCAAATGTATCACTCTTGGTGTGTGATTTTGAAGGTGACTGTATACACCTGAGCTCATTTAGGATTGCTATTGCTAAGGTGGACAGTTATCCAACCAAGCTATTTCAGTTTAATTTTTGAAAATTGTGGAAAAACTAAAAAAAATGTATACAAAAAAAATGGTAATGCGTTTTAATTCCAGGCTAAAAGTCAACAAAAGGGTTTAAATTTTGAAAAGGGGTTTAGAAATTATATAGGCAGTGTATATAAATATACTATATATTAATAATAATTGTATTTCAGATCAGCAATCTGAAACTGAGTTTACCCAGGCAGGCATTCTTCTCAGGGTTAGTGGTAAATCCATTCTGGCATTGGCACTCAAATGAGCCCTCAGTGTTGATACAGCGGCCGTCCTGGCACAGCCCTGGCCTGGCACACTCATCAACATCTGGCAATGAAGCATAATTGGACATAACATCAAGGAAATCAGTTCCTGCCTCCAGAATACACAACTGGCTTGTATGTAGTGTGATGTATGATGCTTATTGTAGGATGTGATTAGCTAGGCTATGAAAACCACATGTAAACATTCATAATGTGTACACTCAGTGTGTCTTTAAGTACAAAGCAGATATTGTCAAGTCAAACCAAAGGGAGAATATTATTCATATTTTAATTATTATACGCGAACACATATAATGGTATTTAATCTTCCCATTATTATAGAAGACCTGAAACATTCCTCTTTGTTTCTATATTACAAACGCCAGCAATGACACCAAAACAGAAGACAAGAGACTACTGAGAAGATGGTCTGAGAAGATTCTTACCAACACAGGAACCACCATCTGGAGTGGTCTTGAACCCTTCAGCACAGAGGCACTGATAGGAACCGTCTGTGTTAAGACACTCTCCATGGGGGAAACAAAACTCCTCTAACAGGCATTCATTGATATCTGAGAATCGCAGCAATGACAAAGAGGAAAAAAAACAAATACAAATAGACACTATAAACACTTTCATGTCCCTGTCCTATTAAAGCCGGCATGAGTGACAACTGTAATCGAACTCTTTTTTTTTTTTTTTTTTGGTCTTACTGTATTAGATTTCTCGAAATGTGCATATTGGCCAGGGTATCTACTAATAAACAAACAACCAACCACAAATAAATACAATACAAGTTTCTCAACACAAAGCACAGACTCTAACACATCATGGGGGGCTAGACAAATTCATTGGTAAGTCAGGGGTCAAGTTTTATTATATTTGAAGATGTTACTTTTGATAAATCATTGCTTTGCATATATTGTTACAGACCTCTATTTAAGGCAAAGGCTAAGGCATAATCTTTTTAGCCATATTGCTGAAGCGAACTCCTTGGGAGCATTCAGCAAACAAATGTGCGTTTTGGATCAATAAGTTGTTAACTATTGTAAACTTTCTTAACTTTTTATGTTCGTAATACACACACAGCTCCAAAATAGCCAAGTGTTTCACAATTGGTCAGCTTGAATACATGAGCATTGATGAAAAACTGATCCCCTGAAAAAAACATGGCAATGTGACACCTGGTTGAACAATGGTTTACTCACCTCTACATTGCCGCCCACTACTGTCCATCCTGAAGCCTTGTTTACATTCACAGCGGAAGGAGCCATTATTGTTCACACAGCGACTGCCTGAACCACAGGTCAGAGGATCCTGACACTCATCCACATCTGGGAAAGACACACACACTCTCAGTGGCACTCACCCTTGGCAGATAAGTTAAAGCTTACAGAAGACCTTGTGTTCCATTACAGAGCTGTTTACTGTTGAAAACCCTGTACAACCTTTGATCTGATAGACGTTACTGCTAATTTATGCAATGGACAAAGGAGACATGCATAAAGAAACAAGATTGAAACACCTGTTTTCTGCAGTTTGAGATACTTTAATGATACCCTGTATTTCACACTGGCACCTTAAATTATTATTAGAAATATTTATTTCTTATAAATGCTAACAAATGCTTTTATAACAAACATAACAAAGCTCATACCTGTAGTATATTTTAAATAGAAAACAATCAGATACAAAATAAAAATATGAAAGAAATGAGAGAAAATGTTAAGATATACAAGTTGTTTACATATTAAAAGTCTTGCAAATGTTTTTTTTTTTTTTTTTTAATGAGAATTTAATTCACTATAGCAACCCCATACACTTAATAATACGTGCAGAGATGTTTCAGAAAGTTTGCTTTAGATAAAGGGACTCATCTGTCTCTGCTAACGTCTGTGCGTTGTTGCTGGACTATAAAAGTTCTCTCCTGGTGTAGTCTTCCCTATCCCTCAATACTCCCTGGCTGCCCTGTCATCTTCAGACTCCTCTTTTAATGGAAAACACCTTTGCGCTCTCTCTCTCTCCCCCAGGCTTTGCAGATTTATGCGGTATGTGCAAATAGCCGTGCGCATAGGTAAAGAATTTTGCCAAATACCTCCGTGCATAAAGAGAGAGAGAAAAAACTGACTTTCAACTGTACAAACAGAAACCAGATTCTCTGAAGACGGTGCTTAGCTATGGGAAGCTTCCCGGGCTCTGAAAAGCAGTGACCCTGACTTGAGTGCAGGGAGAGAACAAGGTTGCTGTGTGGTGCACTGGCGTTAAAGCTGCCCCATGCTAGTTTTAAAAAGGCCATGTGAAGAAATATAGATCCAGAACAGTCTGTTTTGCAGAGCACTGCCATATTAAAATAGGTGTTTTTCAGTAGGCATATGGCACAGTCTGACATGAAACAATGGGCAAACGCAAGTGAGATAAACTGCTACTTCTAAGTCTTTAGGCTGGACAGGTTCCAAAAAGCTGCCTCCATGCAATGATGACAAAAACCATTTCTGTGAAAGGTATTCTATTACTTATTGATTATATACACACACACACACACACACACACATATATATATATATATATCAATCTGAGGAGGCCGGTCCATAGATGCAAAGGAGGTTGCTCCTCCTCTATTTTTGAGAGGCAAGAGGGAGATCAAAATATAAAAAAGAGTAATCTCAGTATCATTTATAAAATAATTTCTCTCTTCTTTGGAAAAATTCCATTATTGAAATTCTGATTTAAATGCTTCAACAGCGACACCTGCAGGCAGAGGGGAAAGGGCAGGCTGTGTGAAGTGGTGGTGGGGGGCAGAGGAGGATGGGCTCCTGCTGTCCACCTTAGGGCGGGATTTCTTATATCAATTTAATGTACTTAAATTGTGCTCCAAGGGAGGACGTCATGTTGACATCGTGTTCGTCCAATGATAATTGACAAATTTCATCTTCAATTCTCTACCACTGTATTGCACGTGAGTGTGACGAACTGGTGGTAAAGCGATAGATAGATATAGTACCATATTACAAAAAAGAAAGTGCAAATTGCAAACCACTTTTAGATTTTTCAGATTTACGTTTCCCTTTTTTTTTATCAAGAAGTAGCTAGCTAGTGTTAGCTTGTTGTGGCAGCCCTGAAGGCTACTATTAAACTGCCAGAGCTTGATTTTTGTTGATGTTTTACTGACTAGACTTCTTCTGACCTTACAAGATCCAAAGAAGACAGCCAGCCTTTACTTCTCTCTTGCTCTTGGAAGACTGGATGCAACAACAGGCCAACTATGAAGATAATCTCTAAACATGTAAAGTGAGTGGACCCCTCCCACAGGCAGAAGAACTCATAACACACTTCATTTTTGCTTTGTTTTTAATAATTACAGATTGTCATGGTTTTTGTTTTTCCCTTTTAAATCAGAGGGTGTTGTGTAAAATTCCCACTGTATCGTACTGGGTGCTGTGTCACCCCTAATTGGACTGACAGGCTTCTAGTGACACATTACGCACACACAAGGCTCATTCCCACCCAGAACCCGCAATGATTAGATGTGTCTTTCCCTCTCATTCACCTGGCCTTTTTAAATTCATCCTTTGTGTTGTAATATGGTATATGATAATATATTTGTTGCTTATGGAAGATGGGGATAAACGTCAGGTGCATTACCTTACCTTAGTTATATAGTAAGTTTGCATTAGTTGGATTATTGCTACATTTGAACATAAGAACATAACATAACTTGTGTTCATGGCTGATTTATCAGTCATTTATAATGCAGAGTTTTAGCTTCAGGGTTGCATGGAAAATAGGCTGAGGGCCATGCATTCAATATGCCTATAAATAATTGTGTGTTTTGACTACACTATATGGACACTGAGTTTTGTAGTCAGTTATCCAGGTACAGACCTGCGTTTACACCTATTGTTTTGCGTTGCGATGGATAGAAGTGCAGAGTGGTATCTTAATGTATTTTGCCAATGGTTTAACAATATACTGATTCCTATATAGGCACATTTATTTTAAAATTTTTGAGGGGAGTAGACTGTAAAAGTCAGATTTTATGATGGCCAGATCATACAACTATTTAATTTTTCCCCACTGTTTCCAGTATACACAGGGATATTTTGAAAGCTTTTTGTTCCAGAGCAAAACTAGCTACATATTTGTAAAACAGATGTAGATGTTAAAAGATTCCACCTCTCATCAGAATTTGTAAGATGTGAAAAAATAGGAATAAAACTCTGAAATATAGGTTCAGATAAAATACCCAAAAAATTGTACACATCCTGAAATCACCAAAACCAAAATTGTCACTTGATGCCAATGGTCAGGTTGCCAGAAATTGTCTTGAATCTACCCTAGATAAATCTGCCAAATCTGGGCTTGGATGTTGTGATTGGCAGTTGGACCAATGTTTCTGTAGTTTTGGCCAAAAAACTTTAAAAATGCTGGGGTTTAGTTGGAGCAAGAAGAAGCTGAGCAAATTTTGCACTGGAGCAAGAACTTTGGGCGTATATCCTGCTGTTTTGATGTCTTGCAATGGCTGCAGTACAAATACAACCGATTGTGCTTATTTTCTACTTGACCATTGTGACATTTTTTTTAGTAAACACACATCATGTGTGGTAAAGAAATAGTCTGTGATGTTCTGGAAGGGCCTAATCACAGGGCAACTCATTCCATTCACAGAAGGTGGCTTTCCGACAGATGTTTGGCAATTATTCTTAAGAAATTGGAGTGAAAATCTGAGCTTCTGTTTCGGAAAGTCCAACCTATGTAACCAGCTAGATGTGACATACTTACTTCTGCCTGATTTAATTTCAGTGCTCCAGTCCCCAAAGAGAGAATATGAAACATGTTTTAGCTTTTAGCAGACTCAAGGTATTAGTTCATTGTAGGAACGGATTTATTAATATATATAGTGACAAATGAGCAGTAGGTCAACCAAATGTATGCAGTCCCCAAAAGTAAATCAAATCAAATCAAGCTGTATTTTGTACCCTGGCAACTAGTGAACCCGGGTGAATAAAAAAGGAAACAAAAGAAAACATTACCTGAACAACTGCCATTTTGCAGTCTGTAGCCACTCCTACACGGGACACACCTGTAGGAGCCTTCGGAGTTAACACATTCCTGACCAGGACAGTGGACAGGGTTCTCACACTCATTGATGTCTGGAAAAGTTGGACAACAGCAATGTGTTTTAGGGTAGAAGACTCACTGGAGTAAAGATGAATGACAGATGCGGTTCTTCAGGTAATCCTCAATTAATTAAGGGCTGGATACGAGTAAAAGGAGACATTTGATGTGTGTGTTTGTGTTTGTGTACAATAGACTCTCAATTATCAGCACTAATGATGGGGAGGACAGTAACGGATAATCCAAAATTGCGCATAATCTAAAAATATCAAATTTTGGCAGATCCAAAATTAATCCTTTAGTCTCACAATGCAAAGCTTCATTTATAAAAAAAAAAATACATATAAATCTTGTTGATATTCCATGACTTACAAATATTATAAAGAAATGTAATAATGTAGTTAAGAAAACAACTTGGAATTGACTCCTCGGGTAGTTGCTTCTCATTTGATGACACTGGCAAACACATCGATCAAACATTTCTGATGTTCTTACACCAAGATATTCTAACTTTACTTGCATAGATGCCCACAATTATACAATATGTATGAGTAGAATGGATTAAGTTATGAAAATTGAGTTTGTTAATGAACAAAACAATAATTAGTAGTAAAGAATGTATCTCGTTTAATTATAAAAGTCCATACAAAAATACACTCGCTTAAACATGTTTGCAAAATCCTTGAATCCTTGAATCCATTTACATCAAAATCTCAGGTGCACGGTTAATCTGCAAATTGTATAACCCGCACGTGGATAATCGTGAGTCTATTGTATATTTATAATATATACATTGTTTT
This sequence comes from Amia ocellicauda, assembly GCF_036373705.1. NCBI lineage: Eukaryota > Metazoa > Chordata > Actinopteri > Amiiformes > Amiidae > Amia > Amia ocellicauda. The sequence goes on along the minus strand of NC_089854.1, from coordinate 14,051,740 downwards.
CTTAAGTATTCATAATAATATTGTAAGACGGTTCTTACTATCCAAAAATATGTTTATAATGCTGGATCGGTACTGCATTTTGTATCCTGGCGATTAGTGAACCAGGGTGTATGAAGAAGACCCGCAAAGGAAAACATTACCTGAACACCTGCCATTTTGCAGTCTGTAGCCACTCCTACACGGGACACACCTGTACGAGCCATCAGAGTTAACACATTCTTGACCAGGACAGTGGCCAGGGTTCTCACACTCATTGATGTCTGGAAAAAATGGACAACAACAATACGTGTTAGGGCTCTGAAGATTCACTGTAGTAAAGATGAATGACAGATGGGGTTCTTCAAGTAATCCTTAATTATCTAAGGAATCACATCAGTGTGCACTTTGTATCCCTGCTTGAGTTCCTCTTTAATTGCAGTGCTGATACGGCAACGATATGAGTCCCAAACTAAGAGACGGGGAGTGAAAGAGAATTGCCCCATTACCCTCTTCAGCCAGTCAGCTGTCAAATTGTCATTCATCCACGCATTCACAGATGTAGCAACAATCGCAGTACTAACATTCTGCATTGAATTTAAATCCCTGATTGTTCCTTTGAACACGGTGAAGGACTTGAGTTTCATCCTGTCCACTTTTGTCAGGTTGCTTTCTTCGTGCCCAGTACTCCTCAATGGTATGCTTCTGTATCCCCGAAAGTCCACAGTTCTGGCACCAACCATATCAAACCACACAGCCATTTCTTCCATCGCGATGATGCTGGAGTCTGCGATCTTCCTTTCTTTGCGTTCTTTGTTAGCATACATTACAAAAGAAGCAATTTTCTCTATGAAGTGTTGCGCATCTTTCTGTGCCACAGTAGTGCGGCAATCGGATAGAAAAGCCGTTTCACTTCATAAACTTTTCTAGCCAAGCACAACTAGCTTTAAAATTGCCGGCAACATTGTTGTCATTTTGTGACAATACCAAGATAATTTCTTTGGGTTTATTTTGGATCATTTTTTGGGACACCTGCAGACATTTGGCTGCATTGAAATTATCCAGTTGCTCACCTCCACCTCCAGCACTTCACTTTTTTTTCCTTCCACCACCATCCAGCCTTTTTCATAAGAAGATCAAAAGAAAGTTTACAAACGAGAGGAGGCCATTTGACCCATCGTGCTCGTTTGGTGTCCATTAATAACTGAGTGATCCAAGGATAATATCCAGTCTATGTTCCCAAATTTTCAGCTTCTACCACATTGCTGGGGAGTTTGTTCCAGATTGAGACAACTCTCTGTGTGAAGAAGTGTCTCCTGTTTTCTGTCTTGAATGCCTTGAAGCCCAATTTCCATTTGTGTCCCCGGGTGCGTGTGTCCCTGCTGATCTGGAAAAGCTCCTCTGGTTTGATGTAGTCGATGACCTTCATGATTTTGAAGACTGAATCAAGTCCCCACGTAGTCTCCTCTGTTCCAGGGTGAAAAGGTTCAGTTCCCTCAGTCTCTCAGTAGGACATTCCCTTCAGACCTGGAATAAGTCTGGTTGCTCTCCTCTGAACTGCCTCTAGAGCAGCGATATCTTTCTTGAAGTGTGGAGCCCAGAACTGTACACAGTATCCAGATGAGCTCTAACTAGTGCATTGTACAGTCTGAACATCACTGCCCTTGTTCTCAATTCTACACTTTTGACAATATTGTTTGCCTTTTTTATTGCTTCCCCACACTGTTTGGATGGAGAAAGTGAGGAGTCCACATAGAATTCTAGGTCTTTCTCATGCGTTACTTCATCTAGTTCTATTCCTCCCATAGTGTAATTATAGTGGACATTTCTGTTACCTGCATGTAATACCTTGCACTTCTCCACATTGAATTTCATCTGCCAGTAAGACTGATTGTTCTGTAATTGGTCTGGGCAGCACTGTGGAGTAGTGGTTAGGGCTCTGGACTCATAACTGGAAGCTTGTGGGTTCAACTCCCTGGTGGGGCAGTGCTGTTGTACCCTTGAGCAAGGTACTTCACTTAGATTGCTCCAGTAAAATGCCCAGCTGTATAAATGGGTACAAATGTAACTTACCCTGGATAAGAGCGTCAGCTAAATGACAAGTAATGTAATGTAATGTAATTTCCCGGCTCAGTTTTGGCACCTTTCTTGTGGATTGGTATGACATTTGCTGTCTTCCAGTCAGTTGGCTCATCCCCTGTTCTAAGTGTTATTTGGAATATTTGAGTTAGCGGCCTATAAATGATTTCACTCATTTCTTTAAGTACTGTTGGAAATATACCATCTGGCCCAGGTGATTTGTTTGTTTTTAATTCTGCTAGTCCCTTTAGTACCTCCTCCTCATTTATCCTGATCTCTCTTAGGATTTGCCTGGACTGATTGTTAACCTGTGGCATGTTATCTATTTTTTCTTTTGTAAAAACCTCTGTGAAATACTAATTTAGAACATTTGCCACATCTTGTTCGTTTTCCAAGATACCTCCATTTTTGACCTTTAGCTGTTTCACTTCCTCCTTTATTGACCTCTTGCTGTTGTAGTATTTAAAAAGCTCTTTCCATTAGTTTTAGCTCCAAGAGCTATGATTCTTTTTATTTCCCTCTTTGCTTTCCTGATCCATTTCTTAGGATCTCGTTGCAGTTTAATTTTGTTTTGTCTCTTTCCCTTTTGTATGCGCTATACATTTTCTTTCTCTTGATATTTTTTGCATACTTTTATTAAACCATTTTGGCCAATGTTTTTTGGTCCTCAATTTGCTAAGTTTTGGTACAAATTATACAAAATATAATCATCCATTTTCAGCTGAATCTGTATCCAGTGTACCTCTTCTAAGTGCCACCTCATACCTTCAAGGTTTGCTTTTCTAAAATTGTAGACCATTGTTTTAGACTTGGTCCTTGTTTTTTAACAGAATGCCTCAAAGTTAACCATAATGTTAAGTGGTCTCTTAATTTTTTCCAGAGCTGTATAATGCTACCCCACCACCTCTTCAAATTTGCCTGTCCCTCCTAAACTGTGTGTATCCTTTCAACTTGTATTCATCCCCATCATTTTCTGTAAGCCATGTATTTGCCGTCTCTCTGCTAAGTTCAAAATTTATTTTTTCTGCCCCTTCCATTCTCTCAATCTTTGGGGATCAATGCCATAATGTCTTGCAGCTGCTTCTCCAGAATTATTCTCAGCATATTTAATCACTTCAATCAAATTTAAATTTGAGATTGTATGCTTTTTTTGGCGCCATTATGTAAACTGAGGTAAATACAGTATGAACATATAGCTGACTGCACTACATGATACATTACCATGGCAATGCTTAGACACATAACTGCGTTTATTAGAGACCGGCTTTTGTTTACATGATTACGCGAATCAACCTGGCGACTATTGGAGACCAGCTGCTATTTGAGACCCGGCGAGTACCAAATATTTTACGGTATTCGTTTATGTTAGAATCTCAGGTGCATGGTTGATGCGCAAATCTGATAAACCGCACATGGATAATCGAGAGTCTAATGTATATTTATAATATGTACATTGTTTTCTTAAGTATTCATAGTAATATTGTAAGACGGTTCTTACTATCCAAAAATATGTTTATAATACTGGATCGACAATCAAACTGCATTTTGTATCCTGGCGATTAGTGAACCAGGGTGTATGAAGAAGACCCGCAAAGGAAAACATTACCTGAACACCTGCCATTTTGCAGTCTGTAGCCACTCCTACACGGGACACACCTGTATGAGCCATCGGAGTTAACACATTCCTGACCAGGACAGTGGCCAGGGTTGTCACACTCATTGATGTCTGGAAAAAATGGACAACAGCAACATGTCTTAGGTTAGAAGATGCACTAGAGTACATTTTAATGACAGATGCGCTTCTTCAAGTAATCCTCAATTATTCAATAGCCAGATGAGGAAAAAAGGAGAAGTTGTGTGTGTGTTTTCTTACTTGCTCCTTTGTTTTTTAGTTTTCCTGGAGAAATCCTGATTTAGTTTTTGAGGTAAAGGAAATATAGAGTATATTTATTATATGCACAATATTTTCTTAGGTATTCATAATAAAATTGGATCAGAGGGTTCTCATTATCCAAAAAACATATTTATAATACTGGATCTGTAATCAAACTGTATTTTGTATTCTGGCGATTAGTGAACCAGGGTGTATGAAGACCTACAAAGGAAAAATTACCTGAACACCTGCCATTTTGCAATCTGTAGCCACTCCTACACGGGACACACCTGTAGGAGCCATCAGAGTTAACACATTCCTGACCAGGACAGTGGACAGGGTTCTCACACTCATTGATGTCTGGAATAAATTGACAACAACAACGTGTTTTAGGGTAGAAGATTCACTGGCGTAAAGATGAATGACAGATGCGGTTCTTCAGGTAATCCTCAATTAATTAAGGGCTGGATACGAGTAAAAGGAGACATTTGATGTGTGTGTTTGTGTTTGTGTACAATAGACTCTCAATTATCAGCACTAATGATGGGGAGGACAGTAACGGATAATCCAAAATTGCGGATAATCTAAAAATATCAAATTTTGGCAGATCCAAAATTAATCCTTTAGTCTCACAATGCAAAGCTTCATTTATAAAAAAAAATACATATAAATCTTGTTGATATTCCATGACTTACAAATATTATAAAGAAATGTAATAATGTAGTTAAGAAAACAACTTGGAATTGACTCCTCGGGTAGTTGCTTCTCATTTGATGACACTGGCAAACACATCGATCAAACATTTCTGATGTTCTTACACCAAGATATTCTAACTTTACTTGCATAGATGCCTACAATTATACAATATGTATGAGTAGAATGGATTAAGTTATGAAAATTGAGTTTGTTAATGAACAAAACAATAATTAGTAGTAAAGAATGTATCTCGTTTAATTATAAAAGTCCATACAAAAACACACTCGCTTAAACATGTTTGCAAAATCCTTGAATCCTTGAATCCATTTACATCAAAATCTCAGGTGCACGGTTAATCTGCAAATTGTATAACCCGCACGTGGATAATCGTGAGTCTATTGTATATTTATAATATATACATTGTTTTCTTAAGTATTCATAATAATATTGTAAGACGGTTCTTACTATCCAAAAATATGTTTATAATGCTGGATCGGTACTGCATTTTGTATCCTGGCGATTAGTGAACCAGGGTGTATGAAGAAGACCCGCAAAGGAAAACATTACCTGAACACCTGCCATTTTGCAGTCTGTAGCCACTCCTACACGGGACACACCTGTACGAGCCATCAGAGTTAACACATTCTTGACCAGGACAGTGGCCAGGGTTCTCACACTCATTGATGTCTGGAAAAAATGGACAACAGCAATACGTGTTAGGGCTCTGAAGATTCACTGTAGTAAAGATGAATGACAGATGGGGTTCTTCAAGTAATCCTTAATTATCTAAGGAATCACATCAGTGTGCACTTTGTATCCCTGCTTGAGTTCCTCTTTAATTGCAGTGCTGATACGGCAACGATATGAGTCCCAAACTAAGAGACGGGGAGTGAAAGAGAATTGCCCCATTACCCTCTTCAGCCAGTCAGCTGTCAAATTGTCATTCATCCACGCATTCACAGATGTAGCAACAATCGCAGTACTAACATTCTGCATTGAATTTAAATCCCTGATTGCTCCTTTGAACACGGTGAAGGACTTGAGTTTCATCCTGTCCACTTTTGTCAGGTTGCTTTCTTCGTGCCCAGTACTCCTCAATGGTATGCTTCTGTATCTCCGAAAGTCCACAGTTCTGGCACCAACCATATCAAACCACACAGCCATTTCTTCCATCGCGATGATGCTGGAGTCTGCGATCTTCCTTTCTTTGCGTTCTTTGTTAGCATACATTACAAAAGAAGCAATTTTCTCTATGAAGTGTTGCGCATCTTTCTGTGCCACAGTAGTGCGGCAATCGGATAGAAAAGCCGTTTCACTTCATAAACTTTTCTAGCCAAGCACAACTAGCTTTAAAATTGCCGGCAACATTGTTGTCATTTTGTGACAATACCAAGATAATTTCTTTGGGTTTATTTTGGATCATTTTTTGGGACATCTGCAGACATTTGGCTGCATGGAAATTATCCAGTTGCTCACCTCCACCTCCAGCACTTCACTTTTTTTTCCTTCCACCACCATCCAGCCTTTTTCATAAGAAGATCAAAAGAAAGTTTACAAATGAGAGGAGGCCATTTGACCCATCGTGCTCGTTTGGTGTCCATTAATAACTGAGTGATCCAAGGATAATATCCAGTCTATGTTCCCAAATGTTCAGCTTCTACCACATTGCTGGGGAGTTTGTTCCAGATTGAGACAACTCTCTGTGTGAAGAAGTGTCTCCTGTTTTCTGTCTTGAATGCCTTGAAGCCCAATTTCCATTTGTGTTCCCGGGTGCGTGTGTCCCTGCTGATCTGGAAAAGCTCCTCTGGTTTGATGTGGTCGATGACCTTAATGATTTTGAAGACTGAATCAAGTCTTAGCAAATTGAGGACCATTTTGAGTACATTTTAATGACAGATGGGCTTCTTCAAGTAATCCTCAATTATTCAATGGCCGAATGAGTTAAAGGGAGAATGTGTGTGTGTGTTTTCTTACTTTCTCTTTTGTTTTTTAGTTTTCCTGGGGAATTCCTGATTTAGATTTTGAGTTAAAGGAAATACAGAGTATATTTATCATATGCATAATATGTTCTTAAGTATTCATAATAAAATTGGATCAGAGGGTTCTTACTACCAAAAATATTTTCATAATACTGGATCAGTAATCAAACTGCATTTTGTTTCCTGGTGATTAGTGAACCAGGTTGTATGAAGAAAAAAAAGGAAAACCTGAACCTGAATTACCTGAACACCTGCCATTTTGCAGTCTGTAGCCACTCCTACATGGGACACACCTGTAGGAGCCATCAGAGTTAACACATTCCTGACCAGGACAGTGGACAGGGTTCTCACACTCATTGATGTCTGGAATAAATTGACAACAACAACGTGTTTTATGGTAGAAGATTCACTGGAGTAAAGATGAATGACAGATGGGGTTCTTCAAGTAATCCTCAATTAATTAAGGGCTGGATACGAGTAAAAGGAGACATTTGGTGTGTGCGTTTGTGCTTTTGTTTTAGTTTTGTTGCAGATTTCTTGATAAGCGTTTTTAATGAAGGGAAAAACAGAGTAGACTCGATTATCAGTACTAATAATGGGGAGGACAGTCGTAGATAATCCAAAATCGCGGATAATCTAAAAATATCAAATTTTGGCGGATCCAAAATTAATCCTTTAGTCTCACAATGCAAAGCTTCATTTATAAAAAAAAAATACATGTAAATCTTGTCGATATTCCATGACTTACAAATATTATAAAAACTTATAATAATGTAGTTAAGAAAACAACTCGGAATTGGCTCCTCGGGTAGTTAATTCTCGTCTAATGACACAGGCAAACACATCGATCAAATATTTCTGTTGTTCTTACACTGAGATATTATAACTTTACTATCATAGATGCTGACATCTATATAATGTGTATGAGTAGAAAGGATTAAGTTAAGAAATTTGAGTTTGTTAATGAACAAAACAAGAATTTGTAGTAAAGAATGTATTGATCTCATTTTATTATAAAAGTCCATACAAAAGCACACTCAATGAAACATGTTTGCACAATTCTTGAGTTATTAATTTATGTCAAAAGTGCATGGTTAATCCGCAAATCAGACTGCACGTGGATAATTGAGTCTACTATATATTTATAATAAGTACATTGTTTTCTTAAGTATTATTAATAATATTGTAAGAGAGTCCAAAAAGATTATTATAGTAATAGTAGACCAGTAATCAAGCTATATTTGGCATCCTTAGTGAACAAGGGTGTATGAAGAAGAGCCACAAAGGAAAACATTACCTGAACACCTGCCATTTTGCAGTCTGTAGCCACTCCTACACGGGACACACCTGTACGAGCCTCTGGAGTTAACACATTCCTGACCAGGACAGTGGCCAGGGTTCTCACACTCATTGATGTCTGGAAAAAATGGACAACAGCAACATGTGTTAGGGTGAACTATGCACTGGAGTAAAGATTAACAGCAACATACAATCACACACACACACATTAAAACACACCTTTAGAGTCAACAGCTATTGTAGAAAATGACCTTAATTTGAGGACTAAAGGATTTATTTTCAGTCCATGAACAAAAGACCAAAGATAGAATGTCATTTGAGCTGTGGGGTTGGCCCAATGGGGCATGGTTTACCTGTGCAACTCTTGCCTTGTGGTCCCAGTCTGTACCCCACGGGGCAATTACACCTGAACGTCCCCTCTATGTTCTCACAGCGGCCTCCACTGCAGGGTGATGGACTCTGCTGACACTCGTCCACATCTGAAAACACAGTAATTTAAGAGTCAACTACATGCTGGAAGTAACCTTGATACTACCAATCCAATGCAGTGAAGTTCTTTGATTCAAGTAATCCAAAATTATTTAACTCTTTAAACTTCAACCCATTATTTTGAGCTATAAACTGTATTTTTATGTAGACACGATCATCGCTTGTTTGAAATTAAAGACAAGGAGCTTTCAAATGACATCTTACTTGTGTATGTAGGGTCTTCCTAGCCAGAACCGTGCAATCGGCCATTTGTCAGAGTGTACAGGACTCATTTGCATATGTTCGCATTTTGTTTTTTTTACTCGGTCATCTGAGTAACCTTTTATAAAAGGAAAGGCCACAATTTATTCTTTAATTTGATATAAGATAAATGCATCAATTAGATTGAAGTACTGGAACAGAATGAAAGTTGCAAACACGTAACTTATGTCTTTAGTGCATTGAAATTTCATTTTGAGATGAAGGAAATAGCTACTAAAATGACTAAAGTATGGTAACTTTGTGAATGACCTTTCCTCGAGTGACTATGTGTACAGCGTGTAGGATTCAACAATATAATACTGATATCCTGGATAGATACCTCTGCTGAATTACAATGAGGATGCTCATAAAAGTGAAATTAAATGACTGGAGAAACCATAACTTAAGAATGAAAGGTGACAAGCAGCACAGCCTTTTTATCTATTACCTTATAGTGTATACCCTTACCTTGGCATCGTGTCTGCTCGGCATTCAGCTTGTACCCTTGATTACAGAGGCACGTGTAGCCCCCTCCACGCAGATCTATGCAGCGTCCTTGGCCACAGATCAGAGGGCTGACCTGACACACTTGGAGTTCTGGGCACAAGGAAACACAGATAACCCTGCTTGCAGCACAGCAAAACACATACCAGTCGAGAAAAAATAATAAAATAAATATATTTATTTACATATTTACAAAAATATAAACACACATGTCAAATATATTGCTGAGTTATAGTTCGTATAAGGAGATTTGTCCATTTAAATACATTAATTAGGCCCTATCTATAGATCTATCTATATCTATAGATTTAAGTCTCAAGTTTTTAGGCAGTGTGCAATTAGGCTGCTGACCACAGAAATATCCACCAGAGCTGCAGTCTGGTCAAGACCTTGGTGATGACGATAAGCACGGAGATGAGCAGAGATTCTTCAGTTGTGCAAACCCAGTTTCATCAGCTGTCTGGGTGGCTGGTCTCAGACGATCCTGCAGGTGAAGAAGCTGGATGTGGAGGTCCTGGGCTGGCATCATTACATGTGGTCTGTGGTTGTGAGGCCGGTTGGACATACTGCCAAATTCTCTAAAACCATGTTGGAGGCAGTTTATGGTAGATTTTTATTCTTAACTTCTCTGGTAACAGCCCTGGTGGACATTCCTGCAGTCAGCTTGCCAATTGCACGATCCCTCAAAACGTGAGACTCTGTGGCACTGTGTTGTGTGAAAAAACTGCACATTTTAGAGTGGCCTTTTATTGACCCCAGCACAAGGTGCACCTGTGTGATGAACATGCTGTTTAATCAGCTTCTTGATATGCCACACCTTACAGGTGAATGGATTATGGATTAAAATCACTGGTTAAAAAATATAAAAATATATTTTAAAAAAATCAAAAGGTGATTTAAAAACAACAGCAGACTCAGGTGGAAAACAAAAGCACACAAGTTGATGGGTTGAGAGAGCAACATGCTTGATAATATCCTGTTGATCTGCTCATAGCTTGGCACAAGGGTTCATTTTTGGTTTAACAGCAGTCCTACTCTTAGTAAAACTACCCATTCAGGGGCAAAACAGAAGTGGTTTGACAAGAGCCTCACCCTCACAGATTTACAATTCATCTCAAGTATTTTTTTTTTATCAAGGGCTTCATTATAAAAGCAAAAATGTATTCATTAAATGATTAATTAATTTAGGAATTAAAACTGCATTTTACATACAATAAAAATCACCCAGCACAGCTCCTTCTTTTGACAGATATTTTGATTAAAGTGCTCACACTCACACTCACACTCACACACACATAAAATGATCTTTGTATTTATGTTTTTGCATTGTGTGCTCAGCAACTATAAAACTATGGCCAAAAGTAATGCTTTTCCCTTAGCAGTATAGTTAATTGCATTGTATTCATTAAGTCTAACAACTGGAAATATTGTCTGGAAATGCAATACATTTTTGAAATACACTTCCGGTCAAAAGTTTTAGAACACCTCAATTGTTCCAGTTTTTATTGAAATGTATGCAGTTTAATGTCTCACTGTACTCTGATATTAAAGCATAGAACAAATAAACAATTGGAGATAAAAAAAGAAATCATAGAATCATTTTTGTTTAACAAAATGTATCCACTTAAGCTGACAAACCCCTCTGGTACCCTTAAAAAGGCAGCAAATCCGTGTGCATCTCTTTAATCCCATGTTTACTCTTCACTGTTGTGTGTTTAGTATCCCATGAAAGCTTAAATGGGGGGGTGGGGGGATACTTGGTCTGAGTAGGAATACAAAATCTCAGAAAATATTGACAATTATGACATATTCTGGAACCAGACAGTCTACTGATCATAACAAGACCATCCACGTTTTGGTAGAAGCAACACACACCCGTAGAGAGCTCAAAATGTCAAGATGGAAAACTCTGTTTACAGTGTACTAATACACAACGATTTTATCTTTGGATCTGAACTTCTCTGTTTGATAGAACATCAAATAATATATACTGGCCTATTTGCTAGGAAATCTGATAGAAACTGAGTGATCTTTCACCATCTGAATGAGACACCCCCCCCGCAAGAGCAGACTGCATGTTTACCCCCCGGGCTCTGAATGACGGCAGGGGACATGGAAACTGTAAATTGGATGTGTTTGAGAATGAGACGCGCAGACCTTTGTACCATTTCAGGTTATTCACTGGACTTAAATTTCAATAAAAGCTGGAAAAATGGGCATGTTCTGGAACATTTGACCTGTAGTGTACAACAAATACAAATCCCCTAAAAATGGATGATAAAATTGAATATTTGTCTAGTGCTAGTTATACAACTTCAAAGCATGAAGAAGTGAAACTAGTATTTATACTAGTATGTATGAAAGTCTTGAAAAAGCTTGCCACTTTTTCAATTGAACCAGGATAACAGAGATGAGGTAATATAAGCAGGAATGCTTCCTGTCTGCTTTAAAAAAAAAAAAAAAGAAGCAGCAAAAGAACATTAAAATAAATAAAGATTCAGGGTTCAAAGTCTCATTGACAAACTGGTTTGCTTGATCTTATCTACTGTGAATGTACTTATTTAATGAAAACACAGCTGGGGAGACAGAGAGGAAAATCAGTCTCCTCCACTATGCAGAAGGCAACATGCTCTTTAACCTGCAAGAGACTGAGTTCAGAACTTTTACTAGAGGTAAATACGAGGTTATGATGTTTTACATTATTACAGTCTCACCGGTGGCAACAGGAGATGGAGCCAAAGAGCTGCAAGTGAATACCTCTTGCTTAAGCCTGGTTTATATGAGAGAAGATCCTTAAACGTATTCCATATCCTGCCTTAACCCAGATCATTCTCCAATTTATTAAGTTTCATTTCAAGGCAGCCAGAGAGGTCAAATGATTTATAATACGTTTCAAAATGTCTGTTGCTAACTGGGTCATGAATAGCTGAGCCAGACGAGACGTACAACTAATAGAGCTCTCTCCCCTGTGCTTCACATGTGTCACCAAGCTGTCCATTTTCTTTTCCACTTGGAAACAACTTCAGTGCAGATAAAATTGGATTCAGTGGGTCAATATAGGTACAGGTTAGAACTTTTTGGTGGCATACTTGGTTTAGAAATCAAAGTTGCTTATTTTCTGAGTCATTTCTTTATCTTTCTCATATTCGTTCTCTGTTATGAAACAGAGTTTAAATCATTTATTTGAATTTTCCTTTTCTCAGCAAGGGCAGCAGAGTGCTGTGTAAATCTCCAATGAGTGTGTACATTTCTTAAATATATATTTTTGAGATTGTTTTCATTTCCACTTGGAATTTGTCTAGTAAAATATTGGAATCTTTGATTCCACAGGATTTTGTTTTCCAGGTACAAGGCAAGAAGGAAGCAACTAGACAGACAGAATGTCTGTTTCTGCAGGGAAATGATTTTAGACTCCTGAGACTTCATTGTAAAGCCAGTACACACAAAGAGAGATGGATAATAAGTTGTCCTCTCCTTACAATGTTGGCCGGGCTGTGTGCAAGGTATGTCCTTCAATACTATGCCATTTCTGAAGAGGTTTACTGTGTGAAGAGCCAACAGTCACCTCAAATACATAACTATATATACACTCACCTAAAGGATTATTAGGAACACCATACTAATACTGTGTTTGACCCCCTTTCGCCTTCAGAACTGCCTTAATTCTACGTGGCATTGATTCAACAAGGTGCTGAAAGCATTCTTTAGAAATGTTGGCCCATATTGATAGGATAGCATCTTGCAGTTGATGGAGATTTGTGGGATGCACATCCAGGGCACGAAGCTCCCGTTCCACCACATCCCAAAGATGCTCTATTGGGTTGAGATCTAGTGACTGTGGGGGCCAGTTTAATACAGTGAACTCATTGTCATGTTCAAGAAACCAATTTGAAATGATTCGACCTTTGTGACATGGTGCATTATCCTGCTGGAAGTAGCCATCAGAGGATGGGTACATGGTGGTCATAAAGGGATGGACATGGTCAGAAACAATGCTCAGGTAGGCCGTGGCATTTAAACGATGCCCAATTGGCACTAAGGGGCCTAAAGTGTGCCAAGAAAACATCCCCCACACCATTACACCACCACCACCAGCCTGCACAGTGGTAACAAGGCATGATGGATCCATGTTCTCATTCTGTTTACGCCAAATTCTGACTCTACCATCTGAATGTCTCAACAGAAATCGAGACTCATGAGACCAGGCAACATTTTTCCAGTCTTCAACTGTCCAATTTTGGTGAGCTTGTGCAAATTGTAGCCTCTTTTTCCTATTTGTAGTGGAGATGAGTGGTACCCGGTGGGGTCTTCTGCTGTTGTAGCCCATCCGCCTCAAGGTTGTACGTGTTGTGGCTTCACAAATGCTTTGCTGCATACCTCGGTTGTAACGAGTGCTTATTTCAGTCAAAGTTGCTCTTCTATCAGCTTGAATCAGTCGGCCCATTCTCCTCTGACCTCTAGCATCAACAAGGCATTTTCGCCCACAGGACTGCCGCATACTGGATGTTTTTCCCTTTTCACACCATTCTTTGTAAACCCTAGAAATGGTTGTGCGTGAAAATCCCAGTAACTGAGCAGATTGTGAAATACTCAGACCGGCCCGTCTGGCACCAACAACCATGCCACGCTCAAAATTGCTTAAATCACCTTTCTTTCCCATTCAGACATTCAGGTTGGAGTTCAGGAGATTGTCTTGACCAGGACCACACCCCTAAATGCATTGAAGCAACTGCCATGTGATTGGTTGGTTAGATAATTGCATTAATGAGAAATTGAACAGGTGTTCCTAATAATCCTTTAGGTGAGTGTATATATGGAAAAACTGGGGCAACAGAGGCAGAGTGAGTATAATTGTATGTTACAATTCTCAGTGACATTGGTATGGAATACATATATATATATATATATATCCATACATAATCACACTGCTTCTGTTGCCCCATTTTTTCCATGAAGGAAAGCAACACTAAATACATACATAAATAAAAGATTTCTGCCCACTGACACTGTTTTTTGAGTGATTCTTTAAAGGACGCTTGAAACCATTGTTCTGACCTGAATTGCATGAAAAAATACTTTGATCTCAAACAGCCTACATTCTCACATTTACAGTAGCCACTATACACAACAACCCCCCCACCCCCCCCACACACAAAATTGCAGGGAGTAACTTTGACATTGTCACAGAGTGAGTCAGAGTGGGGGGTCCATTCCATCCTGCAGAAGCACTGATCTGAAGCAAAACCTGCCACCAACAGTAGGTTCTCAGATCTCTTTGTGCATGCAGGATAAAGCCTGGCCCCCAGAGATTTATCTTCCTACTCCTGCCTTTCTAATGAAGCTTTCTTCCCTGCTTTTGAACCCACTACAGCTAACACTTAAGTCCTTTCACAAAAAGAAAAGCTCCCGAAAAGAAAATCAGGGGGAAGCACAGCCCAGCTTGAGGCAAAGAACAAAACATTTATTGCAGGGGCATACCCAACGCCATATCAGAATCGCCCGCTCCAGTCTCCCTCCTAGGCTAGCTTTAGGTATCTCTCTCTCTCTATCTGTCTCTCTCGCTCTCTCTATCTCTCTCTCACATACACACACACACACACAATTTGCAAAAGGGAACACTTTAATCTGTGCTTGGGGTCAGTGTCACAAGATTGTGTTATTGTGAAAAGTTAATTTCACTTTGGAATTTTAGACACAGCAAACAGGAATAACAGGTGTGCAATTCAATCACTTTCAGCCTCTTCTACAGTCTCTTTTTGAGATAAATGTTGATTTCCCCCGTTTTACCCAGTACCTGTGGTAGCAATATCATCATCTGTGCTCAGTAGACCTGGCCGGGGCACTGGGATGGGCCGTACTGGTCGGATTGTTGTCACTGGCTGGCGCCTGTCATCTCTCGTGGGGGCAGTCCGAGCAGGGATGGGAGCTGTAAATACACAAAAGCCTTGCTACTGATCATTGCTTCCGATACCCACTGGATTTGCATTTACAAATGGACTACACTGTGAAGGGAAGTCAGACTGCCTAGTATCTTGTTTCCTTTACAATGTATTGCATTCTTACCACTACTTTCAGACAAAATTGCTTATCTTTATTACTATGGTAGTGAAGCACTGCCTTTAGTTGGATACTGTACAGTGGGCAGAAGAGGGAGATGGGGATTGGTTTGATTAGCGATTTCAAAGCTGCCAGTATAAAAATAGCACCCTCAATTTAAGTAACTCTCTGGTTTTGCATACCTTTGCAATCTGTAATCCAAATGTCTAATAAAGGCAAGGCTAATGGAAAACCAGGATCTAATGATCTAATTAATCTATTTTTTTTTCTTATTTTCTGTGCAGAACTCACGTGTTTGTGCCCTGGCTGGTTGGACAGTAGTGATGCTGGTGGGATGCTTTTCAACCGAGACCCAGGGTGTCAGTACGTGCCCCGTCTTTGCTTGATCCACCACCCTCTGGTTGATCTTCACAGTGGAGGGAGAGTAGTGGTAGCCAGGCCCTGCTGGGCAGATCTCCTTAAAGCCCGCTGCAAAATATATGTATTCCAGAGATCAGCCATAACCATAAATGTCAGTTAGGGTTTAAGGGAAAAGGTTCTGTATTTAATAATTCAATAGTTTAGAAGCAGAACTTCACACTTCAAGACTCCAATGCAAGAACAAAACCAAAGTGAGAGTTTGTGCCTAACATACCCATTCCATATTGAAAACTTAGGTCATGGTCCAACAAATTCCCCATCTTCTGATCTCACCTGAGCCAAAGTGTGGGCATCTCTCACAACTCCTGCCCCAGGCTTTGCCCACACGGCTGCAGCAGCAGATCTGCTTTGTGATGTTCCTCAAGATGGGCAAGGAGCAGAAGCCTGATGTCAGGAGCCGGTAACACTGGCCCTTGTCTTCAGAGATAACCTTCTGGGCTGGGGACCAAAACAGAGCACATCCACAAACACACTGGTTAACCCACCACTGCGTAACCCTAGTGACTTTGGCCAAGATAATTCCTTTTCTTCTCCTAGGAGACAGTGTTCAAACACTAGGCCAAAAATCCAGAGATGGTAACCTGTTGTCATCTTACGAATTGTTTGCCACTGAGTTTGATCCTCTGTGTGTTACTTGGGACGATATTGGAAGGAAAGCATTTACTGTTTTTTTTCTCCACATTTTTGTGACCAGTTTGCAGCACAAAAGACGAAATTAGAAAAAAAAAAACATTTTGAATGAAGCAGAACTACAGCCCTCAAGGTTGTCTTATAGATGCCAATGCAGGGAACAATTCAAGAAGCAACCTTTGCACTTTTTTGTCTTCAGGAAATGTGGTATACAATTAACAAGAGCCCACTACTATCAAGACCCACAAACACTTCCTGCCTGATCGGGCCTGTCAATGTTTCTTTAATTAAGTGTGCAAACTGTTTGGTTGAGTTGGGTGGACAGGTGGCAGACTCAATTACCAGACATGTACATCAGCTTTATAGTCATAAAACTGGAGGAAAACAGCTTAGCTGAGCTATATAAAAAAAGCAGCAATATGCTTCCTGTGCTAGAGTTTGATCAGCTAATTGAGTGTCTGTGTATCACATGCCATTACCAAAGTAGGTGAGTTTGTTAAGCAAGAGGAGGGGGGTTGTGTGACAAAAGGGCGCTAACTAAGGCCCAAACTTCACATCTGTGGAGATAATACCGGGCAAGTGTGACCTCCTCAAGGACATAAAGGTTAATTACTTTTCACCTGTTAATTAATGTTTTCATTAGAGAGCTGGTATCCTGAAAAAACAAATTAATGGCCGTAACTAAACAACCTTGCTTCTCAGAGATGATCTCCTCTGCCTGACCGAAAAACAGTGTTTTCAGCGTTAGACTGACATCTTTTTCCAAGAAGTCTTCAAACACTAGGCCCAAAATCAAGTGTTTGAAGATGGTAACCTGTTGTCCTCTTACGAATTGTTTGCCTTTGAGTTTGATCCTCTGTGTATTACTTGGGATGATATTGGAAGGAAAACATTTACTAGGTTTCTTCTCCAGATTTTTGTGACCTGTTTGCAGCACAGCAAGAAACCTTAAAACAGTGTTTTCAGCATTCGACGGACATGAAATAACTTCATTTGCGGAAGGTCATTCATGCAAAGCAGGCCATTCAAGGATGGTGTACAGTGGGAACTTGTTATTTCAGCCTTGGATGTCTGTTATTACAATTTGTTGAGTTTGATTATTTAACTTGCACTCATCTCAGCAGACGATAAATGAACCGAAAGGCCCATCAGCAGAGGATACAGTGGTAAAAGTTGATAATTCCATATCCGGAGGTGTGAAACAGAGCAACAGCCTTTTCGCACAAACAGCAAAGTCTGAGCCCCAGAGGGATCAGGAGGGAAGAGCACTCAATTTGCCACAGAGGCAAAAAAAAGAAAAGAGAGGAAGGCTCAAGTCCAGCCAGCAACATGGGATTTTGCAGTAAAGCATAAAGCAGCAGGCAAAAAAAATGTAGTAAATCCAGAGGTATCACAACCACTGCAGGTTTGAAGTGCAGAAAACAAGTCAAGGGAAGGATGAGGCACAGTTTCCTAAAACACCAAGTTGAATAAGTAACCAGAAAAACATGACAGAACTTTTATGCATTTGTTTGTTTATTTATAAAAAATGCACCTGATTTGATTTTTTTTCTTTATTCCTCAGTCTCAGACAGTTTTCAAATCGTAAGGGTGGTGCGTGTTTTTTTGTGTGTCTGTTATATTCTGGATTTCCAGATTTTCCAGTCAAAACAGCCACAAGAGGTTTATAGGAAAAAAGGTAATTTGACGAGGAAGGAGTTGCTAAAAGTTCTGTCCTGCTTTCTCTTGCCTTATTCACGATCCTTGGAAGAGTAATATCAGCCTTTTTGGACAAAAAGGCCCTTACTTACAAATACAGATTCCGTGAGACGCATCCAATATATAGCCCTGCTTGCAGACACAGCTGTAGCTCCCACGAGTGTTCACACAGTCTCCGTTCTCACAGAAACCAGGCTGCGAACACTCATCAATATCTACACAGGAGGGAAAACAGTTCCGTCACTTCAGCTTGATCTTCCACACAATCCTGAGCCCAGATTATCCACCCTGGCGCAGGAGGAACAAAGAGGTCAACCGGACAAAAATAAACAAATAAGAGGGGATCAACACTATTATGGCTGGTTTCACAGACCTCAATTAACACTAGTCTAGGAGTGCTCTATCTAAAATAACATTGGGCAGTCCAGGATTAGTGCTAATCTGTGTGAAAACCAACTCTTAGTGTCTCTTCCAGAATCAAAAGCAAAGTGGGTTCTCAACCTTTGGTGTGTCGCGTCAGCCTCTTCAGATGTCATCTTTAGCCATATAATAAATAACTATATGATTACTGTAACTGAACAGAAGTAACTCAACTCAAAGGTGAATTCAAAGATCAGGCAGGTGTAAAGACTTCTTATAATTTGTCCAACAGGTTAACAGTTAAAATCCTAGTAGCAAAATAAAACAAAAGAATGGTCATGCCCGAGACTGTAAATAAATCCCCTGTAGTCCAGCAGTTTGTTTAGATAGTGCATGTGCCAACATTTGCTCAGATCACACCTCTGCCAAGTAACATGACACAAGTTCAAGCCATGTGTGTTATAGCACCACCGCTCCAGATATCCCACTCAGGTGTAAGACATTATTGATATCCAGCTGATCTGCTTGAAGGGCAACTTCATAACATTTTAATACACCCATACTCCGCCCACACACACAGGGAAGGTTGTGTTTGGACTCTTAAACAGACAGAGCTGCTGAATGGTTGTAGCTTCTGATTGTGGACTTGGCTAGGTTTGGGGTTCTAGCAGTTGTTAGGGCTATTTATGACAACATACCGTCATACCAAAGAAATAGTCCATTCATTTCCTTTACTTGCACATCAAACCCAAACCTTCCTATTACTCATCTTCATGACTGAACACAACTCTTTACCCACCCAAACAACAAATTTAACAATGCCAAAAAAATAAAATAATGAAATAATAATAAGTCTTTATTTTCCACCCCATGCAGAGAAGGATGTGCTATAATGAACAATACCATTCTCTCAGCACACAACCCCCCCAACAGCACTCTTGGTGTCTGCTACATTAACTCATCAACTTTATTATTCCATAAAAAAAAAAAAATCCTTCCAATATATATCTCTTTCATATGTCAATTTTCACAGGCTATGCTCTCCAAGAGGTCACTAACGGTACTTTTTCCCATACATTCATTCGCCCCCCACTCCTTCCAGGTCACTGGGCATATTTTCAGTCCCAAATAATGTTCTGCCTTCATGAGCTTATGAGTTTAAAGAAGACGCACTCCTCCACTTTGGCACTCCCCAGTTCTGGAAAGATGTCCACCGCCTCTTCTGGAAACCTTATGTGCATTGTTTTTCCTCTAGCATTGTATCCCAACTGCCACCCCCGTCTCACAAACGGACAAACAAACACAAGATCCTCACTTCTTAGTAGGACTACTCCACAATCACTGTAACCAATATAACAAAATCAGTAAAGCAGCTTCCACAACCCCCCCCCCCCCCCCCCCGTAAAATGAACTGCTCTGAGGGTTGGTGGTTCAGGCTTGTCATCTGTATATCCTTGGTTCAAGCCCCCTCTGTCAATTTTTTTGTTATAAGTTCCTGAATGTCACTGAATGCCTGCCCCTGTCTGAAACATAATACTGAGCTCTTATTGAAAATGATGTTGCAAAGTTCACATCTTAGTCTGTATACGTTGCTTTGAATACAATTATCTTCAACATTCTATAATTATAATTATAATTATTAATATCTACTGCTACTCCTACATGGCCTCCACTCTACTGTCATAGAGCATAAGGTTTCATTTGATACCTGTAGTCCTCACATGTGTGAATTAATTATTCGTATTATTATATAATTATGGGATGTCTACTTTTCTTCTGCTAGTTTTTAGTGCTTAGCTCTCAACCACATCCTTTTATCAACCGATAAATCAGGTCGGTAAAAAAAGTTCAAGTGCCTGATGGGAAGAGACATGAAGACAAGAGACTTATTTTTATTCATTTTTTCTATTGGATCAGCACAGGAGAAGCAGTGTAAATGTGTCACTGTGCCTGTGAACTGCAAATGTTGTATGTGAATTAAAGGATAGTGCCAAGCCTCCAATTCAATCTTCTATTTTATGAGGTAACTGAACCCAAGACAGTGAAATACATATGTCTGCAGTTTAATAACCAGTGTTAAGAATTGATAGCATTCTTATGCATGGGGAGAGGGTTTGTCACATCTTGTTCCTGCACTAATTTCACTTGTTGCAAGCCTTCCAGGTCACTGGCTTCCTCCCAAACATGCTTATATTAACGACCATAAATACTCTACCACCGAAGAACACACTCCTGTCCCTGTTGAAGTGCAAGAGTTTATGAGATCTTGAGAATTTGGATCACCCCGTTATTGATGGTGTGAATCAAACTGACCCTCTTGGAAAGTTTGATTTGGGGTTGAACCCAGACTGACACACAAAAGAATTCTGAGGTGTATTGCTTTCCTACAAGGCTTGAGAGTGAGGTCTTAGTCTTGAATCAAATGTACAAGTAATAATTCCTATGAGTTAAATCAACAGCAATGAATGAAAATGTTGACATTAGCAGGCTAATTTAAATTAAAAAAAACTAATTAAATTAACTCTGAACAGGTTAATAAGAAGTAAGACGCTGCTTCACAATCTGCTTAAAGACAGGTAGGTTCAGAGAAAATGGAACCCTGAAGGTTAATGTGATGGAGTAGATAGTAAAATATATCAATTCCTAAACCTCTTATCTGGTGGTTTCAGGGAAAGAGAGACAAAGAGATGAGGAGGGTTAATGTCATCAAGATCCATTGGTATCTCTGGATTTGAGTCATATCCCATATGTTCAAAGGGGTTTAAAGATTAATCCCTGGCATTAATAGTGTTTCCACATGGCCAGCAGGGATCGCCGCCATGTTTCTACTGGTTCTAAGACTTAAAAATTGCGATGCATTCCATTCCTAGTTCATAAGTGAATTAAGATAACGTTTTTTTTTCTACGTATTTGTTTTCTTTTGCCTTACAGTTCCTGTAAAGTCCAACTTTGTTTATCTGTAGATAGTTTCTTTTTTGGGGGGTGGGGGGGGCAGAATAATTTCCTAGTGAAGCAATGTATTTATGTAGAGATGCAGATGTAACACATTCAAACTCAATGAGATATCTCTTCAGCACTAAGGTCCAAATGATATCACTCATGGTCTGCTTAAAAGGAAGGGGTGGGTGAGGGGGTAAGCACCAAATGATGTAAACACAAACCACAGCACTTACTAAAATCCCAAAGGGTTTCTCCTTGTTTCAGTTCTGAACAGGGCTTGTAACGACTCTCCAGTTTAGTTAAAAAAAAAAAAAAAAAAAAAAAAGAAATCAGTTTTTTTCTTTTCCTTCTTCCTCATCTTCGCCCGTGTAACAGTTTGTGTGAAACATATTGGCCTAATTGAAGCCAGATTGTTCAAGAGTCCAGCTCAACAAAAACATATTAGGTTTAATGAAAACACAACGGATTAATCTGGAAAAACAAGCGTTGGTCACAAAACACTGCCGGGAGCTCGAAAAAAAGTCCACCGTAACTGTACTGCTAATGTCCATGATAAACATATCACTTCCATTCCTTGGGTCCCATATTCTTGCTTCCAGTATAAATATATTAGCCACTGTAAAGGAGGTGGGTGTGTGTTTGTGTGCACTACACATTCGAATAACCTGTCCTTTGCAATTAGCTCCTTTTACCACACAAATACTTGAAATCCCATAAGTAAAGGAAAAGCTGAAATTTCTTGAATGCTTGTTGGTTGTCATTATTTTCATTTTCTTGAACCATTATGTAACCAAGAACTTCGAAACAGTGTTTGTAAAGGAGACCCTACAAGCTGCCAGATGGCCCTAATATTGATTTCTCACTTAGATCACCACCAAACCAGACACAATCATCAGACCTGGCAAGTGTTTATCAGAAGCTAGAATCTCAAGTATGAAGGGAGGAAAGAATAAAGACAACAACAATGTTATTTTACACACTTCACAAACACCAATGTTGTCAATATAAAAACAAACAAAAACATTATTAGAAACATCAAGTATTGATTGCTGCTGTGATTTTTTTTTATCTAGAGATTGTGTATTCATGTAGAGCAGGGGTGTGAGACTCCAGTCCAGAGGGGCCAGTGTCTGCTGGGTTTTGTTCCAACAAGAGCTCCCAATAACTAAATTAATGTCATTATTTACTCAGGTAGGTTCATCTAAACCTGTCATATTTTATGTTTTAAAGCCAATACCTTAAAATGTCTGGAGTCTGGAGAGAAGTGTTGAATTAATCCAGTTAATTGTTTAATTAGACAAATTTAGGAGCCAAGAGCTGGGCAGGAACAAAACCCAGCAGACCCTGATGTAGATGATGATCAAACTAACCTACTAACCATCAAACTAACCATAGCAAGGTGGAAGTGAAGAAGTGACTTACCTACACACTGGGTCCCGTTGATCCTTTGAAATCCCATTGGACATCTCCTGTCTCCATTGGCACCATTTCCTATAAGCAATACAACAAGTCTGGTTATTGTTTCTGTGCTAATTTCAAATGGAGATGCTCCAGGAGTTCCCACAGACAGGATATGATCTATTAAACACATTGAGTCAATGGTTAAAAAAACAAAAAAAAAAACAGTAAACAACAATAATAAATTCAAATACTCTACAGTGTCACTCACCTCAAATAACTACTCTAATTGTATGGCATTAAAGTACCCTGCTTAATGTATAATGCACCTGTCTATTTAATTACGAAAGATAATGAGGCCTTAATCTCAAGTATTATTTAATTCAAAGAAAAAACAGAACAAAATTGAGAATATGCGAGATCCTCTCACCAAGTTATTTTTCTTTTAATGTAAAAGAGTTAACAGCTTTGGTTTAAGGGCACCACAAAGAGAGAGAGAAAGGAAAGCTCTCCTGCTGTGACTTGACTGTCACCAAATTAAATCTGGCTTTTACAGGTGGTAGATCAAACTGTTCTGCTAAATAGCCAGACGCATGGGCACTTGAAGGAAAAAGGATCAGAAATCACCCGTTGACTTTTTATTCCCCCCCAGAGGAAGCCGAATACATGAGAGGAAAAAAAAAACATTGCACAGCTGAACAACATTAAAATGAATAGCAAACACACACACACACACACACACACACACACACACTTGTACAAAGGCACCTACGCTCAAAGAAACCAATTGGAGTGTCTGAATTCTGACGAGAGCTGGAGTTTATTCTAGTGATTGGGCCCAATGGATTGCCTTTCAGAAGCATTGGTCTGTAACAATGTTCAAACAAAACAGACTTAATATTGGACTAAAGAGGTAGGTGAGTAGGTTAGTGTGTCAAAATCCTATTTTCTGACAGCTTCTCTGTGCCGGAGCAGTAAGAGTCACATTGAGAAGGTGTGAAAAGGTCACTTTTGTATACCCCCATTTCAATTGAGTCGAATACCTGACCCTGGGTCTCCAAATACATTGATGCACCTACCTACACACTATATCCAGCTATTGGCAATATATACTAAATCACATTCATTTACAGTGCCACCTAAAGCTTTGCTTGCTCCTTTGCTCTATGTCAGTATAATGATTTTTTTTTTTTTTTTTGGATTGGATTGTATTCATGGATGATTTCCAAGCAGAGCACTGGGGAAGAGAGTCTATCAAGACTGTGATTGTTTAAAGACGGAATATGGGAGCTGGATTAGTGCCGAAGTACCATTCACAAACAATGGGATCAGGGTTAGACTTCCAAAGATAATGGCGACAGCAAATGATACTTCCTCTGCAAAAATCAAGCCTCAAGTCGACCTCAAGTAACTTTTAGACAGTGATGTTTTGGTCTGGGGGAGCCAGGAATTATGGTCGACAACTTAAAGATGAAGCAGAAAATCTTAATTTAATTACACAGTTATACAGTAAAGTGCAGTCCAGATAGTATGTCACAAATAGCTAATGAAAATAAAATGTCCATATTAAAATAATCTTTTCCATTTAATTCTTGCAAAGTAATACATTGTAATGCAGTTTTTTTAAAAGCATTTACACAAAGAAAACAACAAGATATATTATTGTATGACATTAATGGAACTGCAGTGATTTTAACGCTACTCCGCCGGTTATGGAGTTTTAAATATAACTGCAGGTGGTATTTCCTTGGCCTCTTAGTGAAGTTCCACATGAGACACTTCTCTAGCAGTGTATCAGTCACATATTGGCATCATTTTCGTGCAGAATGATTAGGTTGCAACTATAAAGAGACAGCAGCAATTAAAGAAGGTCCTACATATGAATTAAGGTGGATAAAATGGCCTAGCATGAAATAAACAAAACATTTTGGAGTGCTGCAGACCCACAAAAAGCCAGGATCAGGTTGAGTTTGGAAAAAATTATTTCACTCCCATTTCCCTGCCAGGATGGTCAGCCCCAAATCTGAAGATAAACTCATTTCTGAGCAACATGAACACAAAAATGATGACACAAAAGGTAGGGCCTAGTGTGTTGGTTTTCATAGATTTTGAAATGTATGAATACATAAATACATACATAGATATTATACTTTAAGGCTGTTTTGGACTGTTGCAGGGATGGGATATATCTACAGTTGAGATGTCAAAAGGGAGATCTGCGTTTTGTTTATATTTTTGTCAACTGAAAACCCATCCATTAAATAGGTCTTTAGTTACGGCCGACAAAACAAACAAAACAAAAATAGTCCAAATAATTGGAATATATGAGTTTATTGTTATCCTGAAGTCATGGAGCTTTGATATATTTGTTGTTTAGGCCTGTCTCACTTTTTCCTGTGATCCTTTTTCACAGGAGAAAGCTGGAACACAGGGAAACAATAAAGGATAACAAGAATACTGTTTACAAGCTGCCTAGTGACATAATTACTTTACACAAGCATCGTTTTGTCAGTTGGTCTGCTTTAAAATTTTCTCTATTATTTATTTATTTCATTTTAAACAGTGAAGGCTTTGTTTTACCTTCTAATTTGTGTCATATGTTATCTTTCCATTGGCGTGGCATTAAAGTGGTAGGGTCATATGGAAAAAGGCATTAAAATGGATGATTTCAGCATTGCTAAAGTTCAACTCTCCCTCCCTTTACAGAAAATGAGAAACCCATGGATGCGTTAAGAAAAAGTTAGACCATATTTATTTGCATAAGCTGTCCTGATTAATCCCAATTCAAAAGACAGTTGTTTCCTGAAATACTTCCTTGCATGGAGAGAGACAAAAGACAAAGTCATACAGTTTAGTCCCAGAAGAAATATGTCATTGTGACTTTCGGTGTCAGCCTCTAAACTTTGGTTGACCCCACAATCAAGCAAGAAGGAGGTTTACTTTGTAAAGCACTATAAAGTTTGACTCAGTGCTGAACTTTCAACAGCTAAATGTTCTCATGTTCTCAAGACAATCTATATAAAAAAGGGCAAAGATTTATGTAAGAGCATACAAATTAAGTTCCTTCCTAGTTGTGGTCCCAGCTAAACATAATTGTATTTATTTACAGAAACAGGAATGCTAATATTATCCATAGCAGTCTGAGCACTTTCAGGTTTCACAAGCTTCAGACGTTTGTCAACACTCACTTTTGTATATAAGTGCAGGTGCTCTGTATTTCATGCTTGTTACCTGAGTAAATATGCACTGACATATCAATACAGCTTGTAAACAATCTTTTAGCTAGCAATAGCTGAAATGTATTCTTTGCCTTCATCTCTGGATAAAGACTGCACATAGAAATGGTAAAAGAAAAATGACTAGTTCTTGATAGCACTTAGTACAACATAGTATAGCTTTATAGGAAGTCTTAAGAACAGTATCTCAACAGAAGAGGGCAAATGATTTATGACTACAATTAAAACAAGTAAAAATAAAGTGTTACTTTAAAATGAAAACAGCTGAATAGTGGTTATTTCTTTATTTCAGATGACTTGAAGAAAATATATGAGTGCGTGGTTCCAATTATTTCAAGCTTTATTTTTTATTTTTTTCTCTCACAGTTGAAATAAAAGCAAGGCTTTGTCAGAAATCATATCCTGTGCATAAATCTTGAATCCCATCAGCTTGGTGTGGAAATAGGGCAAGGGAAACAAATATATAAGGGTCCACTAATGTTGTCAGAGTATGGAGAAGTAATGGGAGACATACAGCCTACAGTAATGGACAAATATGGAATAATCTGGAGTAACAGCAGCCAAACATATATTGAGCCCTGAGCAGAAAATAGCTCAGAAGTTATATTTAGCAGTAACTGATATGTTTGTACTTTAATTTATTAAGAACCTAAAGTGATTTTTACAGAAAGGTCTCTGGTTTCAATCTTTTGTCAGAACTGGCCAGTCACAACTGAAGATGAAGGGGGGGTGGGGGGTGACTTTAGATTTCAGCGTCTCATTCCGTTTCAAAACAGTGTCTGGATGTTTGGTGCTTATTCTCCATAAAAGGCTTGTTTGACACATTCAAGCATTAAGTCTTGGAAGAAGGTGAAGACAAAAATGTAAAGAAAAAAATGTATGAATAGGCCTAAAATGACACCATTGCCTTCCAGGAACAGAGTTTGAGACACCTGCTATATAAAGTTATAGTTATAGTTGCTGTTAGAGATAATCATATAGCTTTAAGGTAGGCTACAATACAACAATTGATTTAGTAGTATGTGTTATTGAAAGCCAGGTGAATATCAGATTGATCCTTTGACAGTTGTAGACAACCATAGGTTTCCTTAACCAGCTACCAAGGCCATGACTAGATTGCCCATCAGAATGGTTGAAACATTTCTGTGCGGTAGCTGTCAATTTCCCCATTTGGCTATCCAAGGATAGGTCTTACGAGATCTAAATCTAAAGCAGGCTTGAGAGGTAAACAAATACATAAATAAATGAATGGGGGACACTAAACGATTGTGTGTTAAAGTAGTCACTTGTAATGCCTTTACTGCACTGATTTCCAAAATAACAACTGCTACGTATGCTTGGGGAAAGTGGTTACTACTTGGTTCTGTTCCCAATAGCACTGCTGGGCTCAAATTTATACTCTGCTTTACTTTCCAACAAAAAGAAGAGGGGGAAAAGAAAAGTCTGACGTCTTGGGATTGGAATGTATTCTTTCGATGTCGTCTGGGTTCTCTTTGCTTTGCTATGGAAAACCTACAAGGCTGTTTAAACAACTCAGAGTGATTCTGAGTATTAGAATCAATGTTGTTTTTGTATGTTTTTGACAGTGCTGAAATCTAAATTTGGAAAAAGGCAACCCTTAGAAAACAATGAGACAAAATAAATTAAATGCATATATTAACAATACTAACAAACAAGATAATCATACAAATGAAAGAGTAACAGTGATGGAAATTGTATCAGTCATTTCAATTTTAATATTTGTTCTTTCAATTCAATTTGCAGTTTGGACTACAAATAGTTTAAATAAAGCACTGACCTGGGGCCGCTTGCATCAACATAGACTAAGTCTTTGTCTTATTATAATTGTAAGTCATACTAACAATAGACACTCAGGTAAAACAGTTGTATAAAACAGTCTTTCCTTAGACTGGTCTTACTTAATCACGCAATGCATTCTGGGAGATTTCAAGACACTTCTCTAAAACAGTGATGATCCCAGTTCACAGTAACTGAAAATATGTGCTCATTATCACACTCAAAGCATGGGATAAAATAACAAAAAAGTTAACAGCATCAACCCACTTTGTGTGCAGTGTGTAAAAGATGTGCAGAAATGATGGAAATATTTAAGAGGAAACATCCGCTTACTGGAAAAGGACCTACCTAAAACTTAAATGGACCACAGGATTGGTTATTGAATGTTTAGGGAGGAGTCTCGATGTTTTGGGGGATTGCCTGTGGGCGGGAGAGTGGAGTGTGTGTGAACTAATGAGAGGCTCTGTCTGTCAGCATCAGTGACAGTGTCACCGTAGTCTCAGGCAAGCAGTTTCAAAGGGAAGATAGACTTAAATTCTATGTTAGGCTCGGGGTGAGGAGGCTAACTTTGCAGGCTAAGTCTTAGTCAGTTTAATTTTTTTATGCAACTGACTAACTTGCATTAGACTAGTCTAACTATCAAATTAAGACTAGTCTAATGGTTTAGACTAGTCTAATATAGTTTTATGCAACCGGTCCCTGCTTCAACAACTGTATAATGAGCATCTTTTGAACTGGCAACCAGTGCTGTCCATACTATGTGTTCCTAAACCTCCTGTCTCCCATGCAGTGACATTTCAGATGAGTATGCGGCCATGAAAGTAATCACATTAATACAGCCACTTGTGTAGTGCCAACCTAAGACATAAAGTATCTCTTATAGAGGGAGGTAACATCACAATGGGGTTGGTGAAGTGTGAGTGCCTTGTTGACTAAAGGGAATGGAAAGGATACCAACCTGAACTGGAAGGGCACAGCGTACAATCTTGTATCCCCCATGCCAGCCCCACACCCCGACAGCAAGTCTCTTGTGTTCTCAAGCCAGGAAGAGGGGAGGAACACTAAGAATCAAGGGGGAAAATTACTTGTAGTTATCGCTGCATGAGATTTTTTAAACCAACAAAAAGCATGCTTGGGCGATTGAACTTTATCAGGGAGCACCTCAAAAGGTCATATCGTGGAAAATAAATATATATTACATATTTGTGATGGGAAAAACAGATCCCTGCATTAGAGCACGGTGTGAAACATTGAAAGTCATCCCCATTGAATTTCCTCTCAGCTAGCTTTTAGATGTCTGATTACAGAAGAACTCAATGATCAATACAAATTTTATGATCAAATCATATTGAAAGAGCACAGAAAGGATAAACAAGGACATAATGAGGTAAAAGTAATTACAACTTAAAAAGGAGATATTCATTAATCTGTTTAGCTTTGGCAACACAATGCTGTTCTTCTCCTCCAGTGCTAGCATCCAGTGATACCGAATTCATCAAATTTCTCAAGTAATTCTTAAAGTAATAATTAATACCTTTGCAGCAAAAAAAAAAAAAAAAAACACTGTAGGAATATCGCCATGGTCATGAGAGCAAGGAATGTGTTGCAAAGTCTTGGCAAAACTGGTGCAATCAAGCTGTTTGTTCATTTCAATGTCAATATTTACTCAGGATGCATTCAAATGAGAGCAACTCATCTGGGAGGGATGTTGTAAAGCCAGCAGATGAACCCGAGGAAAATGAGCCAGAGCTTTCTCTGAAATATTCCCAAGCAGCTCCCTGGAGAGTAGGGGAGTGGAAGGTAGTAAGTGGGGGCTGGGGGGTGGGAGCTCCATTGTAAGTCAAATAGGGTTGTTCAATTCTCCAGCTAAAGAGTGGATGGTCGGGGCTGATAATGTAATCTCTTACAGCTTTAATTTGTCAAGCACCACAGTTGGTAATATTATATTCTCTTTCAAGTCACTATGGAACTACAAGAACATCAGAGACACAACTCTTACCACATTACTTGCAAAACATATACAAATGAGACTGCTAGAATCCTTCAGAATCCCAGTATCCTTTTCAACAATCAACAAGTAACTCTGTAATATGTTAATCTGCACCCACAAATGCACTTTCTGTAGATGACATATATATCATCACACACCCTCTTCTGAAAAACAGTCATCAAGGTATTCCCAAAAATGTAGTTCTCAATTAATTCTTCTGAACATTTCCAAACACCCAAGTCTTTATTACACCTGGTTGATAGTTCATTAAATTACATTATTAAGACCCTGGCAGGCACAAAGATCTGTAAATCAATTTAGTCAAACCATCTGTAGATATACTGAGATTGTGGACAAGACTGAGAGATCCTTACCTGACCGTTCAGGATTTCCCTAAAGCAGTACTTGAACCCTGAAGATTCGGAGTAACTGGGATTCCCTCTCACTGTCTGGGCCTGTATTTGAGGCAGGGGTGCATCGGCCTTCTCGCCCAGCAGCAGACCATTTCTGGTGCCTGGCAGGGCCCCCGCCCACAGGGTGGCATCATCCTGTACCCCACCATCTTCCCCCTGCCTGGTGCCCACTCTCAGAACCTGGTGGATCTTCACACTAGCTTCAGGGGGATGCTGGACTCGAACCTTCACCACCGGCGACCCTACTGTAAGAAAACAGGACAGTTGTGTATTTTAGTGTGAAACCAAGATCCCATGTCAATTTACTCTGAACCATGTCTTTATAAGTGCTCCTCAGTGGGTCTGGCAAATCTGGGATATTTCCTCAGTCTCACAGGACAGAATATTCTCTTTTGGTAATGTTAGCCCTGATACTTCAAAACCCAGAGTAATCTATCAGACAATACTAACCGTACATTTCTACAACAGGGTTAGAGGCAGGCAAACATCAGAACATTTTCAACAAAGTGTATTTTTCCGTGTCCTTATTTTCTTCTTGGAAAAGGAAAATATTTGATGCATAATTTTAAGTGTATTATTATTATTATTATTATTATTATTATTATTATTATTATTATTATTATTATAATCTTACAAATGGAACCCTAAGGAGATAGCTTAACTCTGGCTGACTTCTTCTGTTTCAGCTCTCTTCCATTTTGTCAATTAATAGATTTTCTTACTGGATCGCTTCAATACAAATATTGAGAGGGCTGAGGCAGTCAATTAGTACAAACAGCTCGCAAGTGTCAAAAGGAAGTGTTCGCCACCCACATTGTTTCAGCTTGGGGATTTGATGTAGATAATTCTTTTGACATTCTTAGGAGATTTACACACATGCAGCTCTTAATGTGTGGTTTCACAGTGCAAAAAAAAAAGCTGAAAAAGAATGATTCAGCCACATCACTCAGCAATCTAATTTGTTGCAAGTTATTTCATTGCCAAATCATAGCAAATTATTTCAAAAGAAAAACAAATCTGCTGGAATAAGCTGGGCTTGTAATTGTGTTTTCTGCTTACAATGAATTACGCACCACGAAAACACTGTTGGTATTGTTGTTAAAAATTTAGTAATTTTTTTTTTTATGGACAATACATTTCACCTAGCTGAGAATTAAAATAGATGTATGTTTGTGTGTTCTGTTGTTGTTTTCCCACCTGGAGAAATTCATTTTTTGTTGTTGCTCCAAATCAGAACTGCATTTCGCTTTTGCACCTCTTCAAAAGCACTAACACGTTTCCGACAGTTACAAAGTCTGCACTCAAGCTGTTTGGAAACACTTTCTGCCTTAGTTTTTTCTTTTTATTTTTGGTACATTTTCTTTCCAGGTTGCTTCCTAAAATTTATGACCCTCTCAATCGCTCCATTAATTTCCTAACTATTTCACTCTGTCTGGCCATGTTAGTGCCACACAGTTATAGTTCCCCCCCGTATACATAGTCACCTGGGAGAACAGAGGTTCCCTTTGTGCCTCTTTTTCGGGAAACGGCATTTTGAAACAACTGACAAGTTTCACTGTTTGGATTAAATGTACCCAAAATGAGCCTCAAGTAACGTACTAGTTCTCCACATTAAACACCTGTTGGTGAAGAGAAAAAATTATAACTGAAGGAAAAAAAACAAAATACTTGCCTTAAAAAGGGAAGAAATTAATAGACTACATTTTGTAGACCAATTAATCTTCTAAATAGGACATGACATATTACTGTAGCAATTGCAATCATAATTACCTACAAAAAAAAACATAGACCCTGGCCTATAAATGGGTTTAAATGCAATCCAAGAAATACATCCTAACATTACAAATATATTTGCAGACTATGGTCTGTATTCATAACATTTTTACTTGTAGGGCTCTGCATATTAGCACTAGAAACAGGGGCATAAAGAGATAGTACATATAAAGTACATATAAAGATGTTTGACCCTGGTGTTCACTTTGGTAGCTCGAAATACATTTTTTTGTATGCCATTCACTTTTGACTACCCTTTAGCATTCCCCTTTGTAAAGCATGTTTTTTCAACTTTGAAATCTGACACCTTAATTTATTTTTCTAAAGCTTTCAACATTGATGAACAGCCCTTGACTCTAGTAATGTGCATATGCTTTCCTGCAAGAGGAGTATCAAATTCTTCCTTTTCAACCAGAAAATAATAAGGTTCAACCCTTAAGTATTTGGATACAGCCTAGTAATCTTTATCATTTCTACTTTAAGAAATATCGTCACAGTCCAGACTCAAAATATTTGGTACATGGGGAGAGGGGAGGGCAGTACATTTTGAATATCAAGATATATTCATCAGAGGTTAAGTATTTTTTATTAAACATCAGAGGAGATTATTTGTTCCTGAACAGACTGATGAACCCCTCGTTACAATTAAGGGACTTTAAATCAAAGTGGACAATATAGCGTTAGTCTTTGAATTAAGCTCAATTTATTTCTGTTTGTAGCTGCATTAGGATTTCTTTTTAACTGCATCCATGCTCTGACCATTACCCAAAGTACCCTCAGTGGAATATGGATTGATCTACTGACATTTGCTGTCCTTCTCTTGCTTTTTGTATCCAGAATATTTTACAAAAAGTCAGCAAACCACCGATTCCCTCTTCTGTTAACTGAATCTAACAGGACATTCATTCTGTGTCAATTGCAAAGTGCACTGTCAGCAATCGAATGAACCAGAGATTAAGGAAAGACTAAAACACAGGCATTTGTTTATTCTCCGAATAGATGATGGGGATGGGCTACAGACAGAACAAGCCAAACAGGACTTATAATTTGGTAATCGAACAGTAAATGTATTGTTTAAAAGCCTTGAGTTGGATTGAGCATATTATGATGTCATGTATCTTATTAACGCCTCAAAAAAGTTAAGTAGTATAGTGTAACTCTTTTATGGGTTTTGGGGGAATTTTACCACATTTTTTTTTTTAATTTAATTTTTTTCTGTAATATTCACTTAAAAAAAAAAAAAAAAAGTGTTCATTGGAATACTCAGCTAGCAGAGAAACCAGTTTCAGATTCACCAAGACAGGCATAAACTGCACACACATCCACACTTAGGAACATGTTGGCTGCTTTGTGGAAGTTAACGCCAGCACATATCTTACCGCTCTGCTGCGATTCGTGGTTTTGCAGGGGCAGGGTGTACTCGGACTGAGTCAGACCCTGCTGATTGGGTAAGGCAGGGGCTCTGGAGGGCGGCTTCTCGATCTCATTGGTGGAGGATTGGATGGGGATCTGGCAGAATTTCCCTGTGAAGGTTGGGGGGCACAGGCAGACGTCTTTATGAATACACACTCCTCCGTTGTTGCACAGCAGTGGACACAGGACTGGAGGGATCGAGAAAATGGAGAGAAAGAGAGAGAGAAAGATACATTATTATATGGGAAAGACTTACAACACAGTCCTTTCTTGAGAAGCCTGACATTTTATTAGAACTGTAATGAAACAACACTAAAAAGGCACACATGCACAAATGCACCAGCACACATAGCAGCTCGGGAAGTTAAAATATAGAGTACAGTGTTTAAGTACCATGGGGAAAGTGACTTAATTTCTCCATAGCAGGAAGGCAATGCAATCCCCAGCTTGAAATACTCAATAGCAAAAACCTGAATGGAAGTAGGTGGTATCAAACACGCATAATTGTACAGATACAAGTTTTTTCATTTTCCTTTCTACATACTTTATGATTGGACATGGTATAGCCCTGTACTGTACCGAGGGACTGTCTGAATAGCAGAAGAAGGGAAACAGGGCACTGAACAAGATAGAAACCTGGAATGTTCATTCCAGACAAGATGTTTGGCGTTTTCTCACGGCTGTGAGACAGAAAGATACCTTGGATCAGACTAGCTTTTATTGTCCTTTTTATAGCAGAACTCTGATTTCATTCTTACTGAATAGCCAACAAAAGGATAAACACAATTGGAATATCACTGTTTACACTTTCCTTGCCTTTGTCAATGGATGGCTACTCAATGGAAAATAGATGCTTTTGTTCCTTGATCCGATATATCAGATGACAGGATATGCTTTATACATCAGATGCTCACATTGATTACAGTGCAATGTGTGCCACACTTTGGGCTTGAGCAGATACATGTAAAATAACCTGCAGCCAAAGACAAATTGCTTGTGAACTGCATGCCGACCTATCAGTGTGCAGTTTCTATGGCAGTTTCAACACAGGTATCAATGAAACATGTATCAGACTAAGCTGTCTTTCCCCATTAGATCCCATGCTTATCTGAATATCTTTCTTCCTACCAACACAGACAGACAGATAAGGCAGATAAAATAAGTAGACAGACTGGCAGTTAGATATAAATCTGTCAAACAGGACAGAACAAACAGCTGCCTGAAAAATGTACAGCGGATTGTACACTAGAATGGAATCATGAATAGCTCCAGGATTTATTTTCCATTACTGAATCTGTTTTTCCAAGCTCACTGTAAAAAAAAGCAAATCAAATCAATGCCCCCCACCCATCTACCTTCAACCTAGTACACAGACACACCAATTTAAATGCTAATAATTGGAAAATCTGTGTTCATTTATTTTTGCATTTCAATTTCAAAAGAGAGATCCTTGCACCCTTCCCCCTCCAGCCACCTGGGAGATTGTAATATATCTTCCTCCATCTCACTGTGAGGGAGGGGGATGGCAGGGGGGTTAGTTTGCCAATGTCAGCTGGAATACATAATAACTTGTTATAAGACAGAAAGCAAGATTTGTTTTTCTGTGTGAGTGACTGGTGATTTTTCTGATACAAACTCTATGCAGGAGTTCCCAGAGGCTTCAGAAAAGCAAAAGCTTTCAAAAGCAAGTACATGAATAAATACTAAACTGAGAGAAAAAACACATATCGTAAAAGAATATCCATCAGTCCATTTTCATTGTTTCCCAAAAGTTATTATAGGATGGCTAAATCTTTTTTTTTTTTTACCTTAATGTAATTTATTTACTTTTATGTAATTTTCATTTTGCAAAAGCCCTAGAGAGATGGTAAACCACAAAAAATACATACATATATCTATCAGTGTATTAAACAACTGCATTGCTTTCCTGGATTTGACCTGTTGTGCCCTTCAAATCAACCCACTATAATTAAACGTCCAGTCCAGAAAACATGTCAAACTAGACAAATTACCAATTATCTAATACAGATGACTTTACTATTCCCACACATGGTGTTCATTTCAAATGGTAAAGAGGACAGGCAGCATGTAGCCACAATTGATACAATCCATTGGAAGTGTGGTATTGGCCATCCTCACAAAACAGATGAGAAAGCCAGCTTGAAAATCAAAGTTATTTTTTAATCTAGCAGGGCGCTAGGCACTATTGAGTGGTTTATTTGAAAATGTTGATAATATTTGACAATTTAGGAAAGACGTAGCTACAGTGGGGGAAAAAAGTATTTGATCCCCTGCTGATTTTGTACGTTTGCCCACTGACAAAGAAATGATCAGTCTATAATTTTAATGGTAGGTGTATTTTAACAGTGAGAGACAGAATAACAACAAAAAAATCCAGAAAAACGCATTTCAAAAAAGTTATAAATTGATTTGCATGTTAATGAGGGAAATAAGTATCTGACCCCTTCGACTTAGTACTTGGTGGCAAAACCCTTGTTGGCAATCACAGAGGTCAGACGTTTCTTGTAGTTGGCCACCAGGTTTGCACACATCTCAGGAGGGATTTTGTCCCACTCCTCTTTGCAGATCCTCTCCAAGTCATTAAGGTTTCGAGGCTGACGCTTGGCAACTGAAACCTTCAGCTCCCTCCACAGATTTTCTATGGGATTAAGGTCTGCAGACTGGCTAGGACACTCCAGGACCTTAATGTGCTTCTTCTTGAGCCACTCCTTTGTTGCCTTGGCTGTGTGTTTTGGGTCATTATCATGCTGGAATACCCATCCATGACCCATTTTCAATGCCCTGGCTGAGGGAAGGAGGTTCTCACCCAAGATTTGACGGTACATGGCCCCGTCCATCGTCCCTTTGATGTGGTGCAGTTGTCCTGTCCCCTTAGCAGAAAAACACCCCCAAAGCATAATGTTTCCACCTCCATGTTTGACGGTGGGGATGGTGTTCTTGGGGTCATTCCTCCTCCTCCAAACATGGCGAGTTGAGTTGATGACAAAGAGCTTAATTTTGGTCTCATCTGACCACAACACTTTCACCCAGTTCTCCTCTGAATCATTCAGATGTTGGCAAACTTCAGACGGGCCTGTACATGTGCTTTCTTGAGCAGGGGGACCTTGCGGGCGCTGCAGGATTTCAGTCCTTCACGGCGTAGTGTGTTACCAATTGTTTTCTTGGTGACTATGGTCCCAGCTGCCTTGAGATCATTAACAAGATCCTCCCATGTAGTTCTGGGCTGATTCCTCACCGTTCTCATGATCATTGAAACTCCACAAGGTGAGATCTTGCATGGAGCCCCAGACCGAGGGAGACTGACAGTTATTTTGTGTTTCTTCCATTTGCGAATAATCGCACCAACTGTTGTCACCTTCTAACCAAGCTGCTTGGCGATGGTCTTGTAGCCCATTCCAGCCTTGTGTAGGTCTACAATCTTGTCCCTGACATCCTTGGACAGCTCTTTGGTCTTGGCCATGGTGGAGAGTTTGGAATCTGATTGATTGATTGCTTCTGTGGACAGGTGTCTTTTATACAGGTAACAAGCTGAGATTAGGAGCACTCCCTTTAAGAGAGTGCTCCTAATCTCAGCTCATTACCTGTATAAAAGACACCTGGGAGCCAGAAATCTTGCTGATTGATAGGGGATCAAATACTTATTTCCCTCATTAACATGCAAATCAATTTATAACTTTTTTGAAATGCGTTTTTCTGGATTTTTTTGTTGTTATTCTGTCTCTCACTGTTAAAATACACCTACCATTAAAATTATAGACTGATAATTTCTTTGTCAGTGGGCAAACGTACAAAATCAGCAGGGGATCAAATACTTTTTTCCCTCACTGTACAATTTTATCTGGGGGAAAGGATGTGGTTCTATTGACTTTTTGACAGGTTTAAAATTATATAGATGGGCATAAAATCTCCATTCCAAAGTATACCCACAAGTCAACCCTTGATGCAAGCTGTGGGCAACAATTGTGCTGTAGGTTAAGTGGACGGCTATACTGCAGTATTAGGTCTTCAACCTTGCAGAGAAAGGAAAAGCAATTGAGAAGGAAAGAAGGCCAGGGGGCTCATTTGTCTTTCCAGAGCTGAACGTGTTTGTGGAGCAAAATAAGGATGCACGTCTTGAAACTCCAACAAGGGATGTATTTAGAGGACCATAGAGGATAAAATATGACTTCTAACTCTTTGAGGGCCCTTAAAATTACTCTCATTAAACATTTTAACGCTTTTTTTTTTTTTTTTTGAGACCCTTTGTCTTAATGGACCGGAGCTGAAAGCTGTCCAAAATCCACACAGCTCAATCATTTTTAGTGCTCTGCCCTTCCTCTGGTAGGTTTGGATGGATTTTCCGTCTGAGGGACTTTGCAGAATGAACATTTCAGCACCCAAGCTCCCCTCATGTAATGGCAGCTCCATTTCCACTCCTTATCTCTGAGTGGGCCCCTGGCCAATCAACTCAGCTACATTAGGGAGGAGTCCGATTGTCTGTCACAGTGATTGTCAAAGTGCCACATTTGAGAATGGCTTATTTCACACCCACTTCTAGGTGGCAGCTACACAATCACTTCAAAATCCTGGTTATTAAAATTAAGTAAGAAGGAGAGACAAATATGTTTTTTGGAAACTAAGAACTCAGGGACAATCAAATGTGTGGATTTGTGATGGAGAGGGAAGACACGCTCAGGAGAAGGTTTCTGATCGTTTTCTATTACTTCTTTCTATTCCCGAAAACAATTACATCACCTCTGGGACAAGCGGTCAGCTGTAACTTCTAACCCACCAATTTGCAGCTGCAAGAACCATAGTTTTCTTCTCTCTCTCTCTCTCTCTGTCTCCATCTCTCTGCGATTTACACATTTTTCACATTTTCAGGTAATAATGTCTCCCCCTACAAACCCGACTCCCATCCAGGTGTGAACTTTATGACACTGTAAACTTCATGCTTAGTGTGTTTTATGAAAACTAGTCTGATACATCTAATTTGCTAGATGCGATCCAAGTAATGTAATAATATATTCAATATAAATGTACATATATTACTTCACAATACACTTTCATAGTCTAGGTATGGAAATAACCGGAGGGTTATAGTTAAGGACATTATATCTTATTTCACATATTCTTTGTGGCCGAAAGGCAGCAAGTTACTAATAAACATGACCAAAAATGTCTGTTCTTGTTTTTTCTTGATGTTTTTGGGTTGCTTTTCAGTGGTTTCCTGTGAGGACAAGGCCAAGCATAAACTTACAAGCATTACACCACTAGTAGGAGGTTTGATTTAGTGTAGTAACTTTAGAAGATCTAGTTAGTAAACAGAAAATATGGTACCAAACAAATGTATGAGTCAGAGTCTTACCGTATAGAGTTACCAAACTTTTTATTTAATTTTTTATAAAGTTTTATTCCCTTCCGAAGATTAGTTTCACTGATGTAAGGCTTTACAAGTTAATTGAAAGTTACAAGATCATTCACTTTTCACAGAGAAGGGATCTGTATCGACATCCCACAGTTCTTCTACATTATTTTTTTACCCAGTAGTGTTCCAAACCAAGCTACATACATGTCCTTTACATGTTTTTTTAGCTTATTAGTAATGGTGAAGTATACAAATTAATTATTACCTGCAATCAATCAATACAATCAAACAGATAGCTAATATAGATTTCTAACTTTCCACACTATAACTCTTAAGAATCCTGCTTTCCCAACAATTGCATTGCTTTCCTCTACAAGCTCATCTTTTTCTAGCATGTGTAAGGTAAGCAGAGTGGAATTTGAACACAATGTGCTTGACTGCAAAAAGCTCCCTGAAATGTTAGAAGCCGTTATCAGCAGGAAAAAGAAAAGGAAAAGCATTTCGAGTTTCACAGGAGCCAAGCCAGAGAACAGGCGATCAGGAAAAAGGATAGAAACGGATTAGAAGTAGAATGATCTCTGTCAGACTTTACACACAGTGTTGGCTCTTATCAATAGTGATCACTAAATGCTCAATATCTTAGTCAATTAGTCAATTACTTTATTTTTAATTGCTTTCCCCCAGACAGAGGTGTAGGGTTGAAATAATAAGAAATATACTGTTTTTACTACTACTACGTTTCTCAGAGCACTAAAAAATATGATATGAAACAAACTGTTATGTTTCTTCAGCCCCCTTCTTCAGAATCGCAGGTAAACATAACCAAGATGTGCCAGCTGGACTTTTCCCATTCCCCCTCCCCTGGGTTGAGGGGCGATGGATCTATTGGGTTTAATTTTGAATGGGTCATTTTGTTGGCTTTTAATGTACAGTATCAGGTCATATGTTCACAGTAAAGGGCTTGGGAAGCACACATAGTTTCACACATATTCTAGGCATGTGTGGAGATAGTTCCAGGCTGCAAACATTTGCACTATTTGAAAGCTTTCATCCCAAATGAAAGACACATGACTCCAGCTCCTTTGGTAAGTCCATTAGGACCAGATTCTCCCCAGCTTGGTTAGATGAAGAATCTGAGCCTTGCAGTGTTGTCAGGTTGTGAAATAGAAGTACGCATGCAGAAATCCAATGCAATTCCCATGTAAATACCTATTTGCGTAGCTTCATATACAAAAATAACTCACAGAACAATTCTGGAAAGTTGAAAAACTATGAGAACAAGATTGTAGCAAAATATGACAGTGACCAAACCTTAGGACACAAATTGTTACTAATGAGATATTTTAGATGATAGATGAGACAACAATGCAGTTTATTAAAGACAATGAATGAACTAACTACTGACACGTACTGATGAAATACATAAATAATCTAGGATCAAGCATGAATTTTATACCAAATATTATCTTCTGTAACACTTTTTTAAGGCATACAATGTTTTTTTCCCCCCTTTTTGTCCCCTCTACTGCATCTGCTATTATAAATGACAGCCAGCTGTTATAGAAGTGATGTGATAAAACTGGAGAGGGAATTCAAAATGGACAGGGAAGCAACTGTTTGTAACAGTCTCCATTGGCGCAACAGAACCCCAAATGTTTAACTGTTGCATTGGTCTCCTTTTCCAGGAAAATGTGTGCCTCTAAGTTAAATTTAGCGCTGATAGTTCAAGTGCTGAAGAACACACTTGCATTAACTAGCCTGCATAGCTTGATCTTAAAAAAAATAAAAAGGTATAGACTTTGAAGTGAAATGAAAAAACAGCGACTGCTAAAGTGCAAGGAATTTCCCAATCATACACCGTATGTCAGAAAGAGCATGGGAACACAGCTACAGTCAGTAAGGGAAAAACTCAATGTGGGAATTTGTACGTTTACAAGGTTGGAATGAACATAAAACATAAAACAGGCAGAGGAGAAAAAGAAGATGAAAAATTTAATGAAAGATGCAGCTAACTGCAAATTAAGTCTTCTGGAGAAGATGTTTAGGAGACCTTTTTTGATGACAGCTAGTGCATTCAAAAAGTAGACGTGTTCCTCATTCAAGTTAAACAGACACAATCAGCTTTATATCATACCAATATCAACTTTATATATGAAAATCTATCCTACCTGGGAATCAACCACAAGGTTGGTCTGTCAATGTGGGTTTGAAAGGACAGAATTTCAAACAAATGAAAAATAAATACATAATTCACTGGTACAATGAACTTCATGTGCTGAATTGAAAGGTTTTCTTCATTTTTCTGCTTGTTCTACCACTGGGAATACACACCAAATAATACAGGAGATTAAAAAGAAAGTTTGCTAAC
This sequence comes from Amia ocellicauda, assembly GCF_036373705.1. Classification (NCBI taxonomy): domain Eukaryota; kingdom Metazoa; phylum Chordata; class Actinopteri; order Amiiformes; family Amiidae; genus Amia; species Amia ocellicauda. Next base: position 14,010,744 of record NC_089854.1, on the reverse strand, counting down.
GTTATGCCTTTATTAGGGAGAACCTGATCTTCAGGCTTCATAGCTGTTAGTTATTTAACCTCAGAGTGTGTCAGTAATCAAATTGGTGTCAGAAAGTGGTGTCTGAGCCCTGCTGGTGCAAAAGGTGACATATATCCACTCGCACATACTTATCAAAGAACAACTGAAAAAACAATAGTCTAGCAATGTGCTAAGATATGTAATACTCTTAACTTATTAACTGAGATAACTAGACTAAACAACAGGGTATGGGCACAGCAAATCCAGCACAGCAAGCCATAGTAAAACTAAATCAATCAATAAAACGCTACAAAAAAGACTTCCATGTAAGCTCTACACTTACAGATGAAGTTTTGTTCCTGGACATACACTCTCTAAGTGACAGTGCAACGGTGTCCAGCAGAAATCGTCACCACTAGCAACTTCTGTTTCTTCCATCACAGTATCCACAAAGCAGCAACCTGACAATACAATGCAACATCCTCTGAGCTGAAAGCTCAAGATAATCTCAAGATAAGAATGGAGCACAGACTGGCTGCTTGTCCTTTACATTGACTAGTATCCTCACACAACTTTTACATCGGTGAGTTAAAGCATTAACTCTGTATAAACCTTCCACATCATACTATCCTCTGCTCTACTGTTCTGCCCTCGTGGATCCTCCTGTCCCATAACTTAATTTGAATCCATAGAAGTTCTAGGCAGGTGCTGTGGAATCACTAAAACATAGATTAGGAAGGTTTCAAAGAAATTAATCAAATGTCTAGCACATGAAACTCGTGATTTTGCCCAGAGAGAATAGAAAAGTGTTTTATTGCTTGTTGGTTTGTTTTTTCTTTACTCACAGACTCGGAAGCCAGGTCCCCCTGGTGTGGGACGCCGGTGGTCGGTGCTGTAAAGGGTGGTGATGTTGCCCTTCTCGCAGAAATTGGTGCAGCGTCCCTGGGTGCACCGTACCTTGCAGATTGTCGGGGTGAAGAGCACCTTTATCTTCTCAGCTCCCGTGCTCTGATTGCTGGCTGGGTGGGGAAACAGAACGCACAAGTAAACCAGCAGCAAGAGCTTGTGAAGGATCATGTCTGACTGTTACTGTTGCATCCCAAAGGAGAGGAGAGAGAGGGAGACCTAGAAGTAGAAGTAGAACGCAAGAAGAAGAAAAAAAAGAAAGAAAAAAAAAAGCCAAACCCAGAAGGCAACACTAAGTTCTCCTCCCGTTTCTTTGTAACTTCTCTATGCTGGGACCTGAAACAATTTACGCAGTGAAAAAAAGCTGATGCTCCCCCTTTTTTTTCCTGAAATGCATTACCCAAAAAAGAAGAAAAAAAAATTGCAGGAAGAAAAAAAAAAATTGGTTCAAAAAGCTTGCTTGGAAATGAATGCCTGTCCACTTAATTGGAAGCAGTATAAGGAGCATGCTCTGGGCTGCACTCCAAACACAATGTTTATAAGGGATCCAATCCATCACACAGAACTGTTAACTCTTCAGTGCAGGCTGCCTACAATACGACACTAGGAGTTCCTCTGTTGTGGGCAATGGTTTTTGTTTTTCCAGCCATCCATTAAACAAAGGCAGGGGAAGTCTATGAGAAGCTAGTCCGGTACCGTGGAGTGTGATTTCTGTGTCATTCAGCACTTCTAGGACACGGCAGTGGAAAAATGTGTTAGCGTCTGCTTTGGTTAGGTTTTCTTCTGGAAACAAATAAATAACTAACTATATAAATCATTCAATGTAGGGAATTATATTGAACATGCATTATTTTTACAATCATTTTATTTGTCAAACACCGACCTGCACATGAATGGCAATTTCCAAAGGTGTACCCTATGACGTTTTTGATGTGTAATACTAGTAGAACATAGCTTCAACCTTGATAGCATACAGAATTGTACTTTGTGATTCACGGGTAGGTCTACATTTGGTTTGGTCTAGCCCTACATGTTTTTGTTTTGTTTTTAAATAGCTTTTAATTAACTTGCTTAAAAGGTACAACAGCCAAGGTCCAACACAGAATTTGAAACCATAACCCAACAGTTACAAGTCCAGAGCCCTAACCACTACTTCACACCACTTCCCTTCTGGTGCAACTTTAAGGAACACCTGCAAGATAAACAGTCTGCTCTACTCAGATATAGCAAAACCAAACCAATCTCTCATGGATGCCTTGAATAAACTGGGATGTTATCATAAACAATATTAGTTGGTTACAAATAAAAATAGACCATCCAAGGGTAAAAAGATACTTAGCAGATTCTACTAATTCTGAAGAGGTATGCTTTCTACAATCTACTGCCATCGTTTGATGCAGTTTCCACAAACATTACAAACTAGTCTATGATTCATTATTTCAAAGAATCAGGAAATGGTGTGTGCATGTGTATACATATAGTGGAAGTGTGGGTCTAATAGTTTTATTGATATATGTTGGAGTTATGTCTAGACATTCTGGTCAACACCCATACAATAACACAACGAGAGAATGAGAAAGCAAGCAGGCAAGCAAACACAACACCACCTCTTTAATCTATCCAATATTCTTTAGCAGTTTCCTGTCCATTCTAGACAAGATTGCAGGTGCCTTTTGCCACATTTGGAGTAACTGTTTTACTACAGTTATTTATCTACTGACCTTGACTCTCCTACACTCCCATTTGCACACGCAGCAGTGTACTGAAAGTATTTGAGAAAGTGTGGGTGTCCTTTTTAGTTTTATAACGATTTATAAAAGATAATAATAGAACATAAAAATTACACACTTTAACTAATCCTCTGGACAATTATGTCAGACAGTGTTGGCTGGTCACTCTGCTGGAATCCCTGACTGAGTACAAAGCCTTGGAGTAAGGTCACCTTGTGCCGTGTTCAGCTGCAGTACAGGCTGCAGGGACATAGCCCCTCTCTCTGTCGTGAAAAGCACTCTTTTGCTCTCTTCCTAGTTGGATCTCAGACAGGCGGTGGCAGAGGAATTCCAGTTCAGAACTGCACCTGGGATACAGCAGTAAATAGTGATTCATTCTGGGCAAGGGCTAAAAGACAAGAGTCTTATCTAGAGCCAAGCATTGGGAAGTGATACAACCCAGGAGGCCTGCAAATTACAGGGCATCTGTTCAGAAACCTGGTTGTGTTGTGAACGCAGGTATCGCATTCCTATCTCATATGGAAGCTACTATAACAAAGGCTCACTTCTACAGTCTCATTTATTTGTATATCTATAGTAGAGATCTATCGATCTCTCCCATCCCCAGTTCAACAATAGAATCACCGTCTCATTCACCAGGGTCTGTGCCTCAGAGACCATCTCACATGTTACCCAAGCGCAATTATTAATTGGTATTATTAATTGGTATTATTAATTAACCTTATACACTATGCCCCATTATTTTCGGAGCAACATTGTAATAAAACAGAAATAAATTAGATATTTTTCAAAACTAAAAAATACACAGACGCTAATGTCTGCATGGGTTATTTGAACCTAGAGACCGGAAGCTTTCAAATGACGACTTACTCAAGTATGTAAGGCCTTCCCAGCCTGAGCTACAGGATTGCGCAATCGGCCATTTACTCGGTCAGACGATTAAGCCTTTATAAAAGTCAAGAACATTTTCTTTAATTTGATGTTATACACTGATCAGCCATAACATTATGACCACTGACAGGTGAAGTGAATAACACTGATAATCTCGTTATCATGGCACCTGTCAGTGGGTGGGATATATTAGGCAGCAAGTGAACATTTTGTCCTCAAAGTTGATGTGTTCGAAGCAGGAAAAATGGGCAAGTGTAAGGATCTGAGCGACTTTGACAAGGGCCAAATTGTGATGGCTAGACGACTGGGTCAGAGCATCTCCAAAACTGCAGCTCTTGTGGGGTGTTCCCAGTCTGCAGTGGCCAGTACCTATCAAAAGTTGTCCAAGGAAGGAAAAGCGGTGAACCGGCAACAGGGTCATTGGCGGCCAAGGCTCATTGATGCACGTGGGGAATGAAGGCTGGCCCGTGTGGTCCAATCTAACAGGCGAGCTACTGTAGCTCAAATTGCTGAAAAAGTGAATGCTGGTTCTGATAGAAAGGTGTCAGAACACACAGTGCATCACAGTTTGTTGCGTATGGGGCTGCGTAGCCGCAGACCAGTCAGGGAGCCCATGCTGACCCCTGTCCACTGCCGAAAGCGCCTACAATGGGCACTTGAGCATCAGAACTGGACCATGGAGCAATGGAAGAAGGTGGCCTGGTCTGATAAATCATGAGTTCAAGGTGTTGACTTGGCCTCCAAATTCCCCAGATCTCACTCCAATCAAGCATCTGTGGGATGTGCTGGACAAACAAGTCCGATCCATGGAGGCCCCACCTCGCAACTTACAGCACTTAAAGGATCTGCTGCTAATGTCTTGGTGCCAGATACCACAGCACACCTTCAGAGGTCTAGTGGAGTCCATGCCTCGACGGGTCAGGGCTGTTTTGGCAGCAAAAGGGGGACCTACACAATATTAGGCAGGTGGTCATAATGTTATGGCTGATCGGTGTATAATAGCATACAGCACAAACTATCAAGGAGCTACACACAAATAAACAAACAGGAAAATAACAGGAAAAATAGGCCGTAGTGTAAAGCGTTAATATTATTACACTTCAGTTATATGTGTGTGGTTGAACTCTTTCCTAAAATAATAATTTATCTTGATACGCCACATAAGAATGGGTAAATGGGTAAATAGTAGGAGGGCCCAACAGAGAGATTTCTAGATTCTTTTTAGCATGAGTATCCTTGGAGAAAAGTATATTTTGTGGATCATATATACTAAATCATTGTTTTATATGACTTAATGTATTAGAGACAGATGAATAGATAGATTACACATTTAAAACACATCCCACCCACTTGGAGAAAGAAAAAAAACCTTCTCAGCTCTCCTATATGAGGTGATTGAATAAAAACAATTTTGCCACCGTCAATCCCAAGCCCCCGAAATGGCTGACAGACCTCCAGTCCTATACATGATGTCAGCACAGCCCAAGGCTTTCACACATGTCTGCCAGATATGCTTATTGTTTTAATTATGAATAGGGGGCTATGCTCCATCTATAGCCAGATAGCATTGCCCTCAAACAGCAGCACGATAATTGCCAAAACATTATAAATCACTGTGTTTAAATGTAGAAGACCTGAAATGGGACTGGGACTGGTTTGGGCCTTCATTTTTTAAATGTATCTATTTGTTTATCTTAAGCCTTCTCACGCCAGGCTTCACATCCTCCAAAAATCAAGGTGGCATGCCACTATTGCTGTGTCTTCGTAGGAGGATGGGAAAAATAAATAAATTAAAGGGATAGTTAAAAGACCACTTTTAGCATTTAATTGGTACATGCAGTCACAGAACACTCTAGTCTCTTCAAATTAAGGAGCACAGACTGTTTCCTGATTTAGAGATCAGAGAAATAGTTAAGGCTATACCATATTTGTATCATTATTTGTAACCGTATTCATTTGTGTTATTCATTTGGTGTTAATTGTAGTTATTCGTATGTTAAAGCACTGTTTAGCATCTGTTAATTATCAGTGAATCACATATAAATGCTAACATGCAAGTTCTCTACTGATCAGCTGGCACGGGAATAGTGAACATCTGCTCAGTATTACCTGTCTGCTGTACACGGTTATTGAACAACAATGTACATACCAGCCAAGCTGTAATGAATGATTGACTTGTTCATTTATTTTAATTTGAGGGCAACTTTTAAATCCAGATCAGTCTCAAAGTGTTAATGCTCTTGTAGTCTGTTCGTTTGCACAGAACTGGGCCTAAAGAATGGCATTAAAATCGATATATTTTATGAAATAATAAAAGTGGTCCATGTGACAGGTGTCAGAAAGTGAAATGAAAAATAGGCAAAATGAAGCATCTTACATCAACCTCTTCACTCTCTCTCTCTCTCTCACACACACACACACACACATAAAATATAAATTCCACTCACTCTGTAAACTTGCCAGAACATTTATATCTGACATTAAAGCTGCATTAAAAAAAAGCCAAATGTTAGATGAAAAAGAGCTGGTTCTCCTTCCAAACAAAACATTATGCTTTAGCATGGTTCCCCAAAATATCTTCTTTCAGGACCATATACGAGCTAGGAAACAAATGAATTAACATGACTGAAAAATATAGGGGTGTACCACACCTGTGATTAAACCTTACTGTGCAGCTGCAAAGGGACTAGTCTGGACATATGTGATACAGAAATGAGATAGAAAGTTATAAATACAAATTATGACATTTATATTTACATTAACTTCACTTTAAAAATTTAATTTGTTATGATTTCCAAGCTTACGAAATAATATTTCAGCAAGCTGCTATGAGGTCATCTGGGAAAGTGATTTGGGGGGCTTTATTAGCAAAACAACATCAATCAAGCGGGTAATTATTAGGCCGCAGTATGTTGGCCAACTAAAACAATAGCAGGATTTGGTTACAATAGCATATCTAAGCCTGTCTCCGTGGAAAGGGACATTGTGTAAACCCCAGCGACAGAAAAAGCACTAAGATAACCTAATCTCATTCCCCATAGGTTTTGGGGCTGGGGGCAAGCCAAAATATTAAAACAAGACATAGCTGAAGGGTGCTATAAAGAAACCATGACCTTTCAAGATGTGAACTGTGCTATTAAGAAATATACAAAGAAAGACTAAAATATATGCACATAACACATCAAAGAATATGGACTATTTTCCAGAAGCTTCTCGAAGCTCACCTTTCCAGCTGCACCTGTAAATCCTACCAATTGCCCATTTCAGAAACTATACACTCCTATCCCCAGCACTGTTTTATTGATACCAATCTGCAAAAAAGACCAAGTTTAGGTTTACACATGTCTTCCCCCTTCATCAATCTTTCTTGCAGCTTGAGAGGCACAGCATTGAAAAACACCACTGGATGGCAAGGGAGGTGGGCGTACTAGACGGTTCCAGATTGATATGAAAAAGATGTGCTAGTGGTACAAAGCGGTCGGCTTGTTTCAATGACAAAAGTGAGAAAGACGAGCCCGGTGCAAGTGGAGTTTCAGCTGTCCCTCCCACTGAAACCATAGAGGATTAATGGTTTCTCCCCTCCAATTTGATAGGCACAGGTGTGAACCCAGTTTAGCACCATCCATGAAGGGACTCTTGGGGAAGATGCTCCGTCAAATTTGGCTTGGAGAGGGAGTTTGAGTTACATCACCCTGTCTCACATTTTGTTGCTGCAACAGGCCAGGTTATTTTATACTCGCCTTTAACAAAAGAAAGTATAAAATGCCTTTGCAGCACAAAACGGCAAAGGTAAATAAGGAAACTGAGATGGAAGTCATGACTATTTTATTGATTTATATTTTTTATAATGGAAGTATTAATGTACACAGATTGTGTACACAATGATTGGGATAATAAAAGCTCTTTACACCAGTGCAAAGGATGGTGAAACAGAAAGCATTGAAAATACCCTTGTTAGTGTAAATTCCTACAAGCCCAGATTCACCTGGTATGGCTATGCGATAGATGGTATATTCCCCGCGGCTGGTTTGGATAGTCTTCACACTGCTTCCCTTGGGGTTCAGGAGGGTGTTGGACAGTGCTTTCTGCTTCTCGGTCTCCACGTGCTTGGACAAGAGCGCAGTCAACTTAGAAGCTCGGCCGTTGGTCCCCAGAGATTTCTTCAGCAGCACTAACTGGGCTTCCTTTAACCTGGACAACGAAGTGAAAAAAAAAAGGTTGTTTGGTATTTTGGGTGAAATATTCCTTGATTTGAATAATAGACATTTGGCATCACTGATGTTCTGCTGAAATATGGTTATAAGAGGAGTTCAGATCAACTGCTTTCGAAAGTTGTCCTGCCTGTGTCTTTCATTGCCTTCCTTGTAGATGACAGTGCTTGAAGAACATACTTTTTGATGTTCAATCATTCATGGTGCAGAAAAGCAGTGAAGTCTAACACGTACAACACTTTAACTGTGGGTACCTTCCCGCTATCCTAAGAGGAAAACCAAGGATCCTACACTACCTGGAAGCTATACTCTCTAAACACTATAACTACTAACCAGCTATGTACACTGTTCAATTTTATCACCCAGATGGGGTCGACATGCTGACAAGAAAATTGGCCCAAGGATCCCATGCTGAGTAAACGGCTCAGAGTCCTGGGAGACCCTTGTTTTGTAGCATCCCGTTTCCGAGGCAACAGTGGGCCCAAAATCAAAATCAGGGAAACCGACCAATTTTGTTCCCCGGCTAGGGAATACTATACAGTGCAATTTGTAAATTGCGCCTAATTAAGCCTGAAGTTGTGTATTTATACTATGTTAAAGAGAACTATGTCAGAGAGCCGTTTGCCTCCTAAAACTTTGGCAAACTTTTGGCAATGACATCAGGTCTGTACTTTTTCCTTGCAGTGTTTCTTTCTTTCCTTCTTCTTTTTTACCCTTGTTTTTGTGGGATGATGTTTTCATGACCTTTGCTGGCTTCAGCTTTTCAGAATGAGATGCAGACATTTCTTTCTAGCCAAACAAGGAGACTAGAAAGGAGAAAAAATTACTATTGTCCAAAGGGCTGGATTAAATCAAAACTTTGACCCACCCACTAATAGCAAACTACAAACCTGTACATCACAGCGGTTACATTTCTGATTAAAAGAAAGTGGCATCTTACTGAAAATGAAGCCACAACTAAGTACAGTTCTGTAGTTTTCTATTAGCAGATGGGTCAAAGTTTTGATTGAATCCTGGCCAAAGTATTTTTTGACCAATGTCACTGCTGACTCTCATGACAAGCAGGTGAAAATGTGTACAGATATCATGTGTACAATCAACCAGCCTTTACTGTACACCGTGTCTTTTCATATGTAAACTCTGCCATTGAGTGCACAAGTGTGTAGACCTTACTCGAGACAATATGCCTCTCCCTATCGGGGTATACATGGTTTTAGTTTATTGCACTCAGGATGAGCTGCTGTTTTCCCAACGTCATGCAAATGAAAGGCATTCATATTAAAATTAGCTCTACGTACAGTTCTCATGCAAGTTTCTGCAGGACAATCCCAGAAAGGGTGGTTTAAACGTGCGGAGAACAGTACTCAAGACACTGACATCACTGAATCCATGGCTGTCATGTGACAACTTCCTCAATTAAACAGTGTACAGCTGTGGCTCGTGCCTTATGTCTAGTTATTTAATACTTTGTTTTACTGATCTTAACCAAGTGGTTTTTAACGTCACTGATGGAGCAGCAAGCCATGAAAATAAATGTTTTAAGTTAGGATTACAACATGATGTACAGTACTGGAGAGTTCACAACAAACCCACAACAATATAGCGTGCATAATGATAATAGGAAACCAACAAAAATACAAGAAAAAAAACTGCTTTCCGTATTGCCATTAACCTGAAATACACCGTTGCTAACCATCAAACATCCATCAGCAACTTACTTTAACGTAAAACCCACAATAAACTGAACTATTATCTTGCACTGTTAAAATGTAGTAATTTTAGGATATATATGATTATCTCAGTAGCATTTACACGTGAAATGTGGGTTTACATGTGAAAATGGGTGTGTTTTTCCAGTGTTTTCATCATTTTTACATCATTTACTCAAGTATTTGGGATTGACCCTTTCCTCTGTGGCCATTGTTTTTGGCCACAAACCTGATTCTCCAGAGTTATCCACTTCACGAGTTAAAAACACTTCATATAAACTCCCCCAATGAGCTTAATTTAAAAAATGCTTTTACAATAAGTCCTTTGCAATAGGGCAGCTGTTAAAGAACACTTAATTTAAAGTGACGGGAGGGAAAAGCTCTAGAAGGAAACTACTAATTATGCGATTTATATATTTATTATTTAAAAAAAGTAAGATTCTAGGTCAACAGGAAGAATCTCTGCTGTAAACACATCATTTCAAATTATCGTGTAAGAACACATTTCTTTTGCGTCAAATGGAAAACAATTTCCCAAACCACAAACAACACTATCGTGAATTTATAGCAAATTAATATATACTAAATTACTCACATCCTGCCCTGCAACAGCTGAGGTATGTTCAAATCATAAATCCACCAAATACCTTCAGACACCCCTGCGAATAGTTTTATTAGCATGCTTTTCTAACCAATTGGATTTTACACTGCATGCTTGTAAAGAGACATCCTTTATTGAAACTATTATCTTGATTACTCCCAGATGGAGTTGGCTAGTTGCTGTGGATGTGACCCAAATAGGAATCAAGCCTCTACTATCTATTAGCATACTCTCTGTTACCCATTAAACTCTTCCTGCCAAATTGTTGATAAAACCTTAAAATTATATACGTAGTTTAAGTTTTTAGAAGCATTCTTCGTGGCTAAATTAAAATATCTTGGGGGAGAAAATACAATTGAATAAAATGCGAAAATCCTATATTTAAAAAATGTCGGATGAAGGTAGGAAAGATCTTACATTTAGTTAGTTAATAGGGCAATCATTTAAGTGTTTATTTTAGCTACATTAATAATTCAAATGAAATTAAGTAATCAAATTATGCTTTGATCCAGGCTTAGATTAGGGTAAGTGTTCCCAGTAAATGCAGGATTTTGTTTTTGTTACTTTTCTACTGACTTAACTGGATCAGGTTTAGTTTTGTTATGGGCCTAGCTTGAGATTTTGATGTTGGTTAGCATTGCGGTGCAGACGAAAAAAACTGGCAGGTAAACTCATTTATTGTGTCAAGCCCTTCCTGTCAGCACTGCACTAAAACATATCAGAATTATGATTCTGAATATGATTTAGGTATACCTAATTAACTGCTCTATCCATTAGAAATTAAGATTTGCATGGGAAAGAAAAGAGTTTTGAAACTGCAGCTGTTTCCTTGATGAATAAGTTCTTCTACAAACATATGTTATCCTTTGGTAATAAACATGTAGTAAATAAATAAATACTGAGGAGCTGAAATATTTTTCTGCAGTGCTGTGGGCATAAAACCTCTCTCTCTTTCTTACATACAAAATGTTACCAAAATGAATAGGACAAGTCAACCTCCACTGGTACAGAACAGCACCAGAGAGAATGTGTGTTGTAGGTTTTTACAAGGGGTACGGTAACTTCCAGTACACAGTGGAACATTTTTAACAGTGTGGAGACCTGCCAGCATTGGTAAAATGATATGATATGGCCTAATGCATCTATCAAAAAGATTAAGCTAGCAAACTAGTGTTTGAAAGAGTTCGCTTTAGAGAACGTAAGTGTGCAGTCTACTTATAGGCACAAAAGGGATAAGTCAAAGAGTCCTTCTCACTGGAATCCTCCGTTTTAAATACAGTATTTCTGTCAGTACTCTGGATAAAATATATACCCAGCTCTTTTCTTCTCTCATGGTACAGTATTCTGACAGTTGACTGTATGGTTTTGCAGCACATCAATTACACTATGCTAAGCATTTATTTAGTGCTGTGGCAAGGAAGCATACAATGACACTTTGGTAGTAAAAATACGAACAGATCTTAAATGCACCAGAAACTTTTTTCAACTATTTGATTAAGTGTAACCCCCCTACACACACTAAAAAATGATAGCAGAAAATTTCACAGAGGCAGTCGTCCACATCCTTCTGGCTTCACGCGACCCTGAGGCTGGCGTTAACTTGGCGTTGCTTGTTGGCTTAGTTCTGTGGCGATGGAGTCATGCAGCCAGGAAAAGTTTGTGAAAGGAAAGGCACAAGACAAAAGCAACATTATCTATCATAACACTGCAAGAGCTTTGAAAGAGAACAACACATTAGTCATCTTCTCCTACACGTGAACCTCAAATCGTTTCCACATTTCTTCTCTCACATTATCTTTGAAGATGTCTTCAGTGGTAAGCTGACCAAAACAAAAAAAACAAAAAAATTGCAACATGCAATTTCAAGATAGACACTGAAATGCAAAAGTATTCATACCCTTCATATGGATTCCCATTCTGAAGTTAGTATTTTATTCAAAACTTGAATGCTCAAGCTGAAGACCTTTACAGGTGAGATGAGTAACAGTAAATGTCAGCAAAAAACTAAAGAGCAAAAAAAGGAAATATGTTGACTGAATTAGTATTGAGAACCGTCAACTCAATATTTGGTGAAAGCAAATTTAGCAATACTTTCACCTACAAGTCTCGTTGGGTAAGTCTCTACCAACTTTGCACACTGGCTTGGTGTAATTTTTGCTCATTCTTTGGGTCAGATTTGCTCACATTGCTTGGGGATCGCTTACAGACAGCAAGTCTTTCCACAGATTTTCCATAGGATTAGAGTCAGGACTTTTACTGGACCACTCAAGGACGTTCACTTTCTTATTCTTTAGCCACTCCTGGTTAGCTTATGCCTATTGGATCATTGTCCTACTGAAAGGTAGATTTAGCAGACTGAAACAGGTTTTCCTATACTTTGCTGCATCCATTTTCCCTTCAATCCTAAAAAGCTTCCCAGTCACTGCTGAGGAGAAGCATCCCCATAGCATGATGCTGCCACCAACAGGAATGGTGTTTACTTTTAGACCAAAAAGTTCACATTTTTGTTGGATCACTCACATGCAGGCTTTGAGAGGACTTACGATTTTAGTGATGGCTGCCTCCTTGCCGTGTTCTGTAGAATGTTGACTGATGCACATTTTCACCCATCTCTGCTATTGAACTCTGTAGCTCTTTCAAAGTTGTCACTAGCCTCACAGTGGCATCCCTCATCAGTTTCCTTACCTGGCTGCTCAGTTTGGAGGGACAGTCTGATCTAGACAGTGTCTGACAATTCACATTTAATTTCTTGATTATTGAGTACACTGTACTCAAGGGATATTCAGAGACTTCCATATTGTTTGTATCCTTCTCCTGACATGCGTTTCTGACCTGCTGTGAAAGCTCCTTGGTCTTCACGGTTGAATCCTTGCTTGAAATGTACTTCCTGAACAGGGAACCTCACAGAGAAAGGTGTTTTTACTCAGAAATCATGAAAACCACTGTAAAAGGCCATTCAACTAATTGTGTGGGTTGTTAAGATCACTCTGTGCACCTAAATTAATTTAGGTTAACCACGCCCTAATTTATGCAATTATTACTTTTCAATTTTTATTTCATATGAATTATGATTTATGTATTTTTTTTCTTTGCTTTGAATGTGTGGAGTAGGTTGTGTATGTAATACAAATAAATTCCTACTCAAATGTATCATGACTGCAAGCTTTCAAGCAACAAAATGTGAAAACTGAGAGAATCTGAATACTTTTTGCAAGGCACTGTATATACATATAATGTTTAAATTTTCCCTTCAGGTTTAATTAAATTAAAATTAAATTCCAAGGGCAAAAATGGCTATGGATACTATCTCTTAAAACAACTCTAAGTTTATATTTTAATGACCTTGCCACATCTTCCAGTCTGACAATAGTTAGTCTATTGTATAGATTGTGTTTACAAATAGGCCAAACCCTTCCTTCCTGGTTTGAGTCAGCTATGCACTGAAGTGAGATTCCTAGAGGTGCCGAGATTAGTTTATGTGCTGAACTACGCTTTCAGTCTTGGTTTACAGCATAGTTCACATGGGTTAAAAGCACATATTGTGAATGAATGACACTTGCCAAAAGAAACGTCAAAGCCAGCTGTGAGGAAATCATAAGTATGTATTGGCTGGAGTAATGGCTCTTTTAGGTGGTTCTAATGCAATGTTAATTTAGTCTGCATTTTGCTTCACTTTAGCCACAACCTTATTAAAAAGCATGAGAAAGATAGATGACTCGAATGTGGCACTTTTGAAACTAGCCCTATTTATCTATGTCCCTGAAATGACCAAAGATCAATCAGATAACAAAAAAGCATTCTGTAATTAAATCCTTCAGAGGAATATATGTGATGAACAGTTTGTGGATAGCTGCCCACCCCTCAGAATTATTTTATTTAAAGGAAAATCTCAGACAGCTCCAGGACTCTCGCCTTCTGAGTTTACAGACTACAGACCAACTCATTCTAAGCAACACGGGTCTCTAAACACCTGTCATTCACTACATTCCTCTGACAGCCTGTACAAACAGCATACGTTATATTTTACAACAAAGAGAAAAGGGCGCATGACTATTATTTGGAGTGATTTGTTCAAATACACAGTTACAATGTACTCCAGTTTTGATCTATTACTTTGAAAATGATAATAATCATAAAATAAAATAAAGCCCATGAGCAAAAGAGGATTACACATTGTCCCAGCTAGTGAGTCAAAAGTCATCCCTGTTACTTGACAAATTGAATAAATAAACTGTTAGAGGCAGTCAGTTGACACACTTCTGGTTCATCTCAATTCATTTCTCAGCTTGCTCCTCAGACTGTTTAGATTGCAGCGTGGAAAGAGATAATTAATGTAAACCTGTCTTTTTTTTCATATGTTGAGTGCTGAACACACACCAGAGACCTCCATAGTAGGTATTTAGTCAACTCCCTATCCATCTATGTGGCAGGACCTGGGGGGAAGTAAAGGGATCACCATACCAGATTTAAAAGAAAGAGTCAGAATTAAAGGATTGTGTCTGTAATCTGGTCAGAGTTTTGGTTCCCCCGCCATATATCCTATAAAATCCTCGTTTAATTTTTTCGGAAATTGTTTTAAATTCTCTTTCAAGAGAAAAGCATTTGGTGACCAAATCTCATTGTAATGAAACTGACTGAGCAAGTGGCGCCTCCAAGCCTGAGAGCCTTGGGCCATTAAAAATATAAATCAATCGTGCTTCTATCTTGCATTGGTTGCAGACATTATATCTCCCGGCTGTCTTGGGAATGCCTGGGAATACCCCAGGAGGAGGGAATCTGTAAAATGCGTGGCTGAGGAAAGGGAGGTTTCACCCGCCTGCTTAGTTTGCCGTCACGACTCTCACCAGGATAAGCGGGTTTGAAAATTCATGGACGGATGGATGGATTGATACTACCATTTGTTTACATTGTCCATGCAGTGTAACCACTGTTACATAATCGTGGTCACTCATTCTCAAAACATATTTAGCTTGAAATGGAAAACTGGGACCAGTTTTAAATGTAATCACATGTGCATTTAAGAAAAATCTTAGTTACAAATGTATTTACAATTGTGTACTTACATATACCGATAATCATTTTTACACATTAAGTACATTGTAATAATGCATAATTACTCTGTTCTTATGAGTAACTACAGCTGTAGTTACTAAGTACCTACCATGTAAATACACTGTAACTAGGGACACATTGTAAAGTGTTACTGACATTTTATTAACCCTTTGAGCAGTAAGAACGTACCAGTACATTCTAAGTGAGGTTGTCCTCAGGGAGTACTGACGTACCGGTACACTCTACAATAAAAAGTTATAACGCAGTGCATATGAAACTATACAAATCTAGCAACACCTAGATTTTGAAATTATTTGACAATCATACGTTACAGTTTTTTGGTAATTTGGTCTCCGTCTCATTATTTTGGACCCTTTCTGTGTTTTAGACAAAACAAATAAAGTAAAAGTAGAATCAGATCAAAACCCACATACCATTACCAGCTTTGTACTGATGAAACACACACCCTGGTCTGATTTGTAATTTGCAATTAGACGTCAAAGTGTTATTTTAGTTTTTTTATAAAGTAAATTATTTGTCAGTGAGTTTCCTGTAAAAATGGGAAGATTAACTTCCAGTAATACCGTATTCAGTGCAGTGAGTTAATACACATTGTGGCTAGTCTTTGAAAGGAAAACAAATAAAACTGGGAGTACAGAACAAAAGGTGCCTCTTGCATTTTATTGTGGCTTTTCAGCAAAAACACAATAACAGTGTTAGAAAGTGTCTGTAATATGTCGTTAATCATCAAAGCTGGTGTCTGCAAGCCCTGGTTTACCCTGGAACCATACACAGTATTGGCAAAGCATAGGTTACACTACGTTCTTGATACAGCCATTCATCTACAAACGCAAGACAGTTGTGAATTCATACAGCATGAGGATGAGATCACTAATCTAGATTCCAGGTAGTCAGCATTTGCTTAGACATGATCAGTCAAGCATAGCCCATCACACACCAGCAACTCTGTTCACTTAGGTCTTCACTTTTAAAAGATATATATACAGTACTGTGCAAAATTTTTCAGCAGGTGTGAAAAAATGTTGTAACTTAAGAATGCTTTCAAAAATAGACATGTTAATAGATTATATTTATCAATTAACTAAATGCAAAGAGAGTGAACAGAAGAAAAATCTAAATCAAATCCATATTTGGTGTGACCACCCTTTGCCTTCAAAACAGCATCAATTCTTCTAGGTACACTTTGCACACAGTTCTTGAAGGAACTCGGCAGGTAGGTTGGCCCAAACATCTTGGAGAACTAACCACAGTTCTTTTGTGGATTTAGGCAGCCTCAGTTGCTTCTCTCTCTTCATGTAATCCCAGACAGACTCGATGATGTTGAGATCAGGGCTCTGTGGGGGCCATACCATCACTTCCAGGACTCCTTGTTCTTCTTTATGCTGAAGATAGTTCTTAATGACTGTCGCTGTATGTTTGGGTCATTGTCATGCTGCAGAATAAATTTGGGACCAATCAGATGCCTCCCTGATGGTATTGCATGATAGATACGTATCTGCCTGTACTTCTCAGCATTTGCAGAAATGCAGCCCCAAACTTGCAAGGAACCTCCACCATGCTTCACTGTTGCCTGCAAACAGTCATTTGTGTACTGCACTCCAGCCCTTCGGCGAACAAACTGGCTTCTGCTACAGTCAAATATTTCAAATTTTGACTCATCAGTCCAGAGCACCTGCCGCCATTTTTCTGCACCCCAGTTGCTGTGTTTTCATGCATAGTTGAGTCGCTTGGCCTTGTTTCTACATCAGAGGTATGGCTTTGTGTCCACAAGTCTTCCATGAAGGCCACTTCTGACCAGACTTCTCCGGACAGTAGATGGCAGAAAACAGTGGGACCCTGGTACACCCAATACTGAGCTGATGGCACTGCTGGACATCTTCCGATTGTAAAGGGAAGTAAGCATGATGCATCTTTCATCTGCTGCAGTAAGTTTCCTTGGCCGACCACTGCGTCTACGGTCCTCAATGTTGCCCGTATCGTTGTGCTTCTTCAATAGAGCTTGGACAGCACATCTAGAAACCCCTGTCAGCCTTGAAATTTCTTACCGGCAGAGACCTTGCTGATGCAGTATAACTACCTTGTGTCTTGTTGCTGTGCTCAGTCTTGCCATGGTGTATGACTTTTGACAGTCAACTCTCTTCAGCAACGTCACCTTGTGAGCTGAGTTTGGCTGTTCCTCACCCAGGTTTATTCCTCCTACACAACTGTTTCTGTTTCAGTTAATGATTGTGTTTCAACATACATATTGAATTGATGATCATTAGCACCTGTTTGGTATAATTGTTTAATCATACACCTGACTATATGCCTACAAAATCCCTGACTGCGTGCAAGTGCACCTAGAAGAACTGATGCTGTTTTGAAGGCAAAGGGTGGTCACACCAAATATGGATTTGATTTAGATTCTTCTTCTGTTCACTCACTTTGCATTTAGTTAATTGATAAATATAATCTATTAACATGTCTATTTTTGAAAGCATTCTTACTTCACAGCATTTTTTCACACCTGCCTTACACTTTTGCACAGTACTGTAAATCCTATCTATCAGTAGATGTGTAGTAGTAGGATTAGTCAAAGTTCTGATATAAAAATACCTACTAATCAATTTCCTTACTAGAACAACATATGTGTATGATCCTCCAGAAGCAGGTGTTTGGCTGAAAAACAGATCCTGTAATGCTGAACTTCAAGCGTGTCAGTTTCTTTATTCCCGTATCAGAAAGTTAATTATACAATACGATAAAATGTTGTTAAAACACCTTTTGAACTTGTACTTTGGCTGCAGACAACAACTTCATCCTGTAAAATCTAACACACCGTCTCACATTCTAACCACTGCCCCTCAGATTCTCTCAGCAGTGCTATTTTGGTACTAAAATCAGTGTGGAAAACTATTTACCATAATCATAGTATTGCAAACAGTGAACTAAAACCAGCAGGGCTTGATTTTCATAGTGTGGCATTTGTACTTTCGGGATTGTATTGATATATATGTCTATTATAAACTCACTTGTTGAAGAATACTGAGGTTAACTCACTGCAATGTCTGCAAAGCAAATGGCCATGAATACATGTTTGCCCTTTTTGTGAATGAACAGTGCTTACTGGAGTCGTAAACAGACAATCTGCAATTCCTATTAAGTCTTTTCTGTAGAAACCACAATGTGCCTGAGTGAACTGCATCAAGTGGCCGAACAGACTCGTAAGGAAGAAGTCCATAATTCATGCAAAGAATGTAGACCATGCCTTGTTTAAATCAGTGTATGGATGATTGCTCTCTCTCCATCTCTATCTCATTGTGTATGTATATATACACTCACCTAAAGGATTATTAGGAACACCTGTTCAATTTCTCATTAATGCAATTATCTAACCAACCAATCACATGGCAGTTGCTTCAATGCATTTAGGGGTGTGGTCCTGGTCAAGACAATCTCCTGAACTCCAAACTCAATGTCTGAATGGGAAAGAAAGGTGATTTAAGCAATTTTGAGCGTGGCATGGTTGTTGGTGCCAGACGGGCCGGTCTGAGTATTTCACAATCTGCTCAGTTACTGGGATTTTCACGAAAACAATTTTTTCTAGGGTTTACAAAGAATGGTGTGAAAAGGGAAAAACATCCAGTATGCGGCAGTCCTGTGGGCGAAAATGCCTTGTTGATGCTAGAGGTCAGAGGAGAATGGGCCGACTGATTCAAGCTGATAGAAGAGCAACTTTGACTGAAATAACCACTCGTTACAACCGAGGTATGCAGCAAAGCATTTGTGAAGCCACAACACGTACAACCTTGAGGCGGATGGGCTACAACAGCAGAAGACCCCACCGGGTACCACTCATCTTCACTACAAATAGGAAAAAGAGGCTACAATTTGCACAAGCTCACCAAAATTGGACAGTTGAAGACTGGAAAAATGTTGCCTGGTCTGATGAGTCTCGATTTCTGTTGAGACATTCAGATGGTAGAGTCAGAATTTGACGTAAACAGAATGAGAACATGGATCCATCATGCCTTGTTACCACTGTGCAGGCTGGTGGTGGTGGTGTAATGGTGTGGGGGATGTTTTCTTGGCACACTTTAGGCCCCTTAGTGCCAATTGGGCATCGTTTAAATGCCACGGCCTACCTGAGCATTGTTTCTGACCATGTCCATCCCTTTATGACCACCATGTACCCATCCTCTGACGGCTACTTCCAGCAGGATAATGCACCATGTCACAAAGGTTGAATCATTTCAAATTGGTTTCTTGAACATGACAATGAGTTCACTGTACTAAACTGACCCCCACAGTCACCAGATCTCAACCCAATAGAGCATCTTTGGGATGTGGTGGAACGGGAGCTTCGTGCCCTGGATGTGCATCCCACAAATCTCCATCAACTGGAAGATGCTATCCTATCAATATGGGCCAACATTTCTAAAGAATGCTTTCAGCACCTTGTTGAATCAATGCCACGTAGAATTAAGGCAGTTCTGAAGGCGAAAGGGGGTCAAACACAGTATTAGTATGGTGTTCCTAATAATCCTTTAGGTGAGTGTATATATGCGTGTATGTGTGTGTAGTGGCTAAGTAAGAAAAAAATATATATGTTTATATTCCTTAGAAACAGATTAATATAACATAAATTCACTTAATTTAACCTGAGAAAAAGATTATTCAATTCTTAATTTCCCTGGGGAAGTCATGATTATTAATTAGATGACCATTATATATATATATGTATATATAATTCTATTAATGATTATATTATTATATACTTATATAATCGTATAATCATTAATAGACTCATTACTTGCATGTCAGCAACAAAAACTACTCATAAGCTGAATAATACTAAATGTAAATTTCTGTCACTAGAAATATTAATTTTACGAAGAGCTTTTTGAAGTAGTAATCTTTTGTGTGCCTGCAGTTAGGTCATAGTGTTTAGTTTATGGACAAATGTTTTGAGAATAGGACCATCTGGTGGCTAGAAACAGTATTACCTGACTGGTACGAGTGCTTATTTCTGCAGTGCTATTGCATGCATGTGGACTTTGTTAAGTACAAGCACCTTGCTTACTAGACAAGGCCAATCAAATGCAAGACAAGAAGACCAAGAAAATATTAAAAAGGAACATTCTTTGAAGTGTTCACATTCTGGGTTTCAAAATCACTTGCGGGATGTTTTTGCATTTAATTCTTTCGAAAGGTAAATGAAATAAATCTACTGAAGCCGCAACCTACATAAAACTTCTAAATCTAAATGTCCAAAATGCCAAGTATGTGTCAGAACTTTCTTTTTCTAAAAATGCAATTCAAAAAAGTGTCCGAGACAGTTTTTAATGTATATATTGGGGTTAACACACTTGTTTTCATTGTATTATAATGAAATTGACAACTTTTAATAAATAAATGCGTTAAAAATTTGATCTCTTTGCAGTCTCTCTCTCATCAAGGCAATTTTACTTTTCAGATCTCATAAGAAAGTGGTTGGCACTTTAGTGGGATTTAACAAGTATATATGTGAAGCAGTATAACATTATATAGAGTAATATTTATAGGCCACAGTTATGTGATATGTGACAGGGTATGGGTAGACAGAAATACCCTGATGTCATATCCTTATACAATTAGAGGCTTTAATACATAATGTTTTCCTTTATGATTGCTCAATGGACTCTCTTTTATTGTTATTAAGGAACTGCACAACATGAGATAAGCACACTCAAGAGAAAACCTGAAAAGTGTGCAGAACACAAGGCTCTGTATAAGTTCACTCCAACTCCAAAGTCCTGCAAGGAAAATCTTAATCATAGCAACTTCCCAAGCACTTCTTGAACTGTAAAGGGGCATTTAAAACGGCCAGGGCAAATTCTTTACACAGCTACTTGAATTTATGGTATATTCTGCCGGGATTTTATAGCCCCAAAGATACCACAAACAGGATAGAATTTAAACAAAAATGAAGGACAAAGCATTACTGAAGTTCTTGAGCTTTTACAAAAGGTTACACTCTGTTTTAAGGTCTCTACAAGAAAGAGAGAAAATAAATAAATAAATAAATGTACACTAAGCCCAGGGTCTCCCTGGCTGCGAATCAAATCTTTCATATTTTGCACGGGGTTTAGTAACCTGATTTCATGAAGTGGCCTTTGCTCTGATTAAATCCACACACCTGCTCTGAATCACTCAGGCCGAAAGCTACCAGACTGGAGCACTGGGGCCGGGCTGCACCTGGGTTCCACATGTCCCATATATGAGGGACAGCAGCATCAAAGCAAAAAGCGTGATCCGCCGTAATACTCAGCTGAGAGAGAGAGACGCCATAAATCCCAAGAAGCAGAGACGGGCCAGATTATGTGCCGGAGAACCGTCAAATTTTCGAATGTTCTTTTATCTCCGGCCACAGGGAAACGTGGCTCTATTCAAAATCAGGCCTCATCCATTGTGTTCAGCCCATTTCTCTCTGAACTGACAGAAACCCACACCCCTCAACCAGAACGCACTAGATCATATAATTGTTTATTTAAAGAAATGTTTTGAATTAAATAGATTGGCGTACTTACGTCATGAAGACATGCAGAGTAGCTAAAACGAAGCACAGAGGCCAGTCATATTAAACAGAACAGCCCCAACAGAATCCAGTTTTCGGCCCTCTATCTGAGCTTCTGGGTCACATTTGTGCACGCCAATGCCAAGTTAAAAGAGATTGCTGTTTGCTTGTTATTCAACTGCACACCTTTAAGCTCTGTGTCATGTTTGGAGGCGTTCAGTGCCTTTTGGATTGTATTTCTTAAAACAACTGGAGAGGTGTGACTCACGTTAATGGCTGCCACTGTGCCACACGTGGTTTCTTCGAGCTCTGGGGTGGTCTGGTCGATGCCCACAGGGTGGTGGTGGTGCCAGTCAGCGCAGTCCCAGGTGGCGAGGTCACACGGGGGGTTGTGAGAAGGCTGGTGGACGTCCAAATGAAAGCAGGAGTGGTCGCAGCTTGAGAGACCCTGGGATACTCACACCTGGGACCTTCAAATTCCCCTCTGCAGATACACATGTTGGGATGCTTGCAGATTCCTCGATTCACACAGCGGGGGAAGCAGCGAGCTACCCAGAGAGGAAGATAAAGACAGTCAGAGTTCAGAATAATATAGGTTTTATTATAGTTCCACACATATTTAACATTTTTTATCATTACAAGTCAGTATACTCAAAACAAATGCATATCCTAATGGTGACTTCAGCATCAAGCAATGATGTGGAGGAAGAAAGTTCAGCTTTGTGGTAATGTAGAAGCCCAGCTTTTGTAACATTTGTAATGTTATAATTGTACCTTGTTTCACATTTGAATCAGAACTAAGCTGCAGTACAATTTATTCTGATTTTGTTCAACATTTTCCATAAACAATCAGTTATCTTTAGGCGTGCCCTACTTTTAAATTTTTTGAAGGACATTACCCTGACATTAACACTGAACTACAGTAAATTAATTCTTAATGACTGAAAGCAGTTAGCTGCATTAGTAGCATACCTGGGGATGGAGAGTTAATATTATCTACTCACACACACACACACACACACACACAATTGCATGTGAGAAGCTAGTTGCGAAACAGTGGACTGTGTTTTAGCCTAGGATACTGCCATACTGTGCATTCACGCATACTTGATTATAGTTTTACAAGACTTTTCCTGGTCCACTCAAGTTTGCTTGAATTCAAAGTTATTGTGTGCATGTAAAAACATAAAGGTTGTCACTGCCAATGGCCCATTTGGCACAAACAACAATACTGCATCCATTAGTGGATGATCACAAATCTCGAGACCTACTCGATGAACATAAACAGTAACCGCTCAAAAAAAGTGCTTTTGTTCATCCCCAGTGTAGGGCCTTGTCTGCCAATTTGGATGCGATTTCTAAAAGAAGGTTGCTAGAATGTGTTTTAGGAGACTGCCTCTGAACAAAAAGCTCCAGTCACAGTGCATTTACCACAGCTCTTTGTTTTGCACCAGTAAAGCCCAAATGTTTTAATGACAAAGCTAGCAGGGCTCATTTCGCACTCCAAATGAGATCTTAATAACATGCGCTTGTTGATCTCGATGAGATACGTTCTGAATGGATTCACTGAACTCCAAACTCAGTCCTTTCTATTAGGTGTTATGTTGCCAAGTAACAAACTAAACTGTTTAGACTGTCTCCAAACTGTTTAATATAGAAACTCTCCCCGATTGCTGTTTAACGTTTTAACAGATAGCTAATTCATTGTGTACAGTACAGTATTTAAACTATCAAATACACTTATACTTAGATTTTGTTGTCCCCAATGGATCCATTCAATACCTGAACATGTGTATGAACATGTATATTTTTTTTAAACAAAAACAAACAAAACATAGGGGGGAAATAAAACAAAAATCTATTTTGAATGTAGATGCCAAATAATGTATTATTATTATTGACCAATCCACAAATAGAGAGTCCTAGACCCCTTTAGGTCAGGGGGTTAGTTGTGAGGTGTGCAAATCCTTGTAAAGAAGGATTATGGAGGTGTGGATTATAAATAATGAAGCATAAAAATCTGACCCTAGACTTCAATTAGGAATGTTAAGCGGACCTGTTAAGGCCTTTTTCCCCTGTCACTGTGGAATGCACCTGTGGTGGTATGTATGTGTGTGGGGGGGGTGGGGGATAGCAACAAGAGCTGTAAAAAAACCTCAACTTTGACTTTGGACCTCATCCAGACAGCTCTTTACCCCCGACCTGCGATATTTTAATAGAAATACATTGTGACATTCCACCTCTGCGGGACAAAGGCAACTACACTTTTAAGAAGAGCCCACTTTCCTTCTTTAACTTAGTGTCATTCAACTCCCCTAGAGTTTGGAAGTTGAACAATTTAGAACGTAAAATGTGTTTGAAAATGATCTTATTGTGACATACAATACTGTCATACTGTTATATATAAATCCCTCAAGATGTTTCCACTAGTTTTGATCTATAGCTTCCCTTTTCACCACTGCAAAGTTTCTGATTTCATCTTCCCATCTTTCATGTGGTAATTTTCCAAGTCTTTTTTAATCTCTTGGTATGCATTCATTACCAACCTTTGTCCATCTTTGATCTGTTCTTGCAATGTATCCCACCCATTGCCATTTCAACATATTTTGGTTTGTTCTCGGAACCAATAATCTCTTATTGTTATTCCAAGCATATATCTATACATATATGTATAGATGTTTCCACTTCAGTTTATAGTGTCACTTTCCCAGGTCATGGCAAGCAAATATATTGCCATCTACAGAAATAATCAGTACAAAACCTTCTTCTTTGCTTGTGGATTATGGCGTATGCACAAAGAAAGGTAAGGAGCCAGCTACATAATCAGTGTTTGTAAAAACATTAGGCAAATGCAGGTTAAGATCTAAAAAATGCAGAATTCACATGTATCGCTTTCATTTGCCAAAGAAAGGCAGTGAAGTTTGCATCTCTAACCACCTTCGTCACAATTCTCTCATTGTGACAGTAAGGAAAATGCTTTCTGGGGTTGTTTGTGTTGCATGATTTGATATATCCGGAGTAGATGTCAACACAAGTGCCAGAGCGATCAAAATGAAAGCAGCCTGGATTCTGTCAAGGGTGTCAAGACATCGGAAGGGTCCACAAAGGGCAGAGTACTCCCAGTTTGTGTCGCGTGTGGGAGCGTAAGATAATCCAGGTGGAGCCCCTCCCGTTAATATTGCACATCTGGATTCATTTAAAACTCTGGCTCAGAATGCACCTGGCTGTCTGGGTATGCTGAAGAGTCACAGAACCCCTGCATACCAAAATGAATTAGCCTGCACCGCCTCCACTTGCTCATCCAACATAATAACTCAATCCACTTTATGCTGATAAGTGGCTGCTAGATATCCAGATCTAACTGGGATTTATTTTGTGCTTGGAGTTGGACTGGAAATATAAATATATTATCCGTATGTCAAGGGTGCTCCTTTTAATATGGCAGCCATTTTATTTTACTTTCTTTCTCTGTCCAACAAAAGTAGCGCTGTCACAAGCAGACTCACTCACTCTCACTAGCTTTTCATTTCTATTTAGCGGTTATGCAAACCATTCCTGGGGAATTTTCCATTCCCCAATTCACCCATCTCTCTCAGGCAAGCCCATTAAAACCTCTTTGCTTGTGCAGTAAGGCCACACTGCTCTTCACCACTGTTTAAACGGTCAACAGACAGTTGCATTAACAAAGCTGACACTGAATACCCCATAGTCTAAATGTCTGGTTTCCAGATGGAGCATTACCTCTTTTACAGCATGGCAGCTGATGTCTTTCTCTCTGTATGCAAATCAAATGCATAAAAATTAGCAACCCCCGATAATTGCAGGATTGTGCAACCAGCATGAAACCTTGGTCCTGGTATGACTATCCATATCCGGCGACGAGAAACAGAAGTGTTTGTGTCTGCTCACTGTTTTGTAAAAGTTGCATTGCCTCCGTTGCAAGTTAATCGAATGTGGCAGGGCTCTATCATTCATGTAATGCATACATCTATAATTATCTTCAAACTTTAACTCATTCAACTGAACAATTAGCCAATTTTTTTCCCCCTCTCCCATGCTATGGTTTCCTGTGTGGTCCAAGTGGTGTCGTTCATCCAGCCCTGTCAAGCACAGGGGAAGGCAAAAGAAAATAAGGCCCTTCCAAAGACAAATGGTTGAACTAAATAACAAGCTTCTTTCTCTGTCATTAATAAAGGGGCTGAGCTTTTGGACACTCCAGGCATGGTTGTGGGGCACTTTGAGTGGAGGTTGGTTAGCTGCAGTACAAATGAAAGACTGACAGTTGCTGTGTTGTCTCAATGTCTCATAAATTGTTGTACTGTGGTAAATCATGTTGTCCATACCTACTTTCCAACTCTGAACCAGAAGAAGAAAGGTGAGATTGAGGTGGACTGGTAACACAAAGTAGTTTCAAAGAACGCTATCATTCTGGATACAGAAAAAAGTATAGGGATAGAAATGAAAGATACATTTCTCAATTTAAATTGATACAGAAGGAAGATTTTGGAAATGCATCTGCCCTTGCTGATAATCTAACATCTAATGTCATTAGATGTTAACACTTTGAAAGGGCATTTAGGAAGTTAGTAGCTTTCATTTCTATGGATGCCTTATGAAGTTATGATTCTATACAATTAACTTCACACCCCACAAATTCTCATCCTGCCCCTCTTGAGCGATGGTATATTCTCAAAACAGAGCACCCTAGTGGTAGAGAAATGTTACTGTTTAAAGAGCTGGAACGTCATTGGAATACTAATTTGCCACTTGAAACATTATTGGCAGGAGAAAACATGATTCATAAACAATGGAATTCTTTCCATTCGGTTTTTTAAAAGATCATAACCTGGTATTAAAAAGCCAAGATGCTGTATATGCTAAGAATAGATAAGTCATATAAAGTATCTCTTTAAACTTTTAAGATACAGTGCTTGAAGACATAGGGAGCATGCCAAATATCTGAATGTCTCATTTAAAAAGCATTAAAAGAAAGCAACTTGACATTCTATAAAAACATTAACTTCAATCCTTGGGATTATCACAGAAGTAAAGCAGGGATAAAATCAGGGGATGTTTAATTTTAGATTTGCAGTTCCAAAAAAGAAGCCTACCTCAACTGTTTCAGCTTTGTCTTTTACTAGGTGTTGCCCCTCGGCCCCTAAACCCAATGAAGAATGACAGTATGCATCACAGAGACAGTTTAGCCAAGACAGAGCATTTGGTTAAGCGAATAAACTGGTTAGACAGCCACAAGCACAGGCCTTTACGTCTCATATGTGCAGTCAGTTTCTTAATTTAGCACATTTAATTTAATGATAGTCTATACTAAATGAACAAGAAAACTTATCTAAACTGTGGATATTGAGTTCTCCAATCGGGCACCATGGCTGAATATTTTGCTCAACACATTCATGAAGAGGAGCATGTTTGAAGTCATTTTTATGGAAGCATCATACGGACCGCAGAGAAAAGGCCCATATGAATGTTCAAACAGCCTATCAGCCCCACACAGATGGGCCATCTCACTCACACTTTGAATGCACCAATGTTTTATTTAACTATTCTCATAACTGTACTCTTAAGCATCTGCCACTTATTTGTTCCTAAAGTCAACTCGCTTTTACAAAGGAAGACATCTGAAGAATTATATATTATATAAATATATATATGGAGAGAGAGAGAGAGAGAGAGAGAACAATTCCTGGAGTTACAAAATCATAAATACATGTCCCTACAGCTAACAATTTATCAACCTTAGAGGTAAATATGACTCTTAATTTAATTTAGTTAATTTCATATTAGGAAAAGGCTAAAACGTAGAGAACATTTAGAGATCTGTAAATGTAAGCCCTTTTTTGGAGGAGGGGATACATAAGAAAGTGGCATATTATTATACAAGGAGGCACCATATCAATTCTTTTGCCCCTACCTTGTTTCTTATGAGTTTCTCACCACACTGTGCAAGCTGCTGAGGAATCTCTGACTGCCGTTTCGGCCTGCCATTACAATTCATCACCCTGACTGTCCCAGTGTCTGCGAAGGAGCCCTCGCAGTTAAGTGTGAGGAAAAGTTATGAGCTCCTGGAGCCTTGAACTTCACTCTGACCACTGGGAATCCATGAAACTCTGCTCAATATCAGAGTGGTTTTGTTATGACCTGATCCTGACATTGTATGAAGACTTTCCATCTGGGTGACTTATAGGTCTGCACTTAATAATGAATATCATGTTCCTTCTTGTTTCTAGGGTAACGCTGCCCGGGGGACAGATACTCTGGCCACTGCTGTAATGCCTGACCTGACAGTACAGTAAATCCTAGCTCCATCTATGCCAGGTCTTACTCCTCACTGGTGCCTCACTGATAAGGCCAAAGGAACTCAGCGGGGTATAGACAGACAGGTAGCCAGTTGAGAGAATTTCATTTAAACCCCCCTGTACCTTTTATTGGGTTGAATCAAAAGCTAATCCCAAAATGAATAAAGAAAAAAAAAAAAAGTTTCCTCCTTTAGGGAGAATGAGTTTAGACCAAGATTGGGTCAGTGGTGCCTAATAAATGTTTCAAGACTCAAAAATGGGGATTGGAAGATGACAAATATTGAACTGTGACGGAGGCGTGACTTCAGACCACGAGTTCTAATGGTAGGTTATTGTTCACAGAAAATGCCCTCACCAATCAGTATGGCAAATGCTTCAATCCATGTAGAAATAACCCCGATTACAATAATAATGTCAGATCAAAACAAAATCCACACAAAGACAATCACGTCTGGGAGGCTCACAGGAAACAGGCCTAAAGACACTGAAGTGTTGTGGGAAAAGGGAGACATCTCTACTATATGATAATAATAATCAAAATTTAATATGTAAATATATGTGTTTTAAATGTGTTTTCAAAGGATTTTATCTTATTGAAAGCTTTTTCTATTTGCTTCTAAGAGCCCAGTAACAAGGAATGGAAAAGGAAAAGGAAAAATGCCCACAAAAACCCTAACCTTAGGCCTCTATGCACCAAGCGAGAACTCCATGTGCATTAGCCTCTATTGAGAGGGCACCGGTCTGCGCTTGTGTGATGCTGAGTGCTGACGCTGAATTACGTCTTTGCATGGAGCTCTTCCCCCCCTTTCCATTCTTACGCCTTAGCGGGCCATTGGGTTCAAGGTATTTGAACAGAGAGAGAGAGTGAGAGAGCGACAGAAAGAGTTCCTGAAAATAACAAGAAGCCGTCATTTGATAGACAAAGAGAAGCCCCTGGAACTGACACCAGTTCGGTTAAGGTTGAGTAGCGATGGCTGTGAGTGACCATTGATCGTCAAGAGGTGGGAATTTCAGATCAACACCAGAGAAGACACAGAGGGTGAGATGCCAGGGGGGAGGAGTTTTGAAAAGAGCCCAGAAACATAATCTCCTCTTCTCTTGTTTACTGTATGACTGACTTCTGCTTCCCTCCACTATTGAATGTCAAATATAGTCCACTATCCACTTGTAATTCCCTTTCTTGACAAAAAAAGGAAATCCAGGAAGGGCCACAGCCCAGATTTGTTTGCAATTTCCAGATGGGGCTCATTACCCACTGCTCATCATTTTGAGTCTGGAGAGTCCTCATAAAGCTAAAAATATATTTGTAATACTTTTTGTATAACTAATATTTTGTGCGGGGTTTTCTTCCAGTCAGGCATGAGTCATGAGGATGAAGTAGATCAAGTTCTTTTGTAGCTTAATGCTACGGGGATTCATGCTTCAATAACATTGGCTTTAAACAAACAGTTTCACATTGTCCTGAAAGCTAGCAAACTCTAATGGTACTCGAATGGCAGTGGTACTTATAAGTGATTAATACACCTCAGTTATTAAAGTGTGTTTCTCAGACGATGGATTTAGCCTCAGAGAAAAATATGTCTTCATGGAAAGACTGAAAGCAAGGTACAGCCACCTTCTTCAAATTAGTCCTCGAAGGCTGGACTATCATATCTTTCATAAGTATAAAGCATTTTTTGTTCAGTATTTAGGGAACACATATATGTTTTCCATTCAGTGTTGTTGGAATTAATGAAATAAACTTTCTAGGTATGGGTCCATTTCATTCAGAAAGGGGAGAATAAAAATATATTGAAATAAAAAATATGAAACTCTATGGCATGAGGGATTGGTGTGGGATAAAAATGTAAGTGGATATCAGCCTCATGTCTTTGTAAAGGGCTTATTGTTGGGACAAGATGTTGTCCACATTCCCTTGATGATCAAGATAAATTTGAGGGTTATCCTGGGTCATTCTGCTCTAGACACACACACACAAGGAAGTGACAAGACACGGTTTCCTGCCTGATAACAAAGAAGGCTGGGGCCTCTGTTTTTCCAGTCTTTTCAGCAACAGAAACCTCAAAAGCATATACACATTGTAGGCCTTAGCCAATTATGTATTGTGGGGATGACAGTGTGGTTCCTCTCTCCTGCTCTGAATGCAAATAATTCACAAATCTAGTTTCCATATGTGGCAGCATTAAAGTCACAAAGGGCATCACTGAAATGAGGAAATCACAGGAAAAATGCTACTGGGTAAGGATCAGTTTAAAGACATTCTGGCAGAAGGGAAATACTAAACAAATCTGATACTATTTACATTGTACTCTTAAGTGATTTAAAAGTCCCAGTTGGTCACCTAGTATATATATATTTGTTTAAATAAACACCTTTAGGCTTTCAGCTAGTTTCAGGCTTTCAGCCAGCCTAGTTAATTGTGTTCTACTAACGACAAACCCTTAAGATTCTAGAAAAACGTGAAAACTATGGGGGCTCCCCAGGATGTCAAATAAAACTCCAAGAAATGTCAACTCACGTTTTGTGCATTGCTTTGTCTTCAAGGCCACTGCCCATCCTGAACAACATCTGTTGCCACACACATTGGGTCTAAAAGGGAGATGGAAAAAAAAGACAAAGAAATAAACAAACAGTTATACACTTTGTGAGGCTTGATTGTCGGTTTGTGGCAAGAACATGTCACACATAAGCCAACAATGAATGTTGGACAGGCAGGCTAAGACATCAAAAAGAGTCTATGTTTGTACTCTTTCAGTTTAATTGTAAACTTATAAAAACAGATGAAAAGGCTGACAATCAGTTTAACTGGCTGAGGTCCTATAATTATCTAGGTTTTATTTTTAAATAATTCCTCTGTGTCTTTTGAACTGCAAATTTCAAGGGTGTGTTTACAAGTCCTGCTGTTAATGTTTGCCTATACATTCAAACAGAGGATCGCTGCAACAATATGTAGCCTACCTTACCAATTGGTGGTGTTGAAATATGGAAAAGAAATGTATATCTTCCTGGTCAAAAGGAAAAAACTAACTCTGAAGAGCTATTCCTAGAAGTTTGTTCTTTTCCTAAAAGAAGTGTACAGTTATTTTATTATAACCAGATCTATCTCTGTAAGCAAACAGGAAATCAATAGTTTATAAATAGGATTTATATTTAATAATATTTAATACATATTTGTGCACCATTTGTGCACCATGCATGAAAATATATTGTTTTTCTTCACAGGTTCACAGATTGTCTATCGCCTCCAAGACGGGTAAACAAAACCAGATTAAATGTCCTCAGAGGGGCCTCCTTGTGGGACTCTGTTTATTTAGGGCTTCTGGGAGAAAAGGCAATTAGCAGCCCAATACAAACCTTGGTGACAATCCTCACTTCAAAGCAACAGTTAGGGAGATTAGTGCAAATGAATACTCTCACTGCCTTTGTGAGATTTTCTAATTAGTTACACTTTTGTGGCTTTATTGTTTTGCTGCGGACAGCAGTCGGGGGGCCTTCTCAATGTGTCGCTGGTGAGCAGCAAAAGAAAAAAAGAAAAAAATGGGTTCCTGCATAGATCAACTGGTAAAAGCCTCGGCTCAGAGCTCATGTTGAGATAGTACAGACATCGCTGGTTCCAATTTGGGCTGTGTCATGGCGGACTATGAATGCTTTTCCCTGTGGAGTGCCACGCAATTGGCTGCGTGCTGCAGTGGCTAAGTTGGCTTGAAGCTCGGCTGGGGTTTGGGGTGTGGAGGACTTCTCTTCCTGGCCGATATCCATGTTGACATCCTTCCCTTGCAAACCACAGTATGTTTAACTAGAGACTCACAAATGGCAGTTGGAGGAGATTGTGAGGGCACTTGATTCAATTATTCAAATTCCTCAAAGGCACTCAGTTGACAAAATCAACCCAAAGGCCTACTTCAAGATCAACCATGAATCCATAGGGTCATTAGTGGAAATTAAGAGGTACTACCTTACACAGAATCTGGAACTAACTACACAAGTCAGCTCTTCTGGATTCTTCAAGAAATGGACAGAGAGAGGACATTCTGGGATTGACTAGTTACTAGCACCCAAATGTGCAGAATGGCATTTTTTAAGATATAAAAAACAAAAACAAAAATATAAT
The DNA here is from genome assembly GCF_036373705.1 of Amia ocellicauda. Lineage (NCBI taxonomy): Eukaryota > Metazoa > Chordata > Actinopteri > Amiiformes > Amiidae > Amia > Amia ocellicauda. The sequence continues at coordinate 13,978,663 of NC_089854.1, read as the reverse complement.
TGAATTGACTTTTGTAACTTAAATTAGTTAAACATCCCAAAATAAATATGTGATTCTTTCCCATTTTGTGTTTTCTATCCTCATTAAGGAAAGCAGGTGTTCAGTTTAACAGATTAAGTGGTTTAGTTTACAATGCAAAACGATGATTCCACACTTCACCAGCAGCACTAACATGACATGTTTTTTACGTCCTGGCAATAGTCGAGTCTTGCATTGCTGCCACCCTAGTGAAAAAAAAATCAAAGTGGCTGGCACTTTTCACCCTGTTGCCAGGCAACCCTGACATTGTGTGCTGCGCTCGGCCGGTCCAGGTTCATGAAACAGGAAGGAGTATTTCTCAAAATGCATTGGGAAACCAACACTGGATCACTGTTTACACACAATGGAGTGGCATTCCCTCTCATGTTTTAATTGGCATGGTAAGGGGCTGGAAAACACTGAAATACTTGAGTAGTGGCTTTTGCAAACAAGGACCCAGCCCACTGCAATGCTGGGAGACTTTTAACAGCTCTCACAGCCTGACAACAGGGCTTAGCTTTCCTGCTGCTCTTTGCCACAAACAAATGAATAGGCTTCAGCAGTGACAGTCACAGGCTGCTATTCAGCAGTTTCAGGGTCCCGTGTGCATCTTTAACAACGAGGTGCCACAAAACAGTGCCACAATCCAATCCTCAAGCTGAATTAATACTCCCCAAAAGTGCCCAAGAACGGTCTTTAAAAGGCCATACATTTTCCCATCCTTTTAGTGCTGACAATACACAATCTGGTGATCGAAGTATTTTCAGATGTGTACCAAGAGTGAGAGGGTCTAGATTAAGGGAGGTCTTGGCCAGTTCAAACTGGAAATGTTCAGGGTTTTATTTCTCTCACATTTACTCATTCTCAACTTATGAACACTTCATTACATTGGAAATCTGATTAATTCAATATAATTCATGCCATATGGGAATGTGTTAATGAAAAAAAAAACACTTTGCATTACTAGCTCAGTACATTATGTATGATTGGACCTTTACACATGTGCATTATACATGCCCATCATTCTGAGTAAGTGTTCAATGCTAATGGACACTTTTTTTTTTTTTTTACTTAGACCAGTGACAAGAGATGCACACAAAAAAATTACACATACTGATTTGGCAGGTGAATTACATATACACGCATGGAGTCCAGTTAAATTGTTAAACAGGCTTATGAGCTGCAACTGGAAACTACAATTCTGGGAAAGTATCTTCTCACAGAACTGAATGGTTGACCCTTCACCCAGCAAGACATATATATGCAGAAGCATTTGACATATTAATCACAAGTTCAAGTTCACTGTTGGGGGTCTTAAAGAATGCAGAGCATAAAGTTGGCAATGATTAACACCCCCCCCCAACAAGTAGGAAACTCAAGAAAAACATTGGGAACCCTTTTAGCAATTTAAATATCCTCCCCTAACACACTTTCCTTGGGAGCTTTTCTGTCAAAATGTAAAATAAATAAATAAATACTACAAAACCCCTTCTCTTCACGCTCCATTAAACCCTATTTCTGCCCAATTTGCAAGCTGGGATTTAGGGAGACAGCAAGTACAGCGAATAATGAACTCTAGGGAGGGAGAGGAACTGCAGAATCTGCAATGAGCCCTGCCTCTCTCTCACTTTGCGTATTTTGTATCTTTTTTTGGTACATACTCCCACGTTTACCCTGAATGTAGCAGAGATTTACAATCATGGTCAAGTCTGTGTAGTTCTTGACCTTTTCTTTTTTGTTATGTCCTCCTGTTTCAATTTTGAAGTTAACATTTTTTTTCTTTTAAAATTAAGACAAAGCACAAAGGTCTGCACTCAGTGCGTTCCCCTGTCATGATCTCATCACGGTAGAGGTGAGTGGTTCTTCTATGCTGTTTAAAGCCCATTCTGACAGGAGTATTATCACCTAGTGATGGCAGATCAGACATGACTGAGCATGTTTAAAGCTTGCGTCAAACACAGGAACAAATTTCAAATGCGGTTTAGCAAAGGACAAGCCACCTTCTGAAAAGCAACACTCAAGCCAGGCTTCTCTTAGAAAAATCACCAATAATATAAGATTGATATTTGCGCTGTTTCTTTGAAAGCTGGATGGTGTGAGAGATCTGGATGACAGGAATAAGGAGGAGGTGGTGTGGGGTTGTTCAAACAGGATCTTTGCCAAAACATTAACGAACTGTTGAACCACTGGTACTCTCTTCAATATCACATCCTTTATGCCTCAACATAAACAATTTCCATCACCCTGCAGCAACAGAAGTGCTGCCTTTAAACTTTTTTAAACTTGCAGACCAGCAACAATTTCCCTACAGAGAAACACAGAGATGTTAATGACTATTAACACCCCCCCATTAACAAGCAGACCATAAACAAGGAAGTCTTAATCTAAAGATCCCACAAACACTCCCCAATCATCAATACTTATGCTTAATCTAAGTTTATAAAGAAGAAAAAGCCAAACAGAAACATCCTGTCTATATTTTTTAAGTCACAAAGAATGAGGAAGCAAAATGTATGAGAAGCAAATCTTACTCTGTCTGTCTTGTCAAACCATTGTGAATTTCTAGGCTCCGGCCAGCAGAAGCAGTTTTCTAGGGATTCGACAGAACACCCCTAGCAAAAAGGTTGTTTATGGAACAAAATGGAAAACAGAGTGAGTTGTTTTCCCTGCAAAAGAGGTCACTTCTATATTTACAATTACAATGGATTCACCAAATATATCACTTTGGGGAAGATAATTTGCCTAACCCTAAAACTAGCACTTCCAGGCAAGACAAGCTTTAAACTAGACAATATAACTAGTGAATTGGAAGGACATACTCAAATACAAATACTATGTATCTTAAGTCTGCCATCCATGTAAAAATGTGTTCCGTTGATACTGCAAAACTGCCCCTCAAAGTAACATAAATAATTTGAGACAGGTGCAAAATCATATCACAGATGATCACAGTGCTCAATACACATTTCATGCTCCAACTTATTTTCCTCCTCAGAACTGTACCTAACATTCATTTGAGGTTCAATAATATTATGATGATTATTTTCCTTTGAAGCACTTCTCTCTTAAGTCAGATCCAATGTTAGCATATAATATAAAATAAAGAGATTCCAGGAATTCGCTGGTTAAGCATAAAATATAATAATACAAAAGGTTTGAGTTACTAAGTACATCTACAGCTCAAATGCAAGTGTACAGATGAAGTCTTAATGCAGCTGCTTTTTAACTATAATTGGAAATGTCAGGGTTTTTCACACTTTTAACTGTGGGAATAAGATGTGAACCCTATGATGGAAAAAGGCTGAAGTTATAACTATTATAGAAATGTAGCTCAAAAGCATGAAGGTACTGCTGATGGCAGTTCACACAGTTCACTTCGCTTCAGCCACACAGGGAACATTTTGGATCACTGATTTTGAACAACAAAAAATAGATAAACACTGCTGTAGAAATTCAAAAGTCCAAAGCAACATCTCACAAAAGCCAAAGGTTGGCATCATTGTTTTATTTTTCTTTGTTGTTTCAGATTGAGGTCAGTATAGTTGCGAATGAATTAAAGAGCATAACTATTCAATGCTTTTTCCCACCTATTGACTATTAGTCTGGGTTTGAAGGGATCACTTAAGAGCAGTCAATCAGATCCTGGAAAAAAAGGGATCCCTTCTTTCCACATCCAGGTCATGTTAGCACTTCCCTCCTTCTCGTCACCAATCAGAGATAAAACCATGAGCGAAGGAAAGGATTATACTACATTTTGAAACATATATGATCAGTGATCTAAACGCCACTTTTTCTACTTTATGGCCATGCAATGGAGATACCCTGACGTGTTGATACTCTGCCCCCCCATGTACGAACCTCCTTTCGTCTGATACTGCCCACATTTTGTCCGCCCCAGTGGAAACCTATATTCACACAAAAGAGCAGATTTGTCAAAGTCGCTGCACTAACATGTCATTGGCATCGTGTTTGGTGAAAGGAGAAGCACAGTCAGCTTGTCAAATCCCAGGACGTGAGTAGAACGAATGGTTTGTTTGAAGACTAAGGGGGGGGGACTGTCCATTGTAGCTTAAAAAGGCTATGGTGTGCACTTCCAAAAGCCAGAGGAATGCAGATAACACTTTAATTGATTCTTGTTTATATACTTGTACAGAACCCTGCTGCATTAAAGTTATTGCAAACAATCAGCTCAACTCTAACTCTAGTAGTTTAAGATGCTGAAACCAATTTTGGCCCTGAAGTGGCCATGTATCATCAGATTAGGACCTTTATTGAACCACTTGAGTGAACCAAGGCCCAAAACCTAGCATTCTCATATTCACACACCAAGTTTCCCCCTACCCCCTAAAGTCTGGATGCGATAAATTATTTTTTCTATGAACAGAGACGTTTATACTCTGGGTTTATCCAGTGTATAAAGGTCAGTGACCGTAAACCCACCCATTACAGCAGTACAGAATGATAAACTGTGATTCAAGAACAGTCTGACCCCTTGTCTAACTAGCCACTGGGGAAACCTTAGAGGGCAAGACAACTTTCAACTGTTGAACGGGTTCAAAGATACGGGTATTAGATGTTTCCTGCCTAGATATGTATTAGAACATAAGAAAGTTTACAAATGAGAGGAGGTCAATCGACACATCATGCTCGTTTGGTGTCCATTAATAAATAAGTGATCCAAGGATACTATCCAGTCTATTTTTAAATGTTCCCAAATGTTCAACTTCGACCACATCACTGGGTAGTTTATTCCAGATTGTGACTATTCTCTGTGTAAAGAAGTGTCTCCTGTTTTCCATTTTGAATGCCTTGAAGCCCAATTTCCATTTGTGTCCCCGGGTGCGTGTGTCCCTGCTGATCTGGAAAAGCTCCTCTGGTTTGATGTGGTCAATGCCTTTCATGATTTTGAAGACTTGAATCAAGTCCCCACGTAGTCTCCTCTGTTCCAGGGTGAAAAGGTTCAGGTTCCTCAGTCTCTCAGTAGGACATTCCCTTCAGACCTGGAATAAGTCTGGTTGCTCTCCTCTGAACTGCCTCTAAAGCAGCAATATCTTTCTTGAAGTGTGGAGCCCAGAACTGTACACAGTATCCAGATGAGCTCTAACTAGTGCATTGTACAGTCTGAACATTACTGCCCTTGTTTTAAATTCTACACTTTTGACAATATACCCTAGCATTCAGTTTGCCTTTTTTATTGCTTCCCCACACTGTTTGGATGGAGAAAGTGAGGAGTCCACATAGACTCCTAGGTCTTTCTCATGCGTTCATCTAGTTCTATTCCTCCCATAGTGTAATTATAGTGGACATTGTTGTTATCTGCATGTATTACCTTGCACTTGTCCACAATGAATTTCATTTGCCAGGTGTCGGCCCACAACTGAATATTATCTAAGTCCCTTTGAATAACCTGTGTTGCCGAGATTGTATCTGCTGAGCCACCTATTTTAGTATCATCTGCAAATTCGACAAGTTTGCTAACTATCCCAGAGTCCAGATCATTAATATAGATTAGAAAAAGCAAAGGCCCTAGTACTGATCCCTGTGGAACTCCACTAACAACCTCACTCCAGTTAGAAGAGACTCCTCTAATTGACACCCTCTGTTTCCTATACATCAACCAGTTCATAATCCATCTACATACATTACCCTGAATGCCTACAGCTTCCAATTTGAGGATCAGTCTTTGGTGTGGAACCTTATCAAAAGCTTTTTAAAAATCTAAGTATATCATATCATATGCTTTCACATGATCTACAGCTGCAGTTGCATGTTCAAAAAATTCTAATAAATTAGTAAAACATGGGGTTGGATTAAATCAAAACTTTGACCCATCCGCTAATAGAAAACTACAGAACTGTGCTCAGTTGTGGCTTCATTTTTAGTAAGATGGCACTTTCTTCTAATCATAAATGTAACCGCTATGATGTACAGGTTTGTAGTTTTCAATTAGCGGGTGGGTCAATGTTTTGATTTAATCCGGCCCATGATCTGTTTCATCTAAACCCATGTTGACTATCTCCAAGAATATGGTTATCATTGAGATGCTCTGTCTAATAATTTTTTCCAACATTTTACAAGTAATGCAGGTAAGAATATATAAATAATTTCCCTCATTTCTTTAAGTACTGTTGGAAATATACCATCTGGCCCAGGTGATTTGTTTGTTTTTAATTCTGCTAGTCCCTTTAGTACCTCCTCCTCATTTATCCTGATCTCTCTTAGGGTTTGACTGGACTGACTGTTAACCTGTTAATCCCTTTTTTCTTTTGTAAAAACCTCTGTGAAATACTCATTTAGAACATTTGCCACATCTTGTTAATTTTCCAAGATGCTTCCATTTCACGTCCTCCTTTATTGACCTCTTGCTGTTGTAGTATTGAAAAAAGCTCTTTGGATTAGTTTAAGCCCCAAGAGCTATGTTTCTTTCTATTTCCCTCTTTGCTTTCCTGATCCCTTTCTTAAAATCTCTTTGCAGTTCAACATATTCTTTGTATTTTGTTTCATCTCCATCCCTTTTGTATGCGCTATACAACATTTTCTTTCTCTTGATATTTTTTTGCATACCTCTATTAAACCATTTTGGCCAATGTTTTTTGGTCCTCAATTTGCTAATTTTAGCCACGTGTTGAAGTTTCTAATATCTGCCCATCTCACTGGCCTGGCACGTGGTACCGGAAGTATTTAGGAGAAAATGACCGTGGAGGTTATGCTCTTTGGTTTCTTTCCTAATTATTTAAATTTGTCTTGCAGAACCTCTGTCCTACCTTTTCCTATGTCATTGGTTCCAATGTGGACCATGACCAGTGGATTCCCCCCAGCTTTGGCCAGTAGCCTGTCTACTAGTTTAGGGAGATCTGCAACCTGAGCACCAGGCAGGCAAGATACCATGCGGGTCTCCTTGTCACTAGAACACACTGTGTGATCTACATCTCTAAGAATTGAGTCTCCTACTATAACTACCTCCTTCTTATGAGGGGGAGTGGGCACCATGGTGCTCTGGTGCTCAACTGCCCTCCCATCACCCTCTGAGCCGAGCCAATTCGGTGTCCAGCAGTTGGAACCTTTTGGGCATTTCTAGCTCTTGGGGTGTCTCTAGGGGTTGTGCACGCCCTTTTCTGCGGTTACGGCCTACTGTAACCCAGCAGTTCTGTACACTTTCCTGCTCTAAGGTCTCAACTCTCCTAGGTTTTGGCGTGCACACCATCTCTCTCATGGGCTGATTGACCAATTCTTCCATATCAGTAATACAGCGCAGATCGACAAGCTGAGCCTCAAGATCACGGACCTTGATCTCTAGGATTTCAACATGTCGACAATGTTCACAAATGAAATCTTCTTTGATGAGTTCATCCAAGAAGGCAATCATTCTGCAAACATGAGATTGTAGTGGCCACATGCCACTTTATTTTTATTTTTTTTTTTTGGGGGGGAGGATCTTGGTTTCTGTCCCCTGGTCAACTGCTTGACTTTTTCTGTTCTGCTTTGAGTACCCTTTTGTCTTCCTGCCTCCAATTTACACCTAACTGTCTCCAACTGGAACCACCTGGCACAGCTCACTTAACTGAAATCCTATTTACTTTCACCAACTCAGCAGCTGAACTGAATTGACTTACATTTAGGCAAACTACAGACAAGATTAACTTCAATTAAGGCAGTTAAAACAAAATCAAGAATGCTAAAACTGTCTGAAACTAGGAACACAACACGATAGCTGCCTCTCACCTGTACTGTCCTTTGTCTGTCTATGGCAACTTGTGAATACTTCTATTATTCACAAAGAGTCACGCATAAGTAAATGGTACATTTTGTTTGCTTTTCTTAGTTTTAAGCCATCCTCACAAACAACATAGTTACAACACATGAGGATTTCAGATGAAAGACCCTAATCTCTGAAACTGTTTTTAAAATGTGAGGGACACAAGGTTTTGTTTGGATTACACAGCAACTGATCGTAGTTGATACAAAACATAAAACAAAATTGATCTTATGAAGCCAATTTCACTGATTACATTGTAACATACACTTTTAAAAATAACTGCGCATTTGTATAAGCTGAAGTAGCCTAATTACCTGAATGTTTAACGTCATATATAGGCTACCTACATGCCTGATTACTATGTGGCGAGCCTGTGTCTTTATCGCTGTTACCAAAACTCAATGCTTTTAAATGCAAAACTGGCAGCGGACATCATTAATTATTATGAATTTTCAAAATAACTCTGGACGTTGGATGCATTACTTACATATTATTATTTGTTCAATGTTATCTTTGGCCGATTCCATTTTATCTAATTAAAAGCAATTGACCACCACCCCTAAAACGCTGCACTTTGTTTAATGCATGCTGGGAAATGTAGTCTTATCTAGAACAGAGCTTTAAAGACACTGCTATTTATTTTCATCATCATATTAATTAAAATGTATTATTATTATTATTATTATTATTATTATTATTATTATTATTATTATTATTTGCGTTATCATTATTATGTTTTGCTCAATAAATACATTATACTATACATCACTTATACATACATATAGAGTTGAATACATTTTAGTACATTTTAAGACAAGAAAAACTCAAACTTTCACCGTGACATTTAATTTATTCTAAAACAAATGGTTTATCTCCTACCAGTACTGCAGCTCATGTTATTTATTCATTTGTTTATTTGCTTGTTTGTTTAAATTGTTGTTGTATGTATTGATTTAGCTCAATGTATTGTATTTCATATAATTTGCTTTCCACTGCTGAGTAAAGCCTGTTTATGTTTATTTACTTTTCAGGAGGTAAAATAATCACTATATTTTATTCACCAATACATAATATCATTTCAATGCAACTGCCTTGTCGACCACGATATGTTTAAGTGTATAAGCATTATTATTATTATTATTATTATTATTATTATTATTATTATTATTATTATTATAACTTACCCAGTCAATTTGTTTAGCTTTTTGGTGGAATTGGTCGCTTCATTTCTCACTTTTGCAAGTGCCTTTATCTTGGGGATTTGGCTTTTCAATCTTGGCTTGGCAGTTGTCTTCCCTGGGGCATCACGTAAACGCCGAGCTGGACTGCTGTCTTCGACCCGCTGCGTCTCCCGCCCCAGCTTCCTTGTGGCAGTCTTTTGCTTTTTGGTCTCCAGTGCATCAGAAAGTGTCAAAAGCAGCATCAGTCCAAACCAAGTTAACACCAATAGCACTTGTTTCCTGTTCAACATTTTGTGTTGTAGGTGTTTACATCCCAAAGGGTTCAGGGTGTCCAAACAAAACTAATTAAAGTTCCAAAAAATTCTAAATTTTACAACGTGGATAAGAAAATGAATGTGGGTTTCTGTTCTTGTAATTTATATACATATAAATCTGTAAATGTTTAACTCTAATTAGATTTTCATTTGCATGATCTTTCACTTATTTTGTCACTGGAGAATTGCTTCTGCACCATCCCGCTGAATTGTATCCAGGGCCAGGTTGGGTGTGTGTGCCAAGAGGGTCTGCGCATTTGCAATGGGTATTATTGAACTTTCTGTGGACGCAAGTGCACAGATAGAAGAGGTTTAAAGTTGGGCTTACAAAAACGTTAAGCCAATAGGACCAAAGCCTTGCGTTGTAGATGTTAGTCAGCCAATAGCCTTGCAAAGTGGGAGGGATAGGGTAGCACAAGTCCTCGGCTAAAGGCTTAAAACAGCGTGATGGGTTGGTATGAGGGGGTCGCATTGGGCCATGTTGCAGTCTTTGCATTCCGCCCCACAGTGGGAAATAAACGATTGTATTCACATCCAACTGCATCTAATTTCTGCTTGCACCATTTGTATAGCAAATGAATCGTAAGAATGCGTATTTTACTCCTTACTGTGCGCCTTTATAAAACCATTCAATCTGTTCCATTTGGAAAAGGACATTTTACAGTTTTTCTCCTTTCCATCTGCTCAACCCCGCCTCACTGAATTTCTGACACTGATGGACATCAGTTTGGAAAGGCGTGTGGCATTTTGTGCCTTAAATAGATATTGCATCTTCAAGATTATTATGCTTGAACACTTCCAATCCATCCTGCAGCAAATAAAGCCAATAAAGACACAGCTAAGCCGGATCTGATAACGGATTTAGCCTCCTAAAGACACAGCAGATCAGACATTTCACTGTCCTGTTCCTATTAATCATGAAAGTAAATAGTTCCCAAGTTAATGCACAGAGAGTATAATGATCTATTATATTGTCTTAATTACATGTGGGTTGTTTCTGCACAACAAGGATCCGAAGAGTGGTATTATATCTATCTCTTTCTCTGGCTATTTATGTATCTATCCTATCTGAGTGTGATTAAGGACTGAGTTCATTTTAACACAGTAACAACTCTTACTGTTACAAAATATAGGCGAGGTATTGCTTTATGCAGATTACAAAAATCTATTATTAATATTACTATTGTCTATTATTTTCTAATCTAAAATATGTCAGTATTATATATATATATATATATATATATATATATATATATATATATATATATATATATATATATATATATATATAGGTTTGGTAGGTGCAGGTGAATTTGTTGTCCTAAAACGCAATCTAGTGGTCAATCCTCGAATTACAAGGTATAAAGATTATGTACAATATGAAACGTATATCCTACTGTATACTATATTTATGTAAATGATATCAACATTTTTGTATAAAATTCATATCTAAAGCACCTACATAAACCGAGCTTTATTCTACGCAGGAAAGTCTAACCTTTTATAAATGGATTTTGTTTGAAGAAATATTGTGAATAAAATAGTTACAATGCCCTTAAGTGTTTAGTATTTTGTCATTCTTATGTGTTGCTTTGTTACATAGTGTTTTAAGTAACAAACATAAATGCAATGCATTGAATTTAACACTATTTAATAAAAATATGAATAAGATTCAAATATCATTAAATCATAAAGCTTAACTCTCCCACAAAAAACGTTTGTTTAGTTTTGTTATTCAGTAAGGACCTTAACAATACAATTATTTCCAGAACTTGTTTTGCAAATGACAAAAGACGGAAAAAACAAAAAGATAATAATAACGATACATTTAAGCTGTCTCATACTTTTCACTAGATGGCAGCACAAATCAAAGCAAAGGAGACAGGCTGAAAAAAATCCATAACTTCAGTTCATTTAAACAACCCAATTCAATCAATACGAAGTGTGCAGAATGAGGTTGTGCTGAGAGCTACTGTAACTGACTACCACACTTAAGTAAAACATGAACACAATTTAATACCAGCAACCACAAATCAATCAGGTGGACTGAAAGTCAGAAGTGTATCTAACAAAATATGGACTTCATGCATTTATTTATTTATTTTAACTTAGTCAGAAACATAATGTGTGCATCTCAGTTAAAATACATGGACCTTTCAGTTCCCAGTGACAGAAGAAGGAATCAACATAATGTAGACTAAAAACGACAAAAGGTATTTCTTTGCTGGCAGCTGTGATACAGGAGCATTTTTCTTTCCTTTTCTTCTTTGTTGCTGAGTGAGCTTGGGGGTGGTGGGGGGTGGGAGAGATGGGGGGTGGGAAGCTAGGGTTATGGTGCAGAAGAAAATCCAAAGTGCTTTCCCAGCAAAATCCTTTCCCGAGCCCCAGCCATCGATTAACAAACTCCCTCTGTAATCTCTTCCATGGGATTCGACACCAGGCAGAGGAGGGAAGGTAGCCTGTAATCTCGTGATAGGCAATTATGCTGTGAGCCTGCTGCAATTCCAAAAAAAAGATTGAGTTCACAGGCAAGGTTGGGGGGACAGGGACCTGTTAATAGTCACTCTGGGAGGCGCAGAGAGCTGAATTAGGAAGAGTTTCTGCTTCGGCAAGGGTAATCAGGAAAAGGCTCATTAGCACACCCCAGGAATCCCCTAACGAGTTGGTGGTCCAGTTAGTATCGCCCTGGCTATTGATTTGCTTAATCAAAGCTCTCCACTTGTGCGCTAGTCTTCATAGCTCAGTAATAATATTTTATGCTCTGAGTCTCCAGGTAATCGTTTCTGTGCAGGCCTAGCCCATCAAACTCACCGAATTTGCTGAAATCTGCAATGTAGACTCAGATGAGCTGTGGAAAAATACTGTGAGTTATTACACTGCCAAGCGGTGCAGCACTCATCCTGTCTCTACCCGAACACCGTTTCGGCTTAAATTTGGTATATTTTCATAAGCCGTACTGAAAACTGGAGTCATAACCAAGTCTCGATGTGACCTGGAAGACTAGTTCAACAACAACAATAGCAATATTTCTTTGTACACAAAACAACAAGGGCTACAGGCAAAGTGCAGACTGCTGAAATCCAGGATATTCCCTCTTCTTTTGTTTCCAAACCTTGCCAGTGTTACTTTTGTTTTGCTTTCACACCCAGTTGGTTCAATAAATGCTTCACATTCTCCTAGACCTGCGCTGAGGGGTTGCAGTGTCAAACAGGTGTATGGACTGATTGCACTACAATAATTGTACATATCAGGGAACTCGTCTTCTTCTGTGCTATGGTGGGCTGTAGCTGTAGGCCACTCGTTAATTAACAATCGGCCACTGCAAATTGTGTCTGTACTGCAGATAGAGGTAGACAATGAAAAGCCATTTAAAGACCATTTCAAAAAGATAACGCCCATAGAATATTGTGTGTGCGTGAGGCATAATAAAAAATACAGACCCCAAGCCCTTTTTGGATATTGGTAAAGCATACTGATCAGACACGGGAAATCTTATTTTTGGGTACAGACAGAAGGGGGTTAATCTTAATTGAAGAATATGAATCCAATCAAATAAATAAATCAGGCAAACAAACATGAGTGCAATTATACAATACTCCAGTCTTTACCTTAATAGCTTTCAGAGCAATCAATTAAACCTAATAAAAAGTGATCAATTTGCAGCCTTGTCGGAAATTGATTAAATGGTTGTTTGATTTTGCCTCATAATGAAAGAAGCATGACCATCTGTTGAGTCCCAAATTTTCCCTTTTACCTCCGCCTTGCCTTTCTGAACATAAGAATAATTTCACAGTGCCGGTCCCAGCAATGCACTTGAAATAGGCAGAGACCATATCAAAATATCCGTGGGGGATGGAAAAGGAACTCCATTGTAAGGATCTTTAGTGTGACTATTTGATTTGGTTATGGATAGACTTGCGTTACGATCAGGTATAATTAAGTATCAGGTATTCAGCAAAAGGTATATATGGTTTCTGTTACTTTTAGGTTGTTTCTGAGCTCTGTGTTGACTAAAATGAAAGCCCCTGTTAAAGATCAGCTTGGTATTTCTGCTTTAATCATTGATTGGGTGAAGACTACATATGTTTTGGTGACTTTGGTGAGTTTGGGCTGTAGTTAGTGCTACATTTCAAGATGGAATCCACCTACGCTGTATTTTACCAGAGCTGAGTCCCTGCCCAGAAAGCAGGCTTCACAAAGACATACGGGGGTGAGGAGTATTCATATGAGGTATGAATTTGCTAAAGAATGTGGTCCTCTATCCTGCAGTGACATGGTTACAAATTGATCCACCCCCTGGAGCAGTTGTGCGTCTAAGACAGGCCTTACTGGAGCTTTTTCATCCAGGTCAACTAAAGCACTGCACGGTTCATGCTACTCTGTATGCTTTCACAAATCACCAGCAAGGGGGAAAAAATATATTTTAAAAAGTGATGTTCTGTTTTGGAAGGCAAAGGCAGTGTTTGCATGTCTAACCAATTGTATGCTCCCACACAAGGCATTTGTATGCATTTATTCCTGAGTTCCTTGTTCCATGTGAATGCTTTATTTGGTTTACCGTGTTATGTGTCTCCCCCCCTTAGCCCACCCGCTCCCCCCCAACACACTCCACATTATTTGCTTTTTATAGCCGACTCTCAGCCCTGCCTGAGAGGACTCTCTGCGTTTGGCTGTGAGGGGGTTTTGAATCAATTAAAAATCATACTGTCATTGGGAGAGTGCGTGTATGCGAGTGTCAACTTTCCCATGCGTAGCATCACTTGCATGTGTGTGTGTGTGTGTGTGTGTGTGTGTGTGTGTGTGTGTGTGTGTGTGTGTGTGTACAAGGAGGTGGGGGGTTGTGATTCAACTCCTATTGTGGAAACTAGCCCTGTATGTGCCTGAACAGACTTCCACCTCTGCTTTGCAGTATAGTGGTGTATGCCGCCCAGTAGAGATGAGTTTTAAACCTCTAATTACATTCTCTAATAAATACTGACGAAGAAGGTCACAATTATAGTTATATATAGATATATCCTTTAAATCTTTTTAAAGCTCAAGGTACCACTGCCTGGACAGTACACTGACTGAGCCAAATTGACTGAGTCAGAAATCAAGGAAGGACAAAGGAGCAAAGGAGGACTCCCACATTAAAAAGAAAAAAAGAAAAACATTTACTGAGATACTTGATGGTCAGGTAACAAGTTATTGTATGAGATGATCAGGGTATTCAGGGTAAGTATTGCCAAGTATTTGTATCCTACAGCTTTGGGACATTTATGGACACAAATCTCCATGCATAAAATGGAACAGATTATTATTAGTATTAGGTGACTAAATTAAACAAGCATTTCTGTATGTTAATAAATAAATACACGAAAGAATGATTCAATCAATACATAAATACATACTTACTGTACATACATCAACACATAAATTGTCATATATGCTTTCAATCAGCTGGAACCTTTTCACTTTGTCTCCGGACTGACATCAGTGTTGAGAAAATTCTGGAAAGACATTATTGATAAATAAGGAGAGTTTAATGAACGACTAAATTAATCATCAAATCACAATGCTTGAACTGAAGGATGTGAGTGCTCTTCGACTCCTACAGAGCATACATACACATTCATACATCTTGAAAGTTAGTCACTAGGACTCTCAATTCTCCAAAATGAAGTCAACCTTTTCTTTGAAAGAAACCATGAATTGACTTAGGCTGAAATTTGTATCTTCGCTATTGATAAAACCAGCTTCCAGCCCCCCCACCCCCACCCCCACCCCCACCCCCAGCCCTGCACCGCACATTTCCGCATGTATCATTGATGCATCACTGGTTTGAGTTCTCCCCCATGCTTTGCTTTTGTGCCCTCAGGTGAAGTCAGTGTGCATGAGAAAGTTGCGTAAAATAGCCCAACACTTCAAATGCAATAGGCTCCCTGACACGATGTATTAAAATGTTGTGACAGCATCTACCTCTCTAGCTGCGCTGACCTTTTTTCCCCCATATCTGAGCAAAAGTCTTTATATTTTAATGTTTTTTTTTTTATTATTATTATTATTATTATCAGTTATTGCCAATCCCTCTTGCAAGTCTGTGCCATAGGTTTCCCAGATGTGCAGGTCACGTCAAAAGACACAGGGTTTCTGTTTAGTCTCCACACTTGTGTTGCATGTGGTCAAAGTGGTGGAAAAACTGCCCTGCAGACTCATAACACTAGCCACCAAATAATAATAATAAAAAAACACCTTGAAGAGGTTGCTATGGGGTTAGTGCACAAACCAAATTAGCACAGTGGGTTAATGCCATTTTACAGAGCTTTACACACCAAATCTGGGGAAACACACACATCATGTTTCACCTTCCAGACACTTTAATAGACCCAAAAGTTCAACATCCTTATTTTAATTTATTTTGCTTTGTCTTTGTCTAAATAAAATCGTGTCGTGATTTGTGGCGAGATCAATGCCGTGCAATTTAGAAGTGCCTCGTTAAAGGAAATTTCCAACAAACTCTGATTTGACGTCATTTTCTTGTTTTGCTTTTTGCTGATGCTGACTACAATGAGGCACTAACATTGCATTTGCACAACGTGGTTAGAGTACTCCACTACTTAGCCATGACATATAGCCTCATCAGTGTTGAGCTAAACGTTGCTATTAACGAGCACTTTCGGAATCTTCTACAAAGCTGAGTAGGTAAACCGTGGACCTGCTTAGCAATCTTTAACAATTATTGTACTATTAGAAAAATCATTGAATTGAACATTGCCCTAAAAACAGAGCCATACAAATTTTACGTTGATGTAAAAATTATATTTCGTACACACATTCTGCATCCAGGTCTCTCACCCATATTTTAGCAAGCACAAATTGGTCTCAGGCCTTACTTTTAAGCTAGTTTCCCCTTTAGAATCTGATTTATTCTTCAGAAAGCATGCCAACTCATTTTGGCCATTCTAATATACATGTATGCTTTTCAGACATCTGCTTTACAGTTGATGATAGTTACTGACCTAGATATACATAATTGTTGACCTCTCCTAGCTTGATGTCACATATACTAGCGTATAACCCAACATATGCTCCTGCAAATATTTTTGTTTGTTTGTGCATCTAGCTGTGTGTGCATGCTGCCACCTCTGCTCAATATCCTCAGGGGAAAGTAAATTTACTTACAGCCTCTAGTGGCACTGTCACAAAGCGTAGTATTTTTCCTTTCCTTTTTCCCCCTTTTTTTCCTTCTCTTCCCTCTTTCTTTGATTCAAGGACTGAAACGTGAGCATGAATCTTTTACTACCCAATCCATCAATTTCACCCATGGATTTGGAGGATTTCTCCCGGGGAGTGCTGTGAAATAAGTCAAACAGCATCCATTATAAAGGGAGCAGCAAAAAAAAAAAAAAAGACCCAAGGTGTAAAGCAGCTAGGACCTGCAAAAATTACACCACATCTAAAGCATTGCACCCTGGGGAAAAGATGTCCCTACTGAGGAAATAGTGAGTGGAGGAATGTGGAAGGAAAATTTAAAAAAGGCAAAATAAATACGGTATAGTGTGAATCTTCATACATGATGGTAAACATGTTGGAAATTAATACATGCATGCATACATACATAGGGAAAACAAATTATACATGAGCCTGCTGAACATGTCAACAACATTTCTGTTTTGCAAACCTCAGATAAAAGCTTTTACATGAACATTTAGGGTGCCCCCTTAACAGCAGATTGTTTTGTTTTGGCATGTGAAATCTCACTAGAGTTATGAGGATATTTAGGAGGAAGCCAAGATTTTAAAACATTGATCACATCTACTAATTTTTTTTTTTTTTTTGTGGGGGGGGGGGGGAGGAGAAAACATGCTGTAAACTTACCAGGGAAGAAAATGAAGCTTGTATCAACCAATTACTACAATGTTAATCAATGTATGGAAAATGTTTTGGACACTTTGTTTCGGGTCCAGTTGTATCAAACAGCTCATCAAACCATCAGGGGCGGTTCTTAGGGGGGGCCAGGAGGTGCCCCTGTGACAGCAAGTTTGCCCCCCTCTATGGCCCCCCTAACTAGCACTGCAGACAGAACACTGTTAGCACAACCCCCCCGCTATCACCGCGGACAAAACATAGTCAGCACCCCCAACACCCACCCCCTGCTAGCATAGCGGACAAAACACCCCCTACTTCAACACCGCAGAGAAATTGATGGCCCCCCTAATATTACAACTGGCCCCAGTCAGGAACCCCAGCAGAAATGGTCTATAACCACCACTGTACCCCATCAGGACTGTGGTTACAATTGATAATATAATCTGTATTGGGCTCCAACCCATCACTGACAGAGTGAAACTGAACAGACACCCACGGCCTGCTATTATCAGCAACATGCTCAAACCTGCTGAGTCACACAGCCCCAATGCTGTTGAAAGTACAAAACAATGAATAATAATTGAAACATTTAGGAAATACAATGCTAAACTGAAGAAAATAATAAGATAGGTATAAATCAGTGCATATCTTATTTGATCTTTTGCCTTGCCTTTAAATCCTTCCTTATTAAATATATTTGTTGGCCTACTGAGTGGATTTGTGGTTTGCCAGTTCAATCCCAGTTTATGTAATTTGCAGATTGTGACCGTGAGTGTGGCTGGGATTTGGAGGGTCCCAATCGTACTTCCTACTTCCACCAGTGTGGTGGCGACAAGCCAAGATGCATTAGCACAATTAAAAAAAAAAACGTAGGGGGGAGAAAATAAAAAATAATTGGCGATTTCAAATAAAATAAATCAATAAATATGTATGTATTCCCAACACATCTATAACCTTCTGACCAGGACATCTTTTACAGGAGGAGGGAAACCTGCGTCTCATTGTGCATGCATCAAGGTGTACGTTTCAGAGATGATTTGCACTCCACTTGACGGCCCCAGGTAGCAGTTAATTCCTATAGATCATTTGGCACATAAAACCTAGCAAGCTTTCCCTTAGAGCCCCAGCTAGTTGGTTATTAGTGGCTAGCTTGTAGGACCTTAACTAAATGAGGTGAAGAGAATTATGGCCTGGGAATAAACACAGCAGCGGCCCACAGAATGATTAATTTGTCCTTTCCGTAGCACTCCAGTGTGGGAGGTATAAATAGACTCAAGGGACGACAGGGTTTGCCACATTAAAAGACTGGTGGCCAATATGTAGGTTGTCCCTAATGGGGTAGAAGATGCAGGAGGGCATTCTCTAGTTTAGAAGCTGTTGAGATTAACATATTTCTTTACTGCACACCATTCAAAGTGAAGAGTCTAGAGAAAACAACAGCAATTACCTGGATTTTTCTTTTTCCTGCCTACAAAACTTTCCTCTGGCTTAAAAAACATTTAAAAGATAGGAGTAGCCAACAATAAATGATCACGTTTTTCACAAATCAGGTAGCCACTCAAGCAAAACAAATTACATTTTCCTCATCCAAATATCCAAGCAACGTGAGGTCTGTGCCCTGACCTTTCTGAAAACTCCTTACCCCAAAAAACACAAGACCCTGACAACAGCTCCTAGCCTTCTGGCTCTCGTCTCTCCTTTTGACACATGGCAAAACATCCAAGTGATTTAAACTCAGTGCTCTGCAACAACTGAAATTACGACACAATAACACCCCTGTGTTCCTGGAGACCCTTCATGGGTGAAAGTGTGAGGTGGGCGATTGCTTCGCTGGAGGCTCCTGTGGTTTATGGTGGGGAAAAGGAAAACTAATTTCGGCAGCTGAACAACACGCACTCAGGCTGCAGTTTTCTTTTCTTACTTTCTTCATGAAAGGAAATCCAATGACCCGTACTACACATCTACCCTGGGAATGGGAGGCAGATTGTAGTGAGGGCAACACACTCACACCACAGACTCTAAAAGGGTGACTGTCCGTGAGAGTATGTTGGATGCAATGGAGTGACATATTACAATGTCAGAAGTCTGAAATCCTTCATTTAAACAGATCAGCACAAAATATGACTACACTGCTCCATGCACTATACAGTAGGCCAGTGTTCCTCAAATTCCTTACTACTAACAAAAAATAAAGCAGATTCAAGGAAGAAATAAAGAGACCTCCGCCAATCTTTTTCACATCTTTTTTATTATTATATATATATTTTATATATTATAAAGAATACATTAAAAATACATTTGATTCCATGGCAGTAGTTCTATTGTCTTTCTGTTTATTCATTTCAGACACAGAAATGTATTATTTTGAGTTTTCAGTTCCGCCTTTAAAACAGAAGAATAATAATAATAATTTAAAAAATGACATCAAATATTTGGCAACACACATGGATCATTTAAAGGCATTCATGTATTATCGTAGGTATGCGCAAGAACATTGGACCCATTGGTCAGCATTTAAACATGTTATGAACTGGATTTTTATTGATTACTTTGAATTGCCCATAGTAAATAGAAAAGCTATTATACTTTTGTAAAAGCAAGTCTGTCTTAGGTCAGTTCTTAGATCTTAGCCAGATACATACAGCATAAGCTATGAGGAGTGCATCACCTTACAAACTGTATGCAGTGCAACTTTAAAAGTAACTAATGATGATAGATTTTAGCAGTGGTGACACCCCCGCCACACACATACACACATTCACCCCTACTTCCGTTATGGTACATTTTGTAAAAGTGTAACTGTTATTCTTGTTTTCTTCAATACTAAAGTCATACATGTTTTCCCTTTTATCTCCCCCCAGAGAACGGTGTATTTTGACAGTCCAGTGTGTTACATTAGTGGCAAGTTTAAATATAGTCAGATTGTGTAACCTATTTCAGGAAATGTCTGAATGTAAGTTGGCATCTGTCTTGCTTCGAGGCTAAAGCTAGAGATTTGTTTAATTCCAAAGATTATATATATATGGTATATATAATTTCCCCCTCCCATTGTTTAGAAACACATAGAGACTCATGCCTCAGAAAGCATTGCACGAGGGCATAAAGCTGGCTCCAGTTTTGGTCAAAACAGAAATAAAACATGCTTTTGTTTTCCAGAAGGGAATACACGAAAAGTAATGTTTGATTTAAAATGCATATGTCTGAAGTCTTGCATATGTCTGAAGTCCTTTAGGTTTACGATTGCAACAGTTGCAGATTTAAAAGAGATGGAATAAAATGGGTTCCCAGTGTAACATTAAGTCAGTTACATCTGTCTGATTGGGCAGATTGCACTAATACAGCTCAGGTCAGTATACAGTATGAATTTACTCAAATAGTTCCCATCCGACGCATAGTGTCTGTTGATTCACACATTATAGAGATACAAAAAATACTGGATGGGGAAAAGGCAGTTGGGTGGAACATAAAATATCCAATTGGTTATTGTGAAGGCATTCAAATAAATAAATAAATAATAACAACTGTAACACTTTATGTTACTATGTCATTTATAAATGATTGGTACATTGTTTATAATACAGTTTGGGGAGCTGCCAAAACACAATTTTGTTTAAAATCTGTATTATAAATGATAAACCATATCTTATAAAGGTTTATTGATCATCTATAAATTGAAATATTAATGGTTTGTAAATAGTAACTGTTTTATCAATTACTTACCAATCATGTATTAATGTCACCATAATATAGTGTTACCATAATAATAATAATAATAATAGTTTACTTTGTTCTGACAGCACTGCTTAATAAATACAAAATATAATTACCTAATCTGACCATTTGTACAATCTGAAGACAATTTGTACTTGGACAGAAACTCTGAACACTTGTCTTGAGTGTAACCCAAGCCATTCTCTCTGAAAGGGAAATGTCAAAGCGCTATTACAAGTGTTCTGTTTGGCCCTTTTCTACCTAAATAAATACAAAATAAAAACAGGATAGTTTGTCATGGCAAAGGAAATAATGTGAACCCTGTGAAAGATGTGGAGGGGAAGGGTTGTAGGTTGCCCTTTCAAAAGGACTGAATGTCTTGTTCACTGACTATACAAAGACACCATAAGAGCTAATGAACTGGGCGTATTATTCCTGTCTGTGCACAGCTGCTTTTTCAGGAAGCCAGGGAAAGTTTTCATGTGTGTTTTAGTTTGTGCCTGGCAAAGATCAACATTTTGGAGCAACCCTGATCACCAGGAATGGCTTGTTCATGATTGTTCCAAGGTAAGTGATCACAATATTGTTGTTTATTTCCTTGTAAACTGTCTCCCTGAGACCCCTTCCCTGAAAACGTTTAATTTTATCCCTCTGCGTCATTTACTTTACAAAGCGCTCAGGCTTGTTCCTGTGTGATAAAGGCAATTCAATTGTTAATACAATGCTGATTAAATACTTTTCTGTTGTGACAGAATGTAGAAAGTTCCATTTCAGTG
The DNA here is from genome assembly GCF_036373705.1 of Amia ocellicauda. Lineage (NCBI taxonomy): Eukaryota > Metazoa > Chordata > Actinopteri > Amiiformes > Amiidae > Amia > Amia ocellicauda. The sequence continues at coordinate 13,957,059 of NC_089854.1, read as the reverse complement.
TTTTGAAAAAATAATAATAAATACAATAAAATATATATTTCATAGGTCATAATTATGGCACATATCAAATTCTGTTATTTGCTGTTTCAGTATAATTTGGCACACAATTAATAGTATTACTATTATTACACTTTTTATCATAAACAAGTTAGCCAAGACATTTTAATTTACCATAAGCTACCTTTCTCTTTGTTTAGTAAGTATAAAATTCCTCCCCATGTTGTGCCTATACCTCCTCCATGCACACACTCACTCACAGACACACACCATTCCCCAGCAATAATCACCTTTAATTCTGGGGTCCTCTGTAGGTAATGCAAGACCTGCAAGCAGCTTCATTTACTGCACCTCAATAAGAACGTATTCCAGTAGCACAGTAATCCTGCTAAATGCAATATGTTGGGAGTAGTGTTGCAGACTTGATTAGAAAAAAATGAAAAGAAAAGCTAAGTAAAAAAAAAAAAAATCCATGTCCTCAAGATAACTTGTGAACAGGCAAAATGCATAACTAAGATACATCATAAAAGCATCCTAAACATCAACAACACAACACAACTCCTAACTTAAAACTTGTCATCTTTAGGGGACAGGATGCACTGGAGTCGAATGACCTGTAGTTAAAGTGTGTTATTACCTTTACTTATTGAAAGAAATGTGGACATTGCAATTCTGACTTTAGAAGTGCTTGAGGTGATACACATCATACAAATGTACCATAGATTGAACTTAGGCTGAACAGAATTTGATCAAAAAATTATTACTATGAAATGGGGAAACCCGTGAAGAAATAGTATAAATGTTGGGAAAATGGGAAATGGATCACCAAATATCGAAATAAGATTTGTGGTGAGTATTACATGGTAAGGACAGATTAAAAAACAACAACAATGTCTATACAAAAATATTTGATCCATTCTCAACAAAAGCATTGATGTTTTCCTGGTTATTGACAAGTGGATAATTGGCAAATTGGTCAAACTCAGCGTGTGATTCAGTGACTATGGTCTGGGCAGTGTACTGGTAGTGGAGAATAAGGTATGCCATATTATTTAATTTATTTCCAAAATTGGTTTAAGTTTGTTAAACTGTGTTTTTGCTCTATTTGTTCCTAATGTAACTCACTGAGAAAACTATAAACTACAATAAAACAAATAAATACAATTTCCCATATCATTATGTTTTTGGTTCTTGTTCTTCCTTGTCATAAAAGTTTGCTTTAAAAGTCCACTTGCTCAGACTTCTATACTGTACGTTTGGTTGCATTATTAAGGACAAGGCCTCTGCATTTACAACAGAAACCGAAGATGGATAAAACCTCCTCAACACAACACAATCATACAAATGACTTCAAGCAGTGTACCATCTGTGCCACCAAATTAAACATAATATCCAGATCAATCTACATAATAAACTGTGCATACAAACACAGAACGTCAAAAGGAATAAGCAACGGCATACTCAGTATCAGAGTGTAGCTAAAATGTAGATTTGTTCCCCCAAGCACATTAATATTAAGCGGTGTAAAAATATTTCAGCATACCACAAAATAATTGATGTATTCAAAACTAAATCACCCAACAGTTATCACATCTAAGATATTTCTGCCTGAATTTGCATGGCAGGGCAATGTGGGGATCATCATCTGTGAGTTATATAATGTTTCAGGCTTGCAGTGATTATTACACAATAAGCGTAATACGCAATTATTTCGCCATTACGGAATACCCAATAAAGCTAACCGCAGAGAGTAAGGCTCTTTAGCTTGTTCCGTAAATTTGGTACCTGTTCAGTAAAACAATGTACTGTGCATTAGAAACATTCCACATTTCTCTGACTTTTCACTCATATCAGCTAACATGGACTATGTCAGCACATATTGCATTTTTTTTCAAGTAATACTGCCTTCCTTTTCAGCTAAATCAATTTTTGTAAAGCATCATAAAGTCTTCATCCACGTTAGGGTAGCAGGGTTACGTGTCAGGTGTATGTCGATAAAGCTGCAATATGTAACCATACAGTCTGACTTCCTTGTAAAATATTGCTAAGTCAGACCTTTTTTTGTTGGAAACATGAGAGGAATACAAGTAGAGTTGCTACATCTATCCATGGGGAACAGATGGCTTCGTGTTTGCTTCAGGCCATTTCCACGACTGGATTGCGTTTGCTGTAGACCTCTCAACATGTTTTATTTATTTAATTATTTATTTTACCCACAGTAACTTCACACACTCAAGCTAGCAATTGGTAGCAAAACAAACAGCAAACGAGGAAAGACACAGACGTTCCGTCTTCTTCATTGTGAAGCACGTTTCAAGCCTCCACATTTTCGTTTGTTTGGGGAAATCAAAGTTGGACCACTACCCTAATAGCACACATGTACACTGAAACTGTATACCATGTAAGATCCTTGCAGCATTTTCAGATTGGTTTTGTTGAAAATGGTTGGAGCCTTGTGATATTTACATTTGGTCTGTTGTATTGCACAGGTTACTATGACTGGTCAGCATATGCCATTGTGTGTCAGTTTAATCCTTTATACCCAAACCACTGCAAACAAATTAAGAAAACAGGAACCACTTAAGTTTCATTGTTGTACATGGGTCCGGAACATCGGACTCAAGTAACTTATTTTTATCTTATGCATTTCTTAACCGTGATTAAAATAAGGTTTTTTTGCACAATTCTCCGTAGACTTGGGGACACTCATAAAAACTCATATCATTCATAATGTAATCTGCAAATTTCCAGCATTGCTTAAAGAATCCAAGTTCCTCATTCCCCATTTTGATCCCCAAAATGTTTTAATCACTTAAATTGCATTAGCCTGCCCTGTGCTTTACATATAGAGTGAAAGAGCATCTATTTAAGGATTGTCAGAACAGCAATGGGTTTTCAGAAGACAGAGCTGGAACGCAGTTTTTGTGACCTAGATAACCTTTTTTATTTGTTTACTGTATGACTTCTCAAAAGGAAGGAACACTCGATAGATTGATTTTGCCATTCATATTCAAGTATGTTTTGGAAGCATTGGAGCTCGACCTAAATTTTACAGCAAGGCGAGCAGCTTTTGGGATTGTAGGCCCTTGAGAAAAATCAAAATCAAAGTCAGATACGCTACATCGTAGGGAAGCATTTTCTTTTTTCTTTATTTTGAAACATAATTAAAAGTAGGAAGTTGCTGTGAATTGTTTCTTGATCCCAGAAAAGACCTTGACTTCAAATATCCACATATTTGCTAATATCATAGAAGCATAAAAAAGTTATTCCCTTTCCAAGATGTCATTACCCAGTTAACCAGCAACTGTGAGGACAATATTGGTGGCCAGTTGGATTCGCTGATGAAATCAGTCAACAGCGGAACTGTGTATATATAGTTGGCAGTCTGCTTGGCATTCTTGTTTCCTACAGTTTAACCATGTAATGCTGGGGAAATATTGGTACCATGTGTGAGTAATATTGGTGACATATAACTGTGGCTGTTGATTTAATTCAACGTGACCATAACTAGATGAATTTCTGTTTTTTGTACAGTTCCTTTTCCAGGTGAAAAAGTGCTCAACACAATCAGGTTGTGTAAGAGCATTGGGATTAATGTATAACAGTAAAATAAACACTGATGTATGTCAATATGCCAATACTGCCCCAACACATTTCTTTTCTGTTCAGCAAGATTGTTTGTGTGTAAGGAAGGATTTTTTTTTTTTGCTGTTTTTTGACTGAAAAAGAAAAACACACCTTTGAAATACATTGCGGCTCTTACTTTTTTGTATGTTTGTTTGTTTTTCCTTGCCAAGACACAATCTCTGAAGCTGGTAGATCTATAATAATCATCATCATCATAATAATAATAATAATGCTTTCAAAATAAGTGACAAGATAACATTTTGCTTAGAAACAGCAGAAATGCAAAAGCACTCAATGGAAGTACGTGAGAGTAGAAAGATGTCCATTCTCTGCAGTTTCTGCTTTCATTATGTCTTCTCCGGTTTCAGCTTATTGGTAGAAAACAATATATCTGTAAAGTAATGTATATTGAGGCCGCCCAGAAACTGGGGCAGGCCTTGGTTTTCTGGAGGTGCTACGCAATCCTTCTGAAGTTTCACCCCACACGTCGAGGGCTCACCAACTTCAAGATCCCAGGGCAACTTCACAAGCCACAGTCCCCAAAGGCTTGCCATCGTGAGCTGGATAGAGTTCGCCATCAAGTCCCTTTAAGTCATGGCCAGTTGTGCTTCTGGATAGCCGCTAAATTGTCAATGGGAGCAAGTGGGCTGCTCCTAGCAGTGCATAAGATTAAAAAAAAAAAAAAAAACAGTGGGCAAGTGAGGCTGCAGGAGGGATGCTACTCTACAGACAGGGGCAGGAAATAATTAAATCTAATCTATTTACTAAAATAAAAAGGAGTAGAGGGGGGGCAAAGGTCACTTATAGACTCAAGAATCCTGACATTGTAGTCCAGGGTTGCAGCTGAGAGACGTTTCTTAGCAGTCCACAGTTGAGCGAGTTCTTCAACTGTTCTTCAACTGACTTCAACATACAGATTTCCTTTTTTTGTATGGATTTATTAATTTATTTTTCAATGGAGAAATATGCAATGCATCAACAGTTTTTGACAGGCACTGATTGATCTTTTTCCGTGGACTGTGGTAAGACGGTCTTTCTCATTGTTGGTCTCAATTTTCTGTTACGCTCCACGCCCCTCCCCCACCCCCCTAGCCCCTGCTGCGTCTCTCAGATGGTTGTGTAGATGTAGACGAATATTACCACCAGGAGGTTGAGGACTGTCCCGATGATGCCCAGCATGGCTAAGATCCTCTCCTCGCGGTCCTCCTTGGATTCTTCACGATCGTCGTTCGCACTGCCACCATCATTTCGTCCAGGGGGGACCATTTTTATATCAGTGTTCTTCGCCCTCAGAGCAAGCTCCACCTGCTGTTGGGGGAGGAAAAAAGAAAAAGGGAGAAATTAGGAGATTCAAGTACGGAAGAGAGACATATTGCCAAAAGATACAAAATCTTTTAAGCATCAAATGGTCAGGTATTGTTGTAATCTACTTCTTGCTGAGCATGATATGAATTGAGTGGATTCCCACCATCGATGCGTTATTCAACACTCATCACCTCTAAGTCGGCAGTTATGCAGTCGTAAGACTGAATGGAAATGAGCCGGGCGCATGGGGAATTCGGCTGGTGTCCATCTCATTCTCCGTGATGCAGGGAAGCAAGACATTATTAAAATCCTGAGAAGACTTGCCCTCCCAGTGGACAGATACTGCCTCGGAATACACTTCCAGGGCTAAGAAGGCTGTAAAACAGAGACAAGCTTTGATGAAACCTGGATTCCCTTCAACACTTATCTGGTATCGGGAAAAATTGATGTGTCAGCCTTAAACACAACTTAAACGCTCTTGTCAGATACCAAGTCATTCTATCTACTCAGCGGTTTCTAGTAATAAATAGTCAGGGTACTGTTGACTTTGGGATTCCTCCATTCAGTCAAATCCTGTTGAGGAAATTAATGCTTAATGGTTTGCTAAGCCTGATGGGAGTTTTTCATCTTAAGTCAAGTCAAGGTTTTCAGGTCTTCCAGGAAATCCCACAGAACCCCCCCCCCCAACACACACACACATTATCAGTTCTGCGCAAGATTTTGTTTTATTTTGATAATAATTAATGATTTTCTTGAGGGGCCTGTACTAATAAAAACAGAAGTATTGTATTTCAAATGCTATTTTAAAGGAATTTAATGTTACCTTATGTATAAACTCACCTACTTTTAACAGCTGACTTACATATATATCTTATATAATATGTATGGCCCTTATTGCTGCATTGTTTAAAACTATGTTGCAAATAGCTGAGTCTAGCTCTTCTTGCAAACTTGTACTTTAAACTTCCACAAGGGAAACCACAACGCAAAAGTGGGCAAGGCTGAAATATCAACTGTAAGCCTGAAGCAAAAAAACAAGAGAACAAAAAGAGTTGAAAGAAAAAAAAGAAGCCCATTAATGCACAGTGTAAAATAAGAAAGAAAAACCTCCTGTTGCCTGAGCTCCCATCCCAAGCCTCGTTATCACACCAGAATCTAAGCAAGCAAGAAAAATGATGCCTTGATGAGGCCCTTGGAAAGAAAAGTTGTGGAGATCGATGGCAGTATGTGAGAATGGGTCCGCTTATTGACAGGACAAGTGATAAGCCTCTAATCAAAGAAGAGCAGCGAACACAAATGCAGGCACTGTCGGCACACAACACATGAATCACCCACTCTATTACTGCAGGAATTGTAAATCGAGATGCGCCAGCCGTCACTTATTCCCAAAGCGGCCACCGTTTACAAATGGGAGACAAGCAGTTGTTTTTGTTTATTATTATTTTATTTTTTTAAAGCATATTGAACTCTCGTTTTTGTGAATCTCAGAGGATTGACAGATACGGGAGGTACCAGCAAATACAAACATGTTCATGGTGCAGCAGCATGCATGTTAGTAACTTATGAAGCTGATTTGAAAATATGTTATTCTGACAAGTGGGGTTGTGATACTTGTGAGCACTACTTCAGATATTCTTGTACATAATGAAACTCCACAGTCCAATTGGGAGGCTATCCATTCTATGCAAAAAAAAGTAAGAAAGAAAATATGTTTATCAATATAATTACAATGTAGGTGGGATGTACACATTTGCACTACGTAACTAGTCGCATTTCCCTATGTTGAAAGTAAGTCAGAAAGGTCGAAACCTGACACTACATTGGAACCTTTTGTTTAAAGGAAATTAAAGTGTCCGTTACAAGAAAAATAGGAAGGTTTTTGTTTTCTCTGCAACAATCTCAGCTCCACTTTGATCCTCCTTTTCCCTCCTCCTGACTGAGAGAGTGTTGGCAGTGGAGCTCAAGACCTCTGTTCCTGCCACTTTTGATCCAGTGGACTTTGCCGGTAATGTGAAATGAAGTCGATGTCAAGCTGATGCTTCATAATGCTGCGCAGATCTAATCAGGGACAGACAGTTCTGTGCTACCTTGTCGTTGGGGGAGAAATCAGAGTGGCCGAGTCACTGGGGGCTCACAGACCAGGATGGACGTCCCACTTTGGCTTCTCCTGTTATCAAGTGGCAGGAGAGGTGAAAACAACAGACAAACAAGCAAGCAAGCAAACAAAGGCTCTCTTTCTCATTCTTTCCTTTGTAGAACAATACTAATACAACTACTACTATTATTATTTGTATTTGTATTATTATTATTAGTAGTAATAGCAGTAATAATAATAGAAAGTCTCTGATCGTTCACAGCAGAAGGAGCATGAGGGCTTCAAACGTGGACATCACCTCCTTACATGCTGATGTGATTTAGTCATTCAGTGATGAAACAAGATTAGTTCCAACCCAATTAGGGGAAATAAACTCAGCATCTAGCTCTCAGACTCTTGTACATTGCAGTTGGCTATAGCTTCTTGTGCTACTGCTTCTGCAAAAATCTATTAAAAAACAAACAAAAAAAAGAGAGGGGGGGGAGAGAGAATGATGAGGGTTCTGAAGAGTCCACAGGCTGATTTGTAACAGGATCTGTATGCGACAAATCCAATCACTGTGCTGTATTCCACGGGCACAACTGCACTACCCTCTCCCCCACGTCTCATTCCCTCGGCTGCGGTTGGCCGTCTCGTTTCCTGTCTGCGGCTTATTCTTTAACTGGGGTTGGGAAATTTCATGGTGCAATTCAAATGCTCGCTGGCGGCTGCGGTTTATTTTTGGAGAGGCGTCAATAAAATGTGTCCTCCTTCGTTGTTGGAGGGTAATAAAAAATTATAGAAACGGGGCCAAAATGTCTTTGGGCTTCAGTGCCGCAGGATGTGATAGTAGAGGTCTGTCAATGAAGGAGTGCTAGGCTGGGATGAAACCCTTAAAATGAATTAAAATATAGAGCCTAGGAAGCAGACATTGCTACCTGGGTATCTACCTTCTCCTTCTAGAGAGAAAAATAAAAAAATAAAACTAGGTTTTGTAGGAGGTATCTCTGATTCATATTCATATATATATATATATATATATATATACATATATATATAGAGGGATTTTGGTAACACTTTATATTACGGTGTCACATGTATAAATGTTCAATAAACCTTTATAATATATGATTTATCATTTATCAAAATCAAATTGAAACCAAAATATAAAGGTTTATTCATAATTTATAAATGGAATTATGAATGGTTTACTGTTTTATAAACTAAACTATAAGACCAATCATTTATTAACAACACAGCAATATCAAGTTTTACCAAGATATCTTATGTTTGTCAACAATTATTATGAATAATAATAAATATCATGAATTGGAATCAAATTTACCCATGGGCAGCATATTTCAAATCTGTATTTTAATCTATTTGTATATTTCAGCCAGCCAATTCTGTGTTATTAGCTTGACATAGACTGGAACACCTGACATCTCGTTTAAACCATGTATGTATCTCTTTGTCAGAATAAAATAAACAAAACACTGACTGCTAATGGTAATGCAAGTTCTCTCAATATCCTGGCCTTCCACTGTTTATACAAATGCAGAACTTCACCACACCGCAAATTCTTAATTAGTCAGCTTCTGTTATGATACGTTTTAGAGAGCATCTCAGAAATACTATCATTGTTTGGGAATTTCAGAGTATAATCCTTGAGGTCCATCTCTTCACTTATTCCTTTTGATTGAAAACCATGGGGACCCAATCCGGAACTTTTAGTGAAGAGATTAACGCAAAGACAAAGATACTGCAACTCACATCTCAGTTCAGTGGATGCAAATACAAATCAGCACTTTGGACAGCGACTCATCCAAAGCCTGGGCTTGGTGTAGCCACCTTGAAAAGTAACACAATTGCTGCTGTGGGTGAGTCATACTCTGGGCATTACGAGTCATTGAAAAGGACAGAAAGGGTTATTCCAAAGATGCCGTCTGGCATTTTTGCTGTGCTCATCCTGCTGTTATAGCCCACTTCAAAGTCTACTGTTGACGCCTCAAATTGGCTTAGCTCTATAAATGCAATCGTCCCCTCTTCCCCCACACACCTAGTCAACCTGCTCAGCACCCCATATCTCAAACTGGCAACTTCTGTAACTAGTAATATTAAGGATCTTGCAATAGACATGGGAATAACATAAGAATTCTAAATAGGTTTATTTACAAGAATCATGTACAGAAATATCCCCAGCATCCCCCTTTCTCTAAGAGTTGTGTCAGGAAATGCAGGCAATTGACTTTTGCTTGCACCAAAAAGAGATAAGGTAAAGTCATGAGAAAAAACACACACAAAAGAATTGCAGGAGGTAGGTCTTTAGACGTTGGCAACTCCCCTGTCTGCCCTTACTTTGTTTCTACCACACAGCATCTCACATTTTTAATTTCCATGTAATTAATTATGAATTTAATACAGATAATAAGCTATGGTTAATGCTCTACAACAAAGTTTCAAAGAGTTGAATTGATGTATTAATTTTGAGGTTCCGCATTTTCAGTGGAATGACTGGTGAATACACTTTGGAGTCATGTCACATTGGAAGGTACACAATAATTAGAAACTAAATTAATTACTGTGCCGTCTAATAAGTATTCTTTCCTAGCTTAGGCTGTTGTGGTATTGTGCATCTGATTATAATGGGAGCTTAAATGTCTGGGATTACGTAAAACTCAGTTATGCATGTTGATTTTCTTAAGCAAAAAGTATGATCATAGTGCTCTTCAAAAGGAATGGAAAATATGTCCTACTACAACAGACTACATCATTTAACAACTTAACTGGAGCTTACATTAGTTAGAGGGGGGATACTTAATGTCAGTCAAATGCTATAAGCCTAAAACTGTAAATGTAGTTTATGTGATATATATCACCTAAAGGATTATTAGGAACACCTGTTCAATTTCTCATTAATGCAATTATCTAACCAACCAATCACATGGCAGTTGCTTCAATGCATTTAGGGGTGTGGTCCTGGTCAAGACAATCTCCTGAACTCCAAACTGAATGTCTGAATGGGAAAGAAAGGTGATTTAAGCAATTTTGAGCGTGGCATGGTTGTTGGTGCCAGACGGGCCGGTCTGAGTATTTCACAATCTGCTCAGTTACTGGGATTTTCACGCACAACCATTTCTAGGGTTTACAAAGAATGGTGTGAAAAGGGAAAAACATCCAGTATGCGGCAGTCCTGTGGGCGAAAATGCCTTGTTGATGCTAGAGGTCAGAGGAGAATGGGCCGACTGATTCAAGCTGATAGAAGAGCAACTTTGACTGAAATAAGCACTCGTTACAACCGAGGTATGCAGCAAAGCATTTGTGAAGCCACAACACGTACAACCTTGAGGCGGATGGGCTACAACAGCAGAAGACCCCACCGGGTACCACTCATCTCCACTACAAATAGGAAAAAGAGGCTACAATTTGCACAAGCTCACCAAAATTGGACAGTTGAAGACTGGAAAAATGTTGCCTGGTCTGATGAGTCTCGATTTCTGTTGAGACATTCAGATGGTAGAGTCAGAATTTGGCGTAAACAGAATGAGAACATGGATCCATCATGCCTTGTTACCACTGTGCAGGCTGGTGGTGGTGGTGTAATGGTGTGGGGGATGTTTTGTTGGCACACTTTAGGCCCCTTAGTGCCAATTGGGCATCGTTTAAATGCCACGGCCTACCTGAGCATTGTTTCTGACCATGTCCATCCCTTTATGACCACCATGTACCCATCCTCTGATGGCTACTTCCAGCAGGATAATGCACCATGTCACAAAGGTCGAATCATTTCAAATTGGTTTCTTGAACATGACAATGAGTTCACTGTACTAAAATGGCCCCCACAGTCACCAGATCTCAACCCAATAGAGCATCTTTGGGATGTGGTGGAACGGGAGCTTCGTGCCCTGGATGTGCATCCCACAAATCTCCATCAACTGCAAGATGCTATCCTATCAATATGGGCCAACATTTCTAAAGAATGCTTTCAGCACCTTGTTGAATCAATGCCACGTAGAATTAAGGCAGTTCTGAAGGCGAAAGGAGGTCAAACACAGTATTAGTATGGTGTTCCTAATAATCCTTTAGGTGAGTGTATATGTATATATATATATATATATATATATATATATATATATATATATACACCGAGAACTTGTCAACTGCACTCATGATCTCATGCTCGGGTAGCATAAAGCAGCAGCTATCTGGGCACAACAAAAATGTCAAAGGGTTTGTTTTTGACAGCATTTGACCTTTTAACATATTAAGTCAAGCCTCCATGGAAATTGTTCACTTCACAGTTGTCTGACGCTATACACGGAAGCATAGTCCTCAAACATGAAACCTGAAAAACAGTCCTGACCTCTGTGCAGTTTTACACTTTGAACATCCCTCCATAAACACTGTTGTGTAACTCAGATCACCCTGGTGGTACTGAGGTTGCTTCACAAAACAAAGATGTGCGTAGTGAGCTTCACAACAGCACCTGATCCTTACATGATGTTTAATAAACATCCTTAAAGGACAACGAGGGACTTCAAAATGAAATATGCCACTTGCCGATGGAGGTTTCCTTTGTACGCCACATCAGGAGGAAATGAAGAGTGTGGCCTGCATGTTACAAAAGGAGGCCTTTCGGTTTCCAGTCACGCTTCAGTCTCCTTAATCTAAACCTCCTAAAAGGAATGCAGTTGCACCAGGGCTCTGATTATACATTCGCTCGCCCCTGTTACAGTGCAAACAGCAGATAGGTTTCTTCAAATGCATTACCACCAAAAAATGAAAACACTGCAAAAGGAATATATTAAGGCAAGTTCTGTGTGTGTAAAGGAGGAGCTGGGTCCTAAAATATTCATTAGTGTTGTTTAAAGTACCATCTCGGTCCTCTTGTAGAAAAGAAGTATCTGCATTGTAGAGAAGGTAAACATACCACAGGATAGGGTCTGTTCTGTAAAATAAAGAGAGTGATGCATTGTGCCTGTAATACATTCATGACTTATTCATTCTGTGGCCTTTCTCTGCATTTCATTACAGCCAATGCTGGACTCATTAACAGTCTGCAGTTGTAGATAGTAACGTTGACCGCCGATTCCGAAAAGCACTCTCTCAAACAGTTTAACTGCCTGTCAGGAACAATTCTTTACTTTTTTTTTGGCCAAGGAAAGCTTTGCTGATGTCCTTGCCTGTGCCACATCCTCTCCCTGTACAGTACAGAGTGCTTGTCAAAATAACACCATTAAGTTTTCATCCATTCATTTTTTTTCCCCCATGGCAGAACTTCTAAACAGATTGATAGTCTCTGAGCCCATAGTCCTTAATTTAACATTGGGGGGTGCTAAATAAAGACAAGGCTGAGCCAATTTATAGGTGCATCATCCTGGGTTATGTAAGACACGAGACACTATTTAAGACACTAGATCCTAATCGTAATTTTTTTTTAAAGATAATTTGTTACAAACACATTTCTGAGACTATTCATGTTCATCCATGACTTCTACTATATTATTATCATATATATTAAAAAGTCTTAGCTAACACCCTGCCAGTGTGACTTAAAGTTGTCACAAAATATACACATTTCTAGAAACTGAGAAGATAATACAATAAACAACATTAGAGGGTGGGAAAAAAAGGTTTGTTCAAGTTTGATCATATCTGACTTGAATTCACAAACTTCTATTTTTAAGCTTCCACATAAAAAACAAGGACTGCTTTGTTTTATGAACATGAATGCAAAACTGTGGAAAAAGTTGGGAAGAAAAGCTATGCAAGCCATGCAAAAATAAAAGGCCCCATTTTGCTCCTTCAAATTCTTGCACTATTTTTGGATTTTCATCAAGAAAAAAAATAAAAAAAAATTGGAAACTTCCCACTGTGGAATCCAGTTATGTTAAAGAGTTTGTTATATATCTTAATGATCTGCCTGTGTGTGCCCTCAGCAAAATCATTTTATTTCTTTGTGTGGGACAAGGCTGAGATTTGATTGAGTGTGCACTGCATTTCAGTGACTCACCTTGACCTATATTTAAATCAAAGACTGTAAGATGTTCTATTTATCGCTCACTGTCTCCCTTTGCATGGAAAACTAGACCTGAGGGAGACTTCTAATTTACTGTAATAGCCATCTTCTGCTCAATGTGGAGATAGGGGAGGAGAGGCTGTTCTTTAATTACAGCAGCCCCCCCGCTTAGCTCTGTACTTCTGTATGGATGGTATAAAAACATCCCTTAATCCAAATGAACAGCAGCTATACTACCTTGAAATACATTCTCTGCCGACCTCTTGGTAAAGTTTGGTCTGGTTAATGCCAGGGTGGGAGACATCAAATCAGGATACTGCTCGTGTTGATTGACCAGTAAGGCAACACTCATTACTCTCCCATTATGGTGACAGGGGGGGTTGAAACTATTATGATTTCTCCGACTGCTGATAGGTTTCATTTGTATGAATGGCAAAAGTGCGGGAGAGGACTGTCAACAGCATGCATCCAATTTCTTGAAAAAAGAAAACTAATTTTCACATAGTTTTGAGTTGGCACTGGATCATGACGGCACCTATTTATAAGCACAACCATTTAGTGTACTCCTAGTATTATTAAGGACATTTAATATTCCTACTTCATGCTGAGATGTTTACAACCTTTTTTCCTGACCTGAAAACATTATTTAAAATATTAGAAACCATATAAACCAATGGTTAGTTTAGAATCGCATATAATGAGTATCACCTACAAGTGGCAGTGGGTGGCTTAACCCCACATAAGAGGAAAACAAGGTGTAAGAGCATGATAAAAAAAATAAACAAATAAAACAAATAAAAAAGAGTGGAAATAATATGTACATTTCAGGAGTAATTAACTTTTACTGAAGAATAACACCTGAGGCTTCCACTGGGATTTCCTGCCACTGATTCAGGTATAGTAGATATCACCAGCATTTTGATTTGCTTTCTCCCCACAAAAAAGGCTAGGGGGTTGAATGCCTACTGCCTCAAATTAGTCAGTAATCAGTAAGAGATGGTTCTTCAACGGGTGATTGCAATTGGTAACAGCAAGTCCTCCCAGCTCTCACAGAACTCGATTTAGGATGCTCTGACCTTTAAGAAGCCGCCAAGTCAATAGAGTGTTTCAATTCAATTCTGTGTTTATGGAGAGGAGCCTTGTGGCATTTTTTCACTCTATTACCACAACTCCCCCCTTACTTTTACCCCCACACACAAACACACTCAATCAGTAACACACACCAAGAGAAATAAAGAATTGTCCATAATGTCAAAGTGAAAAATATAATTTGCAAATTGTTCTAAATGAATTACAAATACAAAATAGAAAATAATTGAATGCATAAGTTATCACCCCCTTTGCTATGAAATACCTGACTGAGCTGTGGTGAAACCAATTGTCTTCAGAAGTGAAGTAATTACCTGAATGGAGTCCACCTCTGTGCAATTAAGGTGTGTCACGTGATTTCAGGTTAAATACAGCTGTCTCTGGGAGGTCCCACAGTTGGTTAGTACAATTCCTAACATAAACTACATCTTGAAGACATTCAAATCAAATACCGAATAAGGTTCTTCAAAAGCACCATTCAGGGGTAGGATATTAGAACATTTCCAAGGCATTGAATATCCCCTGGAGTCCATTATTATGAAATGGAGAGAATATGGCACAACTGTGAATCTGCCTAGATCAAGCCATCCTCAAAAACTGAGTATACAGGCGAGAGGTGCACTAGTCAGGGAGGCCACCAAGAGGGCAATGGCAACTCTAAAGGAGTTACAGTCTGAGCTGGGAGACACTGTGCATACTGCAACAATAGCCTGGGTGCTTCACAAAAGTGGCCTCACATCAAATCTCAGCTAGAGTTTGCCAGAAGGCATGTGGGAGACTCTGAGACCATGTGGAGGAAGATTCTATGGTCTGATGAGACCAAAATAGAGATTTTTTGCCTCAGCGCTAAGCACTATGTTTGGCGCAAGCCTAACACCACACATCATCCTGAGAACATCATCCCTGCTGTGAAGCATGGTGGTGGCAGCTTCATGCTATGGGGATGCTTGTAACTGGAAACCTTGTAAAGATAGAGGGCAAAATGGATGAAGCAAAGTACAGAGAAATCCTGGAAGAAAAGTCTGCAAGAGACCTGGAACTTGGGAGAAGATTAATCTTGCAGCCAAAGCCACACTGGAGTGGCTTAAAAAAAAAAAGGTCAATGTCCTGGAGTGGCCCAGTCAAAGCCCGGACCTCAATCCAATTGAAAATACGTGGAGAGAGTTGAAAATTGTTGTTTATCAAAGGTCCCCATCCATCTGTGTCCAGATGTGCAAAGCTGGTAGAGACTTATCCAAATAGACTCATGGCTGTAATTGATGCCAAAGGTGCCTCTACCAAATATTGACAGAAGGGGCAATTACTTATGCATTCAATTATTATGCATTCAATAATTATGATTAAACTCCTGATTAAACCCATTCTGATTTCATGAAATGTGGAAGTCCAAGGAGGGTAAATACTTTTGAGAGCCACTGTAAGCATGCTTTTCTGTGAAAATTCTCAGATAAATACACATCTGCTGGACAAAAGAACAAACAGTGTTTTTATACCAGTGGGGCAATAAAATAATAATAATAATAATAATAATAATAATAATAATAATAATAATAATAATAATCATGCAGTCATGATCAGTTGTCCGCATTTATTTTATGAAAGAAGAATCAAATGTGTGCTCACATGAGTTTAACAACAGCATCAAAAATTTAAGAAAACAAATATTTCTAGTCCTGTAAATGTTCAGTTAGGTCCTGTTGTTCCAAGGTGGACCATAGCATCAGCATTGTTACACTACTCAAGATTTTTAAAGCTCGAGAAAACTTTTAGTGTTATGTTTCAGAAGCTGACATTGATTGACATGCTTTTTCTTGCAGGTTTCCTTGAATCAATAAGCCAAGCAGAGGAGATTAGTGAATTACTGGCTTGTGGTGCTTGGGAGATTTAATATTGTGTGATATGAACCATCTAATGATCGTTTCATAATCTTCCGCACCAAGGAGGCAGGAAAGGAAACAAAACACATTACTGTGAAGGGAGCAGTATACCAGGCTATAATTAATTAAACTCCTGTCCTTTAGCTAATTATTAGACACTTGGTATGTAGATCCTTGATAGGGACATGGTGGACAGGCAGGCTGGCAATACTAGCACTTGAATTTGGCCAACACATGCATGATGCAACACTGTAGATTGATTTCAGACAAGACTGCAAAAGAACATGCTGCCCGGCTATAAAACAGTCCTTCATGTCAGTGCTTTCCCACTTGTGGTCAATTTCGAAAGCAATAAGTAAGCTACTTTCTTTTCTGTGCAAAAACGGAATGAATATGAATTAATCTGATCTGCTCCTCCCGAAAAAATGCAAAGGAAGTGAAATAAAGATGAGAAAAAAAAGAGGAGACCAAAACACCTATATAAAATAGCATAGGTTTCGGAAGGTAGGCTAATTTGCATGCAGTTGCTTGATTTAACTTGGCATTGGGATTAGACTGCTTTTAACATTGCGATATGATTTAAAATATAATACAAATTAAAAAAAACAGTACGACTTGTATAGTTGTACGTCCTGTGGCAAAATGTGCAAAGGGATTTGGAATAATAAACCCTTTGTCCTAAACATTTGCTGCATGCAGTTCCTCTATACTTGCAAGTAGAACGTGATTAAAAAACCATCCCTGTGCAGCATGTGGAAGCAAAGGAGGAAATTCAGACATAAGCAATGCTGTTTAAGTATTTTACTTTAAGGGTAAGCCATAAGCCAGGCCCTTTAAGAGAGTGAGTTTGTCCTTCCTTTTTTTATCAGAAGCTTCCATGACCATTCAACTAGGGCGAAAACATTGAGAATCTTAACTCTGTTTGTGTGGGGGGTTTATATACCAGCAGCTTCATTAACTGTGAAGACAGCTTCCCCGGCACTTCTGAGGAAAAGAGGGCTGCTTCGGGGTCCTGCCAAGGCTGAGCCTCCTCAGCCTCCTGCTTTCATCAATCAGGCTAATTAATGGAGGTCAGGTACATTTTTATAGTAATTCAATGAAGACTTTGATTTATACGCTGCATTGCAATAATTAAAAAGGCATTACTTAGTGGTTAGTTAATGATTAAATAGATCTAAACTCTAATAGACTGTCTGTTTCTGCTATTCTGTCATAGACAATAAAATATTTTTTTTAATTTCATTTTATACCCAACTCCCCTCCACTACACCAACCACCCCCGTCACATTAGTGTATGTAAACTTCTACAGAATCCTAAGAAACCTATGGCCTATGGAAGGTCCTTCACCAGTAATTTACCAAATTATCATATTGTGGAGTATAATGATTCCCCCTGAATATATGTGACAAACATATGTTTAGCTAATGGGACAAACTATCCTGCCTATTAATGCTAAGGTGATGTACAGTTAAATACAATGACTGTATGATAAACTGAGAAGAGATCAAAGTCTAATATTGGACAATCTATCTGCCATTGCTTGGCAGTTTCTCTTAAAAAGCTACCCTCCTGTTTCTCATGACCAATTAGAATGAAACAGTAACTAGTTCAAAATAATGGGTAGACAACATAAAATAAAATAAAATGGCTTGGAAGCTAGCAATGGTATTCCAGAGGAAGGAATCAGAATATTTAGAGATGACAAAGGCAAAGTCCCAGGTAAAGCAAAGGTCCAATTAAAGGAGCAACCAGAACCAAACTCAAAGGACCCAGGTAAGCATCAGTCACTTGACGTTAGTTTGGTTCGATTGACCTCTTGAATCGTCTACTCCAACTTAGACTTGCAGTGCAACCGTGATGGCAACTTTCACATTATAAGTCAACACGTGTTTAAAATAGAAGTCCTAATGGAGAATCAAAGCTAGCACACCAGAAACACTGTCTAGATTTGGACCACACCCCCCATCTCAGAGGTAGGGAGCTGTCTATTAATGCAGAGTGGCTGTATGTCAGCTTGGGGCCTGCAGGCACTTTATTTCAGAGCGTGTTTTTGTTATTCCTTTCCTTGCCGCTGCAGGCTGGAAATATGTTGTCTGACCCTGTTACTAATGACACATATTAGAGACTCTGAAAGGCTTTATTGATACTGGCAGAAGGGACAAATTAACCTCTTAGCAGAGAAACTCAAGGGGGGTTTGCCTCAAAGGGTGCATTTATTTTGCCACAATAAACACATCTGTGGAAGCATTGGTAACTTTTTGTGTTGCTAGATATCGATCTTTAAAAAGACTGCGTTTAAAGAGTAAATGGTGGTGTTCTGGAGCGCACTGCGTTCTCTATCACCACTGATTGTTTCAGCTGTTTTAGTCAGCTTTAATTCAAGGCAGCTGGGTTGTCCTTAAGGCCACTCTTCTCCAGCCTTTCACATGTTCATCTGCAGTCGTCATTTCTCCACCAGCTTTTTTAATGAAGTCAGACAACAACACCTGAGGACAGATCTGCCACACAAAGGTAAGCTGTCATCCTGAAGTGCATGATCTGGAGTTATCACACTAATTTGGTTCCCCCTAAGCTTTCTTAAACCGTCCAACTTATTAGGATCACAGAATACAAGTACTAACGTGTTAAAACAAGCACCTACATACATACTGAGATCCTCTAGGTTTCATTCCCTTCCAGTGCTTAAGCATCAACCTACTCCACAAGAGGCTGTAAAATACCCTTCATATAGTAAAAAACTTTTATAATATATAAATATATAGATATACCTTTGACAACAAATCAGTGCAGACAGAGTTATTATGGAAGAAATCATACGGATAAAAAAGGGATGGCGTGTATTTGGAAGAAACAGCATGCTGTTGAAAGGAAATCTTCCCGTTTACTTGAAGAGAAAATTATTTGATGAATGCATATTGCCAGTGCTTACTTATGGCTCTGAAACCTGGTCACTAAACACAAAAATACATACAGAAAATGTGACAATGACACAAAGAAGCGTGGAAAGATGCTTTGAATCACAAGAGATGGCAAAAGCAATGAATGAGTCAGAAAACATTGACATCATTGAGAGTGAAAATGTTAAAATGGCAATGGGCCGGACACATTGCAAGAACAGATCAAAGATGGACAAAATAAGCTATTGAAAGCACACCAAGAGATGAAAAAAGACCTAGAAGAAGATCACATAAAAGATGGCAAGATAAAATCATAAACTTTGCAGGCTTGATATGGGAGAGAAAAGCTGTTGATTGAAGCAAGTGGAAAGATCTTGGGGAGGCCATCATCCAGCTGTGGATCGATATAGGCTAATGGTGAACATTTCCAGTACATATATATTTACAGGGAAAACAAAATATTACATAAAATCCACACTAGCAGGACTCCATATTACCAAACACTGGTATGGTGTGACAGTACCAGTCACGCCTCTGGGCTTCAATAGAATAAGATATTATCTGTTTTCTGTGAGCAATACTGCAGTTAAATTATAAAATCACATTGGGAGAAAGGCAACTGACACTATGTTTGTTTTGATCAGAACAAGCGAGAAAGATTAGAGGCTCAGTAAAGCAAGCCAGGCAGAGGGAAAGGTTTGCCTGAATAGTAAAAACATACCATTATGTTAAGTTCATGGATGACAAAATGCATAGGGCATGAATGTCTTCTGTGAAGGCCAATCATCTTGAAGAGGCATTAGACTACTATTAACTTATGTATTATTTTATTTTTACACTGCTTCATCTGATGCTGTTTCTTCATTACAGCAAATGTATCTGTTTGCTTTGAAACAAGAGCAAACACTTCAGCTTGGAAACTTAAATGAAAATGGTCTAAAACAACATCAGAAAGAAAAATAATAAAAAAAGGCCCAACTGGTGGGTCTCACATGTAAGTAGTTCATTGATCCATATCAACCATATCAAGAATTTTGCTTCAAAGTGCTTATTTGTGTCACACGTTTACATTTGATGAAAACCCAGGAGACAGTCTTTAAGCACTGTGTGTTCTCTGCAACAATGCATCTACAATTGATCACATACATCAAGTATCAGAGCAAATCCCCCTTCATGTTTAAACCTGAGAGATTTTAAGATCTGACTATTTCATAACCAGACTGCCCTATGCACCATTCATAAACACAAGTCTTAACATATTCCTTGTTAAAATGATTTTTACCAAGGAATAATTAATGTGTATACCCTTGAATACTGCTGTGCCCAAATTTATATATGGAGAGAGGGAGATAGATAGAGAGGAAAAGCTATCTTGGTGTCACTTGGCCTGAAAGCTGGCCTGACAGATACCGATGTTGCACAAAGAATGATGCACAGAACCTATTCAAAACAATTCTTGAGCTTTCCTACAGTGCACTGCGAATGGCTGTGTAAAACCCTCACAGGCTTCTGAGCAGTTGGTTGACTGCGTCACGTGGCACAGCACCTGACACTTCATTGCCATTGAAGACTCTGTGTTTTTTCTCAATTGAATGATACAATCCACAACTATGGGGATACTGCGTGCAAGTCTCCAGCGCTTCTTATGTAGTGTATGTGCATCCGAAGAGATTTGCTGGTGGAGAAGGCTCAGAAAATGAAAACAAAAAAGAATGCGGTCTAGAGTTTTTTCTATCCCCCCTTTTCAAGACACCACCCATGGGATTTCTTGTCAAACAAGTGAGCAAATAATCAAAGTGAAGACAGGATAGGATGGGATTTGTAAGAAAATCAACTACTTTTATATATACCATGAAAGAAAAAAACAACAAATAATTTTGTCCAAGACTGGGGAATATATACAGAACCTTGCTTCTCCCACACAATTGTTCTACTCCTGACCCTTCAACTCAGGACTTGTGGCACCCAGTTCTAGACTGCATTACTCCATCCCATCCTATTTCTAATCTCCAGTCCCTCCCGTTACTAATTGTACCCATTTATCTCCTGAGAGTTGCTTGGTTAGACCTTTTCCTACCTCCCATGCCACCTTCTGCATTATGGAGGAAACATCAACCGAGGAATGTCAGGATTGCTCGTGTACTAATCGCCCTCCAACACAATACACTTTTTCACCTATAAACCACCAGCATGTGACACTGCCTACCAATATTTTGTGAAACCACACTGCACTACATCCTTTTTTAAATAGCTCCTGAGTCTGCAATCCATTGGATGAAGGCATAAACCAAATAAATAAATCATACCTTGCGCTGATCCCGAAAAGTATTACTATAGTTGCGCTGTTTATACAACAACATCACCAACTGCATCACCAGCTGAAAGCAATCTTTAAAACTTGAGTGGGTTTGCTGATACTGTTTTACATTCTGTGGCAGCCTGTCCTATTTAAACTCCTGCTCCCATTTCTACCCTGACCTCTTTTTCTATTGCTTTCGATGACCAACTGTGAGTTGACTCTATATTTCCTTTTCTTCCTCTCACTCAAATTCAGAGCAAAGGGTGGATTTATTAGTGTCATTATGGCCACAGAGTTACTGTAGGTTACTTTCTTTCATTTTCAATTAGTTTGTATTAGGTTTAAGAAGGGAAATGGTAAAATAGTTATGTGTATGTTTTATTATCTATATATTTCCTTTCCTGAACAAAGTATATAATTCTAGAAAAACTGTTTCTCTTCCTGCTATTGAAAATATTACATATTACAAATATTTGAAAATACTTATCTCACTACAGCATACATTCAAAATGCTGGCAAAACCAATAGCAAGGAAGCATATTTGTATGAGCCAAGGCTGGCAGGTCCACTGAAGCTAAAACTTCTCCATTCCACTTTCTTTGAACAAACTGTAAAATTGGAATATCTAGATAATGTAAGACACATCTCTTTACACCATTCTCATCTTCTTGCACTAGAAGGCTGGTTGTGTCCCCCCTTTGTTACCTTGGCTGCACAATCTCCCTGCAAATAGTGGAATGACCTACACACTGAGGTCAGCACTGCCCAATCACGAATCACCTGGCTTCTGCTCAAGACACAACTGGTCACTTTGTAATATCTTATCTTTTGGACAATATTGCAGTCGAACGTGAAACCAAATTTCTGACTTGCACTTATCTTCTCCCCACCTTGATGCTTTCTTACTCCATATCTTACGTGTGCTTATTCCTGTACTTTAAACTATCTTAATTGTAACTGCTTCCATACTATTGGTAATTTGCTTAGAATACGACTTGAATTGCTTGACCAGTTTGTGTTTTAGAACAATCAAAATTAATATGTAAATCTATACATACAAAACAAAAGTCGAATTCCAAGATCACGTTTGTAACGGGAGTGCTTATCGAGTAAAAATGTCTTCCATTATGGGGCAATTTTATCTTGGCTGAATGCCATCTGCATCAAATAAAATATCGTAGACATATCCATCTTTACTTTTCATTACAAATTTTAACAAAACCAATATTTTGAATAGCACGGGCTTAATTCTGAAACAAACCCATTTCTCATAACACCACTTGCTTAGAAATAAAGAAAAAATATGTAATTGCAAATTAGAACCTCTGTGGAATCCCTTATTGAAAGCAAGATAGTTAAGCTAAAATACTCTTAATTAAGAATTAAGTGGCCCCCCAGAAGTTCACTTAAAATGTAAAACATGATCCGTCACTGATGTGAAAGGATTGGCTAATTATACGCCCAGGATATATAAGTCATAACAAGTGGAGCGTACAAACCCTAGCGACCAGCTGGTTAATTGTTACAGATGCTACATATTACAAGCTAACCATTCTGAGCTAAAGAAACATAAACACACACACACACACATACACACACAAACACATGCATATACATGCAAACTAATTTGAGTGATTGAGCATTACAGCAGGGTACTGTTGTAGAACTTTAACTGTGAAAAACAGTCAGCAAGATTCTTTAAACAAATGGGTCACGTGGCCACTGTTAGAGCAACACGTTTTTAAATTCTGTGTCATTGTTAACAGACGGAATCTCTCGTATGGGTACCTGGGCTTTCCAAAAATGGAAAAATTTAAATGTAATAATCGGAAGGAGTCAATGAAGCGAGTCAAGCACAAACATCTTGGCTCACCTTGCATTTACACGTCCATCTTCAGTCATTCATAATGCACAGCATCCACACACACACATGCTGTATCAAACACTCCATCCACATTCTATAAATAGATCCCATGCATATGAATATTGCATCCAAGAAAAACCCACTATTGTGTAAAGTACATACAGGTAAGTATGTTTATGGCTGGGCACCACACTGCATGCACTGCATTGTTATTGGAGTGTAAAGAAATCCTTTACAGTCACAATTTGATATATATATATCTGTACAAAGGAAAGCTCTACCTAACCCACTCTCACCTTACTTAATTGAACATCACATATGCTATCCTGATCTACATATTATACATCTAATAATCCCCCTTCATCAACCCCCATGTTTCTGTTTAAAAAGATACGTAAAGAGATAGGATGGGAAAAAAAGACACTAAACATACCTCTGTACCCAAGCACATATAAGTCATAGCTAGTCAGGTCAAATGCATGCTACTTACCATACATTGCATCTGGTGTGTGGAAATAAATCCATGGACCTTCTCTTTATTTCAGCAACAATTCCATGTTGGTTACCTTAAAAATCCCCCCACCTACCTCCCCACCCACCAACCCCCACAATCCCACTTTCCAGCTGTCCAGATTTGAATATTATGATAATGATCTTTTAATGTTTGTTTGTTTTTCTTCAACAAATGAGTCCTGGAAAAATCTGATTCTGTTTGGGTTGATAATGTTTTCTTCTCTCTTTCTCTCCTCCCTCTCTCTCTCTTTCCTCTTTAGGTGGTCGTGCTTGGTATATCCCTTTCCAATGATGTTAATGAATTTGATAAGCAACACAAAGACGAGCCTTCCTTCTCCAGTAATGGCTATATTGTGAAAATAGTGACAAAACAAAAAATGGCCCTCCTTTTTTCCCCCCTCACCCTGTAGTGATTCTTTCTATTGTTTCATTTTAATACTGTTGTATTCACAAAAGCACACTCTCTACCTCACTCCTTCTCTCTTTTCTTTTTGGTGGGGGGGAGACAATATTTTAACTGGTCTCAGGAAATCAGTTTATGTTTTCATTTCCGACTTCTTCATTTTTGAAGATTCCCTTATTTTGCTGGCTTGTTTATTTCCAGTATCCTGGGTGCCTGAAACAAGTGTCAGTCTTTCTGTCATGACTGGAAGAATTACATTTTCATTACAGCAATCCAATTCCTATCCAGCAAACCGTAGCTCTGAAGCAGTTTGCTTTCCTGACGCAGTTTGATCTTTCACATTTTCGTATTTTTCCTTTTTGATTTATGTCAGGTCACAGTCTTCAGTAGTAAATTGAAAAGTGGTTCTGCCTCATCCTTCTGATGTATATCAAAATGTCTCACACTTTCTCCCCCAGTAAAAAAAAGAAAAAAAAAAAGAAAAATATATTTTTTCAGATATTTCCAGTTTTGTTTTGCAAAGTAAAACACATGAGAAAACAAGTCAACAGAGATAAATGCCTCATAACAGAAAAAGCCCCCATATCAGAATGCTTTGCTATATCAAAACATATCTTCCCTCAAATGAATAAAACAGGAAAATGCAGGAGAATAATACAAATTTAAAATCCTTTTTCGGGGGGAAAGGCTGGGGGTGAGGGGGTGAGTAAGGGAAGGAAGGGGAGGGGTGCTGGGGGGTTTTACGTTGTGGGTCAAGTTGTCTTACTGGTTCCCCACCGATGTCCATAAATGCCCATGAATGTCTTTTTAGGAAGTATGGAGTTCCGTTTAATCCCCCTTAGTTTCATTTGCGCTGCATTTTTTGGTTATTTATTCCCACTCCTGCTTTCAAAGGGAAGACATCAGAAACCTCCTGTTTGCTTCTCCATGTCTCTGCCTCTCTCTCTATCTCCCTACTCCCTCCACAGCCACTTAAGTACCACAGTCTTCATGTTCGAAGGCAGAGATGGATAAGTAGATACGGTAATACTTGCTTCACCATGTGCTGGATCCTTTAAACTTGTCTTTTATTTTTCCCCAAATCTCCAGCAGCAACAGATCCGCTTCTTCAGTGACATTCTTTGCAAAGCATTTCTTGTTCCACTAAAGCCTGGGTTTATTCTTCATGACTTGTTTCTCTCCTCTCTCTCTCCCTGTGTTTCTCTGAATGTCTCTCTCTCCCTCCCTCCCTCTCTCTCTCAACCCCCATCTCCCTCTCCCTCTCCGTCTCTCTCTCTCTCTCTTTCTCTCTCTCTCTCTCCCTCGAAGCTCCTAGAATGCCAGCCACTCACTGACTGGATTTCTACATCTGAAATTCATTCATAATCCAGGCTAATAAATGATGGACATATTTTTCATATGGGGAAAACATAATTTTGACAAAATAAAAGCTGAGGAATTACCTTTTTTCCCAGGCAACTATTTCAACCATTAACTAATACACAAACAGTATACAGACAACAATATAATTATGAACAAATTAGACGTATATAGTAGCCAGAAATTGATGTTTCCCTAGTGTGATGTACTGCATATCATGTTATCCTGAGCTGATTAATTCCAAGCAGCCGAATTTGTAGGGGAATGCTGTCTATAGGTGCCACAGGTCTTCTGCCTACCTAGTGAGTGACAATGGTCTGCAAATAAACTGTCAAGCTATGCCTAAGTCTCCAGCATTTAAAAGCTTGGCGCCATCTGTATCTTGAGCTAGCAAAGTGAAATAGGGATCAGCTGCCTGACTGGCATAGTGGTTTGCATATATTAAATCATGAATTTTTAGATGCAAGATTTTGGGTCTAAGTCTAATGCCTAGCAAGTGTCTACATCCAAATATCATTTTAAAAGTCGTCCAATTTCAACAGATTTTGTATGTGATGAGACTGATGGGAGACCTCCTCAGAAGAAATGTTGGCTACCTACTGGGGAAGCCAGTTGGGCCAACGTTTCAGTGATTTATATATTCCATACCCCTTCTGTTTTTTGGGGCCTGCATAGAAAAATAGGGCTGTCAGGCTGTCAATATCGATTATTTCTGCGTGACACAGAAAGCTTATTTAACTTTTATGTAATGCCTTCATAGCAAATCCTGTCAGTGGCATCCTCCACACCTTCACCACTTTGACAATAGGCTTGTAAGATACAATTTGAAGTCCACAGGCTTCCATGAAGAGAGTATAGCTGCTTTCTACAACAAAATGCATTTGTCCCTTGGAAGTGTCATTGTGTCAGTCTTATAAACATTTGAATAGTGTGATTATTAGCACAACCAACTCCATCCAACAACCAGACATAAGATTATGCAGCTTGTAACTTGAGGTGTCAACTATAACATTAAATGGTGTAAGTGCCAGTGGCAATTACATTCTACTGATCCCCTTTTTCTACACAATCATGATTCACAATGCTGACCCAATTCTTTTTTCAGCTGCCTTTCTCATTAGTGTAACTTCTTCCACTTTAACATCAAACTATATTCTCCCAGTCAGTTGGCACTTGGTGATTCCATTGTGTCAGTCTACTCTGTGAAGCAAGGACTGGCATTATGGTTCTATTTTTCTTTTCTCCTGTATGGAACGATTTTCATCTGCCCTTCAGGAAAACAATGTTCCTGCAAGCTGCATATCCACCGATCCCGCATTAGAAAGCCGATTCCAGCTTGTCAAAAGGTTGTGCTTCCAGGTTGTGAAAACAAACAGTATGTGACTAAAACTGGGTCAGTAAAAGCCATTGTTTGTTAATTTGAGATAAAGAAAAATAAAATGTTATGTGAGAAGGAAAGTGTGTGTGTTTGTGGTGGGGGAAATTGTGTCAAAGGAAGCTTTTTTCTTGGGGATATGTATATTTTATTCTGATTAGGTGAATTAAGCACAAATGATGGGTTCCATTAAATGCTACAGGGCGAGCTATGAATTGAACACAACGATTAGCATTTGTTTTGCTTCACACATTAATGCACAATTAGGCAAAGCAGTAGCGGATACAAAAAAACAACAACGTTCAGCCTATTTACAGGGAAGGCGTAAAAATGTGGAGGTGAGATGTCAGGACTGTGCGATTCCCGTAGGTGAATTCCCCCTTTCTCTTTTTCTCCCCCTGTGCAAAAATCAACTCATCAACTAAGCACACCGCTCTTGTTTAGGGATCCCCCCCCCCCCTCCCTCGCCCGGAGCTCCTCACGTCTGACTTAGCCCATAATCAAGCAGCAGCCGGCTGCTAGGCAACCACCTCTAGGGAGACACTTCCTGCATCACAACCAAGCCTCTGCGATGACAAGGGAGTCAGACCACTGCAAAAGAAAAGGAAAAAAGAAAAAGAAAAACCTGCCTCTAGCACAGCGAGAAATCATAGGGATGGAGAAACAGATAGAGAGCGAGAGAGACACTGTCATTCATTCTGTCAACTTTTATTTAGTTATTAATTCCTGTCAAAGGTTATGCAATATTTAACGAGTGGTGCTCACTGAAACTGATGCCATTCCTTGGAATAAGGCTGGAGACCACTGGAAAGACAAAACCATGTTGACCTCCTGTAGGTTGCTAACTACACCATGAAAGGGACCAGTTTCATTCAAACTGCATCCTAGAGGGAACAGAAATCCAAACCCATTGCAACAAGTATGGGCTGCAGTGAATGGGAGATCCGTTCTTGCTTCAATAATAAACCGAAAACAAAGAAGCAATCAAATAAAAAAATGATACAAAAGTTGATTTCACTGAATAACTATTTTTTCATAGAGGACTTCTTCCTTTATTCTGCACATATTTGTTAATCTGTGCATTTGCTGGGAATAAATACACAATTTCTATTACGTCTTATGTTTGAATTTATAATTTATTGACAGTGAACTGCGCACGAAGAGCTATGCTTTAATGTGGCATTTAGGATGGTTCTTAAAATTAAATACTTAGAAATAACTGAGCAAATGTGTACATTATAGACAACAGGACATAAAGATTTGACAGTGAAAACATTTACGGTATATACGGAAAATAAATCAAGGTTTAATCAATGGTATTAAATATTAGTGTTTAGATGATATGTCCATTATATTATGCTGTTGTTTAATGTCAGTCATAGTCCAAAAAAATCTAAATATGTGACAAATATGTTTAATGGAAGAAATTGTGTAGTCACAAAACCTTACTGAATTGATTTCTCAAACATAATTTGACATCACACATATAGCTGGGATGTCCTTCTATAGTGTTAACAGCTAAGTCAAACCACAATGAATGTCAGATTCCGCAGATCAAAATACAAGCAGAACCTGAACTTGAATCCATTATATTCCTATTCACAATATTCTGTGTTCTCATTGATGCTGCTCAGAATTGACCACCCTTGAGATTGCTGACCAAGGCTAGCACATAATATTATCTAATCTTTTTAAAAATGCTACAGTTGAAGTAATCCAAAATGACATAACTGATAACAGCCTTTAGCATTAACAGAAAACAAGGTATCAGAGAGACGCATGGCCCTCCTAGGCAAAAATCACAAGACAATCTGGTGGCTTCTTGGCAAAATGTTTCCGAAGCAAGTCTGGTCAGCACCCATCCTTACTGTTGCATCTGTCTGCTTGCATAACCTCAGCGTGCTAACGAAGTCAGACAGCTGAAAGACGCAATGTCCAATCACTTTAGAACGAAGTGGGTCACTTAGATCAAAATAGCAACCTGGACTCAGTGTGTCTCTCTTTTTAAATCCAGAGATGTGATGCCTGTATCATCCACTGATGTCCTGAAATGAACACTTATTGTTGCAACCGAATAAGCTATCATTGTGTGAGGAAGTGGGCATTTAGGGGATCAGAAATCCCCAGGGATTTGTCTTGAAATCCCCTGCATTCACAGCTAAGAATATCCAAAAGCTGCCTTTCTCCAAATCTCATAATGTATGTCGGCTTCTGTAGAATGATCATTTACATAGAAACAGCACCATTCTTTCTCCTAATTAGTCATTCAGATCTCTGTCTGGTATGCATATACTCCAAATGTAAACTTGTGATGTTGCTGCCGTGTCCCATAAATTCCTCTAATAGAAGAAAATGTGGGGAAAAAAGCATAAGGACAAAAGCTTAGAAATAAATAAATCAAGCGATTTTAACATTTGCAATGCTCCCCAGAAACAACTTGAAGAAGAAAGCTTCATGCTGTTCACTGTCATTTTACACGACTATAACAGATTTCATTCTATTAGAACACTTAAAAAACACACAGTTGGGATTACTTAGTACACGTAAGATGTAAGCGCTTGGCAAGTAAAGAAGTATAGTTTTATCTGTGCTGTAACAGTGAAGAAAATGGGTGTCTGAGAAACATTTTCAGTAATTTTGGCTGCAGACACTGCAAAGTACTGTTTGCAAGGCTAAGGTGACTTCCATCATAAACTGACATGTTCCACATGTTTATGAGATGTGCTCAGCTTTGGTGTTGGCTGAATGCAAATTGGTTCTTTTCTGCATCAAAAGATGGCAACATAATGCTTAAGAGGGTTTGAAAACTTCAGAGTCATTTTCCCTGGGCACAATCATTGTGTAGCTAATGAAACTAGTTTGGAGGTATTTGACTTTGCTACAACGATCTTTAATAAAGAAAATTAATGGGAAGGAAATACCAAATTTTTGGAATGGTTCTTGCTCTTTTTGTTCCAAGTCTTTTTGCAAACTGAGTGGTCCCAGTCAGGCAATGATACCACAATTAAGATTCTTGCAAGCATTAAAATACAATACACAATCTTCTTTTACTTCTTCAGTCGTGATGCCCTCCACAAAAGGGTCCTCTGTGACTAGATGGTTAAGACTGAGAAGGACATTATAGGGAAAAAGTCATAGCATTCTTTTAATTTTCTTTCATTTAACCAACCAAAGTACAGTAAAATGCAATTATAAAGCACCCATCCAACCTTGAAGGTGTGCATCTAGATACCATATTTTTTCACATTATATTCATCATGTGCTGTAATTTCTAATCATTTTTTTTTACAAATGTTCAGAATAAGCTCCAATACATATCCCATACAAAAGGGATCCCACTGTGAATAGGGAAAAACTGTTTTAATAATTAAATAAACTGTTAAAATGGATCTAGTGTTTTCCCCCCTTGTTGAATTATTACTACTATTATCTGCATTTTCATTGTCTCTCGTTCGCACAGAGATTTGGATGAATTCTTGAGAGAATACAAATGTGTCATTTCAGTTAGGAACATTTTCTTCGACATACATTTTAAATTTGTGTTATGAATAAAATACTTCACCGAGAGAGAGAGAGGGATACTGGGGGAAGGGAGGGTCTATCTGCATACTTCATGAAGCAGACACAGATGCAAATTGAAAAAGTCATAACTGTGGGTTTCCCATAAATGTTCCATGAAGAGATTTTTCTTAGAAACTTAAATTAATGGATTAGACTACGGATGCATATCACCAGTATATATTAAACTCCAAAGCCTCGGGAAGATGATACCGCCTAGGCTACTATCTACCACATGGTGTGTAAGATAAAATAAATAATAATAATAATAATAATAATAATAATAATAATAATAATAATAATAATAAGTACATCCAATCAAATGTAAATGTTTTCACACACAATAAAGTATTTGCAATGTTATTTATGAATGACAGTTTGCAGTGACACTAGGCTTTCACCCACCCCTATAGGGAATAGAATGGTCCATTTGCTCTTGAATGTGATCTGGGTTAAGTGCAGGTCACTGCCACCTTGTATTGAGGGAGTAGGAGCAGATATCTGAACAGAGTGTATAAACCAGCACCTTCACACAAACAAGAAAGCTTGCTCACTTTCAAAATGTTCAGCCAGGCAGTGAAAGGGTGAAATACAGGGCAGACCTTGAACAGGACAAACCCTTTTCAAATGAGAGCTTTGCCATTTAAGATCCAAAACCTACTGCTTGCTGGTTTAGCATTTCTCAAGATATAATCTGAGATCTGAGGAATGAGAGAAGCATCCTTTTCAATGTTTCCCTAAATTAAGCATTATTGCAGCATCCCAGGTTTACAATTTCCGTCCAAGACACAGGTGCAGTCCATGCCACTAATGGAGAATGGTTGCTGAAGGCTACTGTGGTTCCTGAGAAGCTGAGCTCCCTAGATTGATAGCAAGTGATTGTAGTGGCCAAGGCTGAACTGTCACTGGGATTTATGAGAAGCCAAATTACTTTTCGATGGTATAGTGAGAGGGATAAAAAAAAATACTGCATTTGCGACTCTAGTAATGAGACACCCTAGCTAATCCCAGCAAGAATTTATTGTGCTAATCTAATTGTTAGGAGCAGTGGGGGGTGAACTGATGCTAACCTTACTATTTAATAATTTGGCAATCTGTACCAAGGATGCTAAAGGGGCAGGCCTGCATTTACATTTGATCTGTTGCGTTTGATAGTAATGATTTCAAAATAGGAGAGATGAAGGTGTATTAACTTAAAATAAAGTCGTTGGACAGATTTTTTTAGATAAAATGCACTATAATATTTCTTGTCGCAAAAACACACTGCAGCCAGTACAACTTTGAAAGAAAGTAAAACAAACAGATCGTCCATTCAATAAAATCTCTGTAAGAGCAGTTAACAGTAGAGTCATTCCATATTTTAACATCAGGCCAACACCTGGTTTACAAAATGAGCTGAAAACTGCATGGAGTGTAATAACCTTGGAATATATTATGAATATGAAGGACTTTTTTCTTTATTTTTTGGCTCCATTCCAGGCAATTGCAGTTTTGGTCCAAAGTGTACAAGCCTTCCAAATCGCCCATTGACGAGATAAGAATGTCAATTACTACCTTGATTTCACCAATGATTCTCTCGCTCCCTCCTCCCTCTCATCTTTGACATGTGGCCTTTGTACATAAGACTATGTTCAATTTTCATTGCTGAGACAACGCTTGA
Source organism: Amia ocellicauda (assembly GCF_036373705.1). Classification (NCBI taxonomy): domain Eukaryota; kingdom Metazoa; phylum Chordata; class Actinopteri; order Amiiformes; family Amiidae; genus Amia; species Amia ocellicauda. The sequence goes on along the minus strand of NC_089854.1, from coordinate 13,925,142 downwards.
TTCTGGTCATGGTCTGTGCTGCATTTCATCCCAATTGTTAAGGTGGGGAAAAAGCACTTTTAAAAATTGTGGATTCTCCAAAACTCTTTTGCTTAAATCAAGGCAGTATTGTTGCTCAATCAGCAGCTACCACAAATAACAGTACAAAGAAAATAACTACTGTGGATCAATACCAAATTCCTAGCAGTGATTTTATTATCAAGGAAAGGAACCGTATCCCATGGGAGCCATTAAGCATCTGTTTTATAAGCTGAGGCTTCCTGACCAAGAGAGGGAACTACTAATGTGACTCAATGGGATGATAGTTAAAGGTAACCCTGATAACCCTCTTAAGACTCTCCTGCAAAATTATCTCACATCACTACAGTATTGTGTCTTATCTGGAAATCTGCTAAGCCTAGCGGTGGAATATCGGTTACATTTTCTTAAGAAAATGCTTTGGGTTCACTACAGTCCAGATTCTTCTTCTCTGGAAAACAAAAAGGGTGATTTACACACATTAATAATTGAAGAGTATATATAAAAATGTTATAAATAAGCAACGTCAGACAAATTGTTACGAATGACTTAAAGGATTATTTTGCGTTAGCCTATACTAACTTGAATCAGAATCAGCATTATGACTAAAATGTCCTTGTTATGAAAGACTGCTGATTATATGTATTTTCAGTGCAATAATCTGGCTTAGTCAGAGCAAGTAAGGTTTTTGTGGTTATGGTCTATACACATTCCTGCAAAGCAACGTGACAAACTTCAAAACACACGATTCGGTATGGAGAGGAAAAAAAAACAACAACATGCAAATACACACAAAAAAGTAGAGGTGAGCATGGTTTAAAACTACAGAGCTTGCAATGCTGGGAAAATCCAATGTAGTTGTGATAAAAACTGGCTGCATTGATAAAAGATATGGTAGTCTCACTTACTTCATGTCCCACAACAAAAAACAATGTCATGCCTCTAACCAAACTCCTTATCATGAAGAACATCTTTAATTATATTTTTCATTTGTTAATTGTTTTTTTTTATCTCTGATCAAATTGCATTATCAAATTGCAAATTAAGTTAGAGAAGCTTCAGCGGTGAAATCCCTTATTAAACTAACAATGTAATACTATTTAATGTATTTTTTCAAAATTGTGCAGATACACAGTGAAATTTGACAATTTCCAGTACTGTCACGCCTGCAGTGCAAATATCAGTCTTGTAAACGACTGTCCACCAGAAAGTTCAATCCCAAGCTAGTCTAGAGATAGCTTTGAAACTGCACAAATGTGTGCTTGGCATTTTGTTGCAAGATTATTATCTTTATGTCCAGATGGCCCATTTTAATAAAGTTGTACCCTCCCTCGCTCTTTATATATGTTTTGTATATGTTTGTTCTTCCATTTTAAAATGTCCCAGAAGGGAAACACCTAACCGAAGCTAATTAATGAACCTCCTGCTCAGATTCATTTCAACCAAAATGTCTCCTATCAGATACTTCACTTTTAATATAAGTGTGTGACTGTGGCCCTCAATTTCCTTTAAGGATGCTTACCCCTAAAAGACAAACAACTACAAGTACGTATAATTGGCATCATATACAGCAGGGGGCAAAGAGCAGAAGCAATTCAATTTCAAGTGGCTGTTTGATGGGGTGACTCAAGAGTGACCTGAGGAAAATGGCCCAAAAGTTGCAGAAAACTGAGGAGGAAATACAAGTATCACAAAATCAGCAATAGGGAGGGAGGAAGGAATGTCCCAGATTGATGAATTTTAATATATCAGTCACCCATACTTGCAGTTTTGAGTCGTTTGAACTATTTGTGTAAATGTGTCATAGCTTAATTTCTTTATTTTTAGTGTGTTTTTGGTCATACAATCATATGGTACCACCTGCTTTTTGACCAGTATTGGTATAAGAAATTCAAATCCCTGTAGGATATATTCACAGTTGTATGTTGCTCATCTATCATCTATTCAGTGCAGTGCTGATATCCCTTACTGATATGTGGAAAAAAACTAAATGCGGGTAAGTTTTCTTTTTTGCTTCTGTATATTCCCCAGAGCACAAACACAGACCTGCTCATATTTTCCCTAGTGGCATGAGCATACTTTGCTGAATGGAGGCCTTGGCAGTCGCATTACATGATTTTCAGGCTGTTCATAGTTAATTAACCACATGATGTGCACAACTGGGTTGAAAGAAATCAGGAACCTAGTTACAGGAATTGAAAACAGCAAAGCCCTACTGAGAAAACGAGAGATTCTCACGGAAGATGGCTGCTTACACAAAAAGCAGCCGAGGAACCCTGCGTGTAAAACCACTGGATCACTACTGCAGCCTATGCATTTGCTTCCGACATACCATTTTCTGTCTCTGTGAGCAATCGTTTTCACAGCGCGAAATACATATTTTTATACATCAACCCCCCTGCTATTATAACTTGTAATCCAGCACCACAGGCAACAGATCTATTTCCATGTTTTCATACAAAGCATATAAATGGGTCAAAATCAAACAAAGAAAACCTCAATCAATACACACAGCTCATTGCTTATTAATATATTAGTTTGCCTGAAGCTGGGTGAGTCAAAATGTTGTCAATGGGGGGAAGCAAGCTGGCAAAATGCTGACGAGCAACGGAGTATCTAATAAATAATTTTTAATAGACACTTAGTCAAATAATTAAAGGGCAAGCCACAGGCCACCGAGTATTATTCTGGATGCCTGGCTGTTGTCTGTCCGGAAGCAAGCTGCAGATGACGAAATGTCACCAAACTGTAGACCCTTTCACAGCTGGCACTGGCATGGCATGGGTTTTCTCCAGGGTGCTTTGCAGACTGCTGAGGGCACATTTTGGGTACGCCAGCATAATAGAGTATGCATGGTTGCTTGCAGAATACAGGACATGATATCAGGAGACACAGGTGTAGCAAATACCTAAGTGTCCACCTTCGCAAAGCATCTGACAAGAGCCCCCAGGATATTCCCATTTAATCTATGAGGAGCCAAATCTCAATTAACCAATTACAGACCTCATAGGTGTGCCCTTTACATCATGCTTGTTGAGTGTGGCAGCACTGAATTGTGTCCGATCAGTTTATTTTTATTTGGGGAAAAAGAAAATGAAGACGCTGATCTAAAGATACATATAAACTCTGCTGAGTTACAGCCTTCAAACAAATCCACTGCCCCTCTGCACAGTACAGTATAATCACTACAAATGCAGGCATCAAAGGAAACCCAAATACTTATAAATGTAAATTAAATGTGCATCAGATCACTCATTATACAGACTTAAGACTTTTTTTTTTCAATTTGTTCACATTTCGGCATCTTCATTCGAAAATATGTCAGGGACTATATTACGATATATACGGAACTATATCTATAATAGAATAGACTCTTACCTTGCATCAGCTTTCAGACTTTGCTGAAAGAAAGAAATCTCACAAAACACATGTTCTTCAAGTTAATGGAGAAAATTTTAATCTGTTCAGATTGTACATACCTTTGATACTGAATAATTCCTTTCCATCCTACAGTTCCCTAGATTTGCCAGGTGGTGCTACAGTACCCCAGGAAAATACACGCCTGACTTAATTTTCCTCCCAGTTCAAACTGTTTACCAGAAATGGAGGCAGACTTTCATCCCTATTACTTTTCTAAGGGCCAGACCTGAATTATAAGACTGGACCAATTTGGGTTTTATTCAGTCTCGAAATCTTCTTTAACTGCCACTGAAGCAGTTGTGAAAGCTGTAAAATTGGCCATCTTGAATCAGAATTGCATTCCCAGGCAGAAAACTGCCACAAATAAAGAAGATCATTTCGGGCATCAAGTTATATCTCGAAATATTCCAGCTAGGAACACGGATGGGGCCCAATTTTTCTTGCAACCATTCTTTGTGCTTCCTTCCTTCTATTCCCAGTTGACTCTTTGGTCCCGTTCTCTATGCTGAAGTACAGGTTAGGGTAGGGTTAACTTTAATCAGAATGTGGAATCCCCTTTCAAAATCCTGTAGTACCTTTGAGCGGGGAAGAGCATTAATCTTCCTTAATCCTACAACTGACATGAACACATTGTTGAGAATGTGTCCACTGGTCAATTGGAAGCCAATCAATGCTTCCCTGAGGAGGGATTACTTCAGTGCTACTTTCTCGTATTTCCCTCTCTGTCTTAAAGTGACACTACCTCCTTCCCTTAGTTCACAGAACACATACCAGGACGTTCTCTCCGCTGGTCTACTTTCCTCAATTGAATCCTGGCAAGAGGCTGAAAAAGGTCAAGAACATCAACCTCATTCAACTGAATAAAAAACAACATGGCTTTCACAGGTTGGAATGCTACCCTGCAATGATTATCCTTATTTTCCAGATGGCTCCTACTAAAATAGTTTGTAGGATTGTGACCTAATCCAATAGCTATCATAATGAAATAATTTGGAAGCTATGAAAAATATATGTACACACTGTTCTCTTTCATTGCCTGTTGAATGTGGACCAAATAGTCCAGCATATAGAAAGAAGGTGGAGCAGGGGATAAAAACAGTTTAACAGTGCTGGCAATACACACTGTATAAGAAGTTAGCCAATTAAGCATATGCAGACAATGACACACATAAGCATATATAGGTTAACCATCTCATCATTTAAATACACAGATTTAATTTTCACTTCATCTGTGCAGACTGTATTGTTCATGATTACATGAAACAAGATCACAAAACATTGTGAAATTCAAAGGCTCAACAAGGGCCATTCCTTCGCAAGGATAAGGTGATAACTGTTCGCCTTGACCTCTTCACAAGACATTTTCATGCATGTTATTGGACCATTCACCTTTGATCTGCAGCCCCAGTGTCCCATGTTAGGCAGGGCATCTAATCCTCACCGTCTTCCTCGTAACACAAAAAAGGACATCGAGCCAGCGCATGTGGCTGACTTATGAACAGATGTCAGGCACCATAGTATCTACGATGGTTAAATCAAATTGCCCGAGGTCCATTGGCAGCCACAATAATAAATGGCTTAATTAAAAATAAAACTCAGTTCTCCTGACTACTGTTAAAGGGGGAGGGATGGGGGTGATTAAAGCTAAAATTGCAACAATTCCCTGCCCATTCAATATCTCTCTATAAGTTGGATAAAAAATGCTTTGTTTTTAGTATCAGTTTTATTAATCACAACACTGTGCCCAAGGGCAGTAATCACAGTGCAATGGCACTTCATTGAATTATATTTTAATGTGCCAAGCGGATAACCTTGCAAAAGGACCATGGTGACTTGAAAGACAATGTTTAATCAAGAGAAAGGCATTGAAAAGTTACAGCAAATGCAATGGCTTGCATGCCATTGCTAAAACAAAATCCACAAAAGCATTTTCTCATCACACTGGACAACATTGTGCCTGTGATTCCAGGATTGAAAAACCCCCCAATAAAACAGGATTCTAATATCCCATATCCCATTCCCATATTTTGAATCTGTACCTTTTTGGTGATTACATTTTCTCTTAGTGCACTTTGGAATGGCAAACAGCATTCCTTTCACTCAAACAGGTAGGAATCACAACAGCAGAATTAGAAATAAAGCTGCACAAACCATTCTTCCTCTTTATCCATTATCTGAGACCTATGTTGAAAATGAAATTAATTTAAATTTACAGGCAAATAAAGCTCATGCATACCAAAATGATAAGTATAAAATAATGTGAGATATGCTTACATCCAGAAAATAATAAGAACTTAAATACAAAACCAGGCTTGAATCTTTTGGCAGTTGCATTATTTGTGTTCTTGCCCCATCTGGTGTTAGAAAAGGAGAAAGCAACCGTTTGACAAACATTCTCTTTCATTTAGACCTAGTTACACTGAAAATCAATGCATTCTGCAAGCATCTCATGTGATCAGATGGGGTTATGTGATTTATAATACTGTTACTTGCAAGATGGGTCATGATCAAGCACATGTCAAACACATTTTATAATGTATCAAAAGACTAAAACTATCATTATCTTCCAGCCATGGATAATTATTTCCCATAAATCTCTATCATTATGGTCCAAAGTTATGTATAGTCTGAGTCAGGGTGTGAAGTAAGATGTAGAAAGCAATCACATAAATTCTCCTACTCAGTACTAGAGTTCAGAGATCCCTGGGTATGGGGTAAAAGAAACAAGTAACAAGGCTACAAACTAATCATGTAAACCAATAATAGGTGACTGAAATGATGAAACTGGAATCATCTCATTACATTACCTATCTTCCATATGTGCATTAATGTACTATGCTACTGCATATCTGTGTATGTATTCATGTATTCATGCATACATTATCCAATAGGGTATAAAGAGTATGTTGTTCTACACAACTGATATTTGGATGAATGAACATAGAGCTGATTAATATAAGTTATTTTGTAAAAATTCAAACTCAACATAAAACGTATTCACCACAGTGGGAGCACAAACCCTTTCTAATTTTCCCTGTACAGGCTAATGAAAGATACTCAAGAGCAGGGCCATGTATATTAGGATTCAAATGCTTTCCACTAATTTAGTTCCCTCTACTGGCCAGACTCAAATATTACAAGGATACACTTGAAAGGATATGGCCAAGTTCTCTGTATAGGGAGGGGGTGGGAACTGTTGGTAAATTCACCTGGTTTCCCTTTCTTCTTTGGGAGAGTGTTTGAGTGATGCTCTTCTTTTAATCAGGCTGCATTCTGTCTCGCTTGACCTCTCAAATTGTTAATCAGTAAAAGCGGAATACCCTTCGGGACACATATGGGGGCCTTCATACATCAATGAATACGCACAACAGCTTGGAATACCAGTTGATTATGTAATCAAAAGGAGAATAGAAACAGATGTAGAACAAAAAATACAGATAACAAGACCTGAATGAGAAAAATCTCCCTTGTTGTCTCTTTACTGTACTGTAGCAGGAAATACCTCAAACAAAATGCTTTGTGATCTCAGACTAACACGTCATGTTAAAACAGCAATCAGAATATACAGTATCACACTGGAATGACAGTGATTATTTATTAATTCCCCCTCCCACAATTAAATACTCCTTCTGTAATCCTACTTTGTGATAGGATAGTTTGAATGATATGAGCTGCATGTATGTAAGTATGATTGAGTCCACCCCTTGAGTGTTGTACATTTCCAAATGACACTTGTAATTTAAAATTGAAAAAAAAAAAAAAGTCAAACTGTTATTTCTCCCTGCATTTTCCTAAAGTTGAAAAGCAGTAAATCTGGCAATTACATTTTAACTAGGGATAGGGTGAAAGCAATAATTATCTTACAGTTGTTTTTTAAGTATTGTTTTGAGTAATTTAGCTATCCTTTGCACTTAAATGAAGTTTCCTGACATCCATTAAAGTTAGGATAGTGTTTTTATTGAATTTAATTAACAATCTTCAAATCTAAGTGTTGGCTGGGTCAGGTCTCAGTGCCGCTGTTTGGGTTCGAAATGGGTAAAATATTAATGTAGTATAATAGTGTTAGTGTCTGTCAAGTCTCTCAGTTTGGCACCGCAATGCAATATCACAGTTCAGAAAGATTCTGAAAATTAAGATATTAGGCTAATTAATTGTTATCTCTGTATTAACAGGTTTTAGATCACTGTAAAACTATGAAAATCAAAAAAATGGAAATGGTCAATTTGTATTAACGAAACAGATACTCATAGAAATTGCCTTCCAGCTGCACTTAGATTGTATTGTTTTGATAATTAAACTTAATTTTGCATTACACTTAATTATAGGGTTCAAATTAGGGTTCCATTTTGATCCAGGCTAGGGTTAAGAGTCTTTTGTGATACAACCTTGGATTGGATTGGTTGCTGCAGGACTAGGAATAGAAATGATTGCTTGAACAACAAAAATTCAAACTGAATTGCATCATTCACACAAGTCTCCTATCTAAGATGCCATCCTATCCACCTTCTGATAAACTAAATTATTCCGATCCAAACTGGTACACATTTAGAGGTCATTCTGGTTTCATTCTCTTCAGATGATTTAATCTTTGCTTCAATTTAAAGTAAATTTGCACTGTTTAAAAAAAAAAAAATATATATATATATATATATATATATATATATATATATATATAATTAAATGAGGACATGGATCTTCTATGATTGAAACTCCAAAGTTGCTTAGACAGCTCGGAGGCACCACATCCAGTCAAATAAGCATCAAATAAATACACTGGTGCACAGTGGTAAGTGCTTGAAGTGTAAAAATATGAATATCAAACAATAGTCAAAATACTTTACAAAATAACAATATTGAGCACTCTTTGGGAAATTGTGTTAATCAAGATGGATAACTATGTGAATTTCCTTTGGCTTGTATATAAAGATGCTGTAATCAAAGTAAAGAACTATATAATATATGGTTCATTCCATATATCATCTGTTTGTTCCTAAATGACCTGGTCTAACCACCACACTACGAGGACAAAACCTTCAGGGAATTTTCAAGTGAACCTGTTTCTGCTAAACCATAATAAAAAAAAAATAGTACATCTAACATTTATTCGGATATTTTTGTCTTTCAAAATGTACTCTACGTAGACAGGAAAACAACCTGCATATTTTTATCTTGGTGCTCTGAAGATTAACACAGCATTAAAAAAAAAAAAGAATTTGCATGTTCTTATAAAGGATTTAATGTAACGAACAGATGCAGATAACTGAGAATTAAAGCTTCATGCCTCCTGCTTTGCCTGGTTTAACAACATGGATTGTTTTTTAATCCTTGTTTTGTATATGTAAAACCTTTGTTGATGCATGTGACAATTTATGCTTTATAACACTTTAATAAATCTATAATCCTTCTTGGAGCCTCTGTTCTTATAATTATGTTCTAACAATCTCAGATGAAAGGCTACAAAATTGTAAAATATTTTTAAATTTACCTGATCCCTCGCTTGCATTAAATGCTACGGTAGATCAGTAGTTTATTAACTGGCTTGTTGAAATGGGTTTAAATATATCATATTATTTATATATATATATTAACCTTATGAATTGTAAAATTAAATGTGAATGTGCACAAGCATTCATATTTAATCTTTTCCATCTTTTCATATCTGAAGTGGTTCTCCTTGGATTGGTAATGTAGGCAGTTTCAACTGACTTGAGTGAAATGTGCAAAAGAACTAAGAGCTTTTACAAACAGACTGGTGGATAACAACTTTTTTTTAATGAACGTCTTCTGTTGTCAGTTATCAGCTGTTTTTGAGTTGACAGATTCATTCAGTCCACGTTCCACCCGCACCCTCCTATCCACTAGACTGCAGAATTAACATTTATCCCAATAGGGCAAAGTGCTTTCTTTGAAACTATACAGACCACCAAAATCTTGACCAGCCTGTATTGTAAATTTAACAGGATAGCTTGTAAGGCCAATTGTCTCGGTTTCAACTCTGGGAGTTCAAAAGGCAAATGTGGGTCTCGCTTTTATTTTAGAACAATACAGGAATTCAATGAACATATGGGCCAGGCAACGAAATAGAAGCCTGATGATGTCATCTGTTACAGTTGACTGGCGATGGCTTTACATCCGTATTGATAACTTTCTTGAAATAACCATGGGCACAATTATGTTCCAGACGAGCCCTGTCATCTGCTGTTATCTTATGCTTCACATCCTCTTGAAATCCTCTGCTGTGCTTGGACACATCATGTAACTACTTATGGTGACAGATCTGTTCTGTATGAAGGCAGTTTAGGACTAAAAAAATGGTCTCCACATAGCTTGCTAGGCCAAAACTTCCTGATAATTCTGACTCAAATAGATTCCATAACAGAGTATTGATACAACAGACAACATAACAAATCCTTGAAGAGATACTTTCCACCATCCTTTTCATCAACAGATTCAATGAGTCTCTGGAACTGTACTGGACGGATGGAACACCATTCTTCCAAAAGATATTCACCCATTTGGTGTTTTGATGATGGTGGTGGAGAGCACTAACATGTCGGTCCAAAATCTCCCATAGGTGTTCAATTGGGTTGAGATCTGGTGACTGTGAAGGCCATAGTATATGATTCACATCATTTTCATACTCATCAAACCATTCAGTGAGCCCTCGTGTCCTGTGCATTGTCATCCTGGAAGAGACCTCTCCCATCAGAATAGAAATGTGTAACCACAGGATAAAGGTGATCACTCAGAATAACTCTGTAATGATTTGCAGTGACTAGGCCTGGGGGATACATCAATATCAATAATTGAGGTAATTACCTCCCTCAAAAATGATATAAAAACGTATAGATTAATTTTCGATAATGTCGATATAGAATAATTAGGTACAGCAGTCCAATTCACCTCTGTAACGCAGCAGGAATGTCCAGAGAAGTGGCAATATGCACGTGGAGAGGTATACGCCCACTAAAAAACACTTAGCACCTCGAGTGATGCAATAGCCACTATTAACCACAAAACATTAGTGATGTAGGCGAAAACAGTGGCCGTGACTTTTTGAAGTCTCACAAAGAGCAGAGCAATGTTTGGTGAAAATTGTGCTGTAGATACGAAAAAGCAAAATCACTCTTTGGAACATGGAGAAAGTTTGAGTTTGCGCTACGGTATTGATAAACGCCCCTCAAGCACCAGCCAATCCACGGATGTTCGCCTGAATTAGTCAACACTGACAGCATTTATGCCCTACCAGCAAACATCGAAAAGACACAAAGACATCACAAATGCTATTATGCATTGCATTGCTAAGGACATGCTTAGCACAGCAAAGGAAGATTTCAAGAGGCTTATCAATTTAATTGTCCCCAGGTGCGTGCTCCCTGGCTGCAAATCAAAACCTGGCAGTTGCTCAAAAAGAACACAATCTACCCCAGCACAAGGTGGGGATCACGTCAAAAGATGGTGCAAAGAGTACTGGAGCAGGAGAATGCCATTTCACAGGTCTTGTCCAGTGACAAGAAGACCTGGCACTTAGCTCCCACCTATACAGATATAGATATTCTTGAGTCCATCAACCAGGCATTGACCCCACTACTAGAATTCACAGATGCTCTGTCTGGTGAATCATATGTTAGTGTGTCTTACCTGAAGCCAGTACAACACCTGTTCAATACAGAGGTCATGAAACCTGATGATGGTAAAACAGAGCTCACCCAAACCATCAAAACAATGATGAATGAATCTGAATCTGAATGAGAAATATGATGACCTAGCCACAGATGACCTCCTGGACAAAGCCTTGTTGGTCACCCCTTACATCAAAGAGGAGCCACATAAAAACAAGAGCTGTCTCAGAAATGGTCAATGAGGGACATGAAAACCCAAGCCCAACACAGGGAGACGTTGCTGCTGCTTCACCACAACTGCCATCTAAAAAGAGAAAGTCACTGGGCAGTTTTTTTCAAAAAGTCATGCTCCACCACCACAGTCTTCCTGAAATCCAGCTGGCAGAAAAGGAACTCAGCTGCTACCTTCAGTCTCCTGATGCTGACAGTGAAACCAATCCACTGGACTGGTGGAAGATCCACCGAAAACACTTTCCCCAAAGTCAGCCACCTGGCAAAGTGCAACCTGTGCATTCCTGCAACCAGCTCCCCCTTAGAGCGTGTTTTTAGCACAGGTGGCAACATATTGACCTGCCATAGGGCAGCTTTAAAGCCAGAGACCATAGACAGACTTATCTTTCTTGCTTGACAACAACTACCCCAACTTTAACTGTGATGTGCCATTAGGTTAACAGTTATAATGCATAGTGACTTCCACCATTTGTTTTTTTTATTTTGTATTTCTTGTTCATACTTTGTAAGGGTTTATAGCTTTAGAAAAAGTGGATTTAATGTTATGTGTGTGTTCTTCCACTTCTGTCAATAAATAAGAAACATTACAGCCTTTGGTGAATTCAGGCAGGCTTGAGTCTAAAGCAGAGTGACCCTTTTAAACGTTATTTGATTAAAATTGTGATAATTATCATTAAAGCCAGAGACCGTAGACAGACTTGTCTTTCTTGCTTGTAACTTGTAAGACATCAACTACCCCAACTTCTAACTAACAGGCTAACAGTTATAATGCATATTGACTTGCACTATTTGTTTTTTATTTCTTGTTCATAACTTGTAAGGGTTTACAGCTTTAAAAAAAAAGTGGAGTTAAAATGTTATTTGTGAGTTTGGTTTGAGTCTGAAGCAGATATGCACCTTTAAAACATTATTTGATTAATATTGTGATAATTATCGTTATCAAATGAAAAAAAAAAAATATATATATATATAGTGATAATTTATTTGCCATATCGCCCAGCCCTAGCAGTGACCCTTCACTCTAAGGGGACAAGTGGACCCAAACCATGCCAGGAAAATGATCCCACACCACATAACAGAGCCTCCGCACCCCCCCACTGTAGCGGTCAAGCAGTCAGGCCTGTACCGCTCTCTTGGTGTCGCTACACATGCACTCGCCCACTTGTCAAGAATATGGTGATAGATGACTCATCTGACTATATCACTTTTTCCACATCTCTGTAGACCAGTGCCTATGGTTTTTGCACCACTGATCTCTCAAATGTGCATTTCTCTTTGTAATGAGGCGTTTATGCACTGTAACCCTACTATAATAGCCTTCTGTGTAGTTCTGTGTAGAAAACAACATTACGAGCAATAAAGCCTGACATGGAAAGGACTTTTGTGGCTATTTATTCTTTCTGCTATCCATGATTGGCATAATAAATACATGTTTCTGTTAAGAAATATTAGGAAGAGCTAAGCGTGTATAGACAACATTTTATTCAGACAAGCATTGCGTTATCGTAAGAAAACTTTTCCATGTGCAACAATACAAATTAATATTTGCAATTTAGTATTATTATTATTATTATTATTATTATTATTGTAATCATCAACAAGATATGTGCTAGTAGATGTGTCTTTTAAAATTATTACTGTTATTACAGATTTGTAACTGCAAACAACACTGTCTGCCGTGTAATTCTTAATTTACTTAGCAGACGCCCTTAACCAGGGCAAGTTAAAATTGAAACAAAATACACATGTTTCACAATTAATCATACAGTAAAAGCAGCTACAATATAGCAGGTTATAATTTAATGAAATTGTGCACGTTTCAGTCATGGCGTTTATGGATTCATGGACACATTTATTAATCCAGTCCTTAATGTTTGAGAGGGAAACCCAGATCTGCTGTATTATGTATTCATTCATTTAACTTGTATAGGGGCACACATTAACTAAATCGTGTTTATGGTCATGGTTGCTGCGAAGCTGTTGTAAAACAGACCTGCACACCATTCACAGCCTGAAACACCATCCAGTTGTTCATAAAATATTAATAAAATCGTCTGCTACCGCTCCGATTATTGTTCTTCAGTTTTGTTTTTTTAACTTGTTATGGCACTGCATCAGGGTCCTGTTACATCCGTGTTCGGCAAGTTTTTAATACATAAAAAAAAAAAAAAGATATTAACTGTAAGCAGTAATGGTTTCTGTATGTGGACTTGTAGTAGTCCACATACTGTAGCTGATAATCATAATGTAGCTGATGTGTATCTGATGCGTTTCTCTTCCCTGCCTGTCTACAAGTCAAGCACACATCTCCACTTCTGTAAGCAAATTATTTTCTTAGTCGGTGTGACAGACGCTTACGGCCACATCTGGCACCAGATAGTTAACTGTCCAGAAAACCTTAAGCCATGGTAACACCCATTTAAGCACCCATGGCCGGACGCATTTGGACATGTCTGCCAGTGGAAACGGGACATTAGATCCATTCCTCTTGCCATCTTGATCCAAAATCAAGTCAACTGGGCCTGCTCAGCATTTTTATACATACCACAGATCGTGATAAGATGTATATTCGTTATGTTCCTCCAATTATTTATTCAGGTTTTTCCTTTAATTTGTCACCCGTCTGTGTGTGTGTTATATAAAATGGCTACTGCTGTTGTATAACAGTATCTCACTGCTTCTATAACCTTGGTACATTTTATTTCCACTTGTAGGAACACTCTTAGTACATCTGGGAAATAATCTGATGAAATCCCTTCATAGTAGATCAGCCTGCTTAAATGATTTTGATTTTATCCTTATTTCTGAAGATGACCCTTTCTTTATTTTCCCAAGGAAAGTCATTTTGAAAAGAAAATGAAAAACCCTGATTAGTATAAGTACAGTGTGATCTTGTCTAATATTTATCCTGGAGCTCTCTTTAGATACTCAAATGCTGTGTGTACCTGAATAGACTAGATAGTACTTCAGTATTATTCACAATTATTATTCTATTCCCCCTCACTTCCGAATCTTTCCAACCTCGTGATTCAGCGTCCAGCACCGAAACCTCAACACCTGCAGCTAGAGTAATCTGAGCGGACTTGGTCCCCACACATCCATTGGAGAAGCGTGTGGATCACGGATAGATGGGTTGAAGCAAACTGACAGTCTTGCTGCTTTTGCGGAACTGGCCCTAAATGGAGTCATAGAAGGGTGAATGTGAGTGTGCTCATCTGTGAGGGAGATTGCATGCCCTGCGTTGGCTGAGTCGCTGCCCCCTGTGTTCCTGCACGTGGCTCTGGAACAGTTTCACCTTAGGGACATTAACCCCTTCCACACTGCCTTTTCTTGTGTTATGTAAAGCGACTGTGCATGGGTGAGCGAGATTTCTCACTGGTTCACACATTCAGTGTTCCGCTTCAGGGCCGGGACCATGCATTAGGCAGTGCTCATATCTAGTTTACTGCAAATGTGAGGGTAATGGAGAGTAGGATGGTTTTGTTCATTATTGCATGTAGGATTGCTGATGCAAAAGTCATCTGTGGCTGTATGCAGACAACATGTAAGTAAACTGGACATTAACATACAAATGCAAAAATAAATACTGGTGGTATTCACTGATTTATTTAACCGAAAATGTAATGTTTGATTTATGGAGCGTATATATACACTCACCTAAAGGATTATTAGGAACACCATACTAATACTGTGTTTGACCCCCTTTCGCCTTCAGAACTGCCTTAATTCTACGTGGCATTGATTCAACAAGGTGCTGAAAACATTCTTTAGAAATGTTGGCCCATATTGATAGGATAGCATCTTGCAGTTGATGGAGATTTGTGGGATGCACATCCAGGGCACGAAGCTCCCGTTCCACCACATCCCAAAGATGCTCTATTGGGTTGAGATCTGGTGACTGTGGGGGCCAGTTTAGTACAGTGAACTCATTGTCATGTTCAAGAAACCAATTTGAAATGATTCGACCTTTGTGACATGGTGCATTATCCTGCTGGAAGTAGCCATCAGAGGATGGGTACATGGTGGTCATAAAGGGATGGACATGGTCAGAAACAATGCTCAGGTAGGCCGTGGCATTTAAACGATGCCCAATTGGCACTAAGGGGCCTAAAGTGTGCCAACAAAACATCCCCCACACCATTACACCACCACCACCAGCCTGCACAGTGGTAACAAGGCATGATGGATCCATGTTCTCATTCTGTTTACGCCAAATTCTGACTCTACCATCTGAATGTCTCAACAGAAATCGAGACTCATCAGACCAGGCAACATTTTTCCAGTCTTCAACTGTCCAATTTTGGTGAGCTTGTGCAAATTGTAGCCTCTTTTTCCTATTTGTAGTGGAGATGAGTGGTACCCGGTGGGGTCTTCTGCTGTTGTAGCCCATCCGCCTCAAGGTTGTACGTGTTGTGGCTTCACAAATGCTTTGCTGCATACCTCGGTTGTAACGAGTGCTTATTTCAGTCAAAGTTGCTCTTCTATCAGCTTGAATCAGTCGGCCCATTCTCCTCTGACCTCTAGCATCAACAAGGCATTTTCGCCCACAGGACTGCCGCATACTGGATGTTTTTCCCTTTTCACACCATTCTTTGTAAACCCTAGAAATGGTTGTGCGTGAAAATCCCAGTAACTGAGCAGATTGTGAAATACTCAGACCGGCCCGTCTGGCACCAACAACCATGCCACGCTCAAAATTGCTTAAATCACCTTTCTTTCCCATTCAGACATTCAGTTTGGAGTTCAGGAGATTGTCTTGACCAGGACCACACCCCTAAATGCATTGAAGCAACTGCCATGTGATTGGTTGGTTAGATAATTGCATTAATGAGAAATTGAACAGGTGTTCCTAATAATCCTTTAGGTGAGTGTATATATATATATATATATATATTTTTTTTTTTTTTTATTTAAATCAACTTCATCCCTTAATACTTTTGTTTTTCAGAAAGAGGTACACAAGTCATTACTTACATGAAAACTGAAATCCCCTTGACATGCCAGCTCTGTGTTTGAGGGGTGCCGAAACCTCATGAATAATCCAGAGCAGAATTCTGTTAATTCAACTTTTTTCTCATCTGCTCTCTGCCGATGCACCGTAGAGTGTTACAATGCAGAGCTTGAGCAACTCTGACAAAATGTGAGAAGGAACCTACTAGAAACAGAAATATTTTCTCACCCACCCTTTCTTCGTAATTGACTCATTGACGGAGCTTGCCAAGACCGTTCTTGAATGGTCCTGCAACGTACAAATCGACAAATTGTCTAAGCAATTAGCTCTGCACAAGCATCCCGAGGTGACAAAAGATGTTGCTGTAGAACTATTTCTTCACCATGACTGGAGAAAAGAAAAGCATAAACACAGTGTGGGGTGTCAATTTGTCATCCCTGGCTGTATTAAAATTATGCAGTGCAATTAATCTTTGTCTCTCTTAGCTTTCTACATAGCATTATGAATCACAAACCAGTGCGTTTATGTCATATATTTTTGTCAATCCTCAATGTTGAAGGCTAGATGTCCCTGACCACACACAATATATTTTGTATTATTCATTATTATTATTTGCTAGAATCAAAGAACATAATACATTCATTAACTCTATGGTGTTTTGATTTGGCTCTCATTTGCTATGGTTTAAAATTCTAAATTAGTACTGCATCTCTAGGTGTCTGAACTAGTTTGTGTCAAATGTCCCGAATGAGCTCCCCTTTCACATGATATAACAACTTGTTCAAATTTCTAAATGGAAAGTATTGAATGGCAGACTTGCACAGCAGGTCACAAATATGATGCTGAGATAGCAGGGACCAGATCACAAGCACTGCTTTTTACAAGTGGAAGCACCCTAAATTCAAGTGAAAATAGCTATAGTTCAATTGAAAATAAAGCTTTTCATACACTTTTACTTCCTCGAGGAAGTCTGCTGTTTTCATCTCAATAGTGAATAGTGTAAAGCTCCTCTGAATAGTACCCCCAAAGCTGCAGGCATGAAGCTGCAGAAACTTCTTAAAAGTTAATTAATCTAAAGGTTCCCAAAAGCCCTGAAGGTTAATGTTTCATTATTCCCTCCAATGATATTTTAAGCATTTTACCTACATAAGGTCTCATTGCCAAAACCGACTGTTCCACCTTTTCAGTGTCCTTTAAGACATATTTGAACTGTTTACAGATGTATTTATTTATTTACTCATCCAGAGGTTTTCCAGTATATTTTTTTTCTCTTTGCCACTTACTTTCAAAGCCAGGAACAGGAGACACTGACCAACATATGTAGACAATATGAACTTCATTGCTTTTAAGGAGAAGTTGTCCTGGACAAGGGCGTCTGCTAATAAACAAAGAATAATAATAATTGTAAAAACAGGTGTTCTTTAACAAAAAATAAAACAAGTTTCTTACTTATATTTGACCTGTGGAGGCATACAAGGACAATTTATTCTCTGCCTGTCCCTCAAAGGATACCTGTCGCTTTCTCTTCAGCTAAAAAATACCAACTTGGAGTTGATTGTGTGTGAGAAGGCCTTGTTTGACAGCCGTGTAAGTGATCCAATAGCCAGTATGATCACAGGGAAAATAGGTGTTTTCTTGCACCAGTTATTAATACACATAATTAATCAAACTCCATGGGTACGGACACTGAGGGAGCTGGGGTTCACGTTATACCATCTGTATTCTCCAGTTGCTTTATTTCTGATGTGTGTGGTTGCTGCTCACTGAAGCTCTCTATTGTTGTGGGTTTGATTTTACACTACTCCTTGATATTAGATTATGGACTACTTCTGAATAAATCGAGTGTCTGAGGACATGCATTGGCATCAGTGTACCGTACAATGTAGCCGTTATGCATTAAGTAGATTTAGAAAAGAAGGTAGAATCTCTCTACTTTACTCTGACTGTTATAAAGGTAATGTAGGTGATGTTAAAAAAGCTGAAACACTAGGGTCATTCAAATATTTTAAAAATAATAACAGCCCCCAGATTTGTCTTATGCTAGTCATAAACAAGCCATGAATGCTTTACAACATCTTTACAACAATTCTTACGCTGATGGTAATTCTCAGTGGTCTTTCTTTGTTACACTGCCAGCCCAACCCAATGAAGTGAGTTAGTCATTGGTAACATCTTCCCTATATCAACTCTGCATTCATTCCTGGCAACATTAAGGGCCTCGATGCCAGAAGCTGTATTTTAATTGTGTGCTACAGCATAACTATAATACAAAGCTACAATTCGTATACAGCTCTGTTTGCCAAGACATAATTGCGATGCAACTCAAAAGGGGGGGAAACAACTTTAAAAAGTCAGCCAGAGGCACCGTGTGCAAATAAATCAGGCTTGTTTTCTTGTGAAGAGAACCGAATAGCTTTCAATCAACAAAAAAACAACTCCGGGGTTGTTTGCTAATGAAAAGGCACGTTCTATGATGTAGTTCTGTGTTACCCAATTTGTATTCTAAGTAAGGTCTATCAGTATTTTCAATCTAAGCAGAAATTCTCAAAGAAGTTGAACTACCGCAATTAGTTTTCTTTTTTCTTACTAAACAAAATGTATTTGTCGATGTAATCTGCAGAGATATCTGGTCACTTGAAGAAAGAATGCCTGTCTGTAGCCATTCATAGCTTTATGGTTACCTTCTTTTTTAGTTATACCTGCTCCTGCCTGCTGCTACACTGTTGCCATTTTGACTGACTGAACATCACATCGTTTAACAATGAAACAAATGTTGCTCACAGTTAAGGCAGTGGAGATCTCTCATTGAAGAGGACTTTGGCAATCAAGGGGAAAATCTAAAAAAGAAAAAACAATGATCAGTTACTAAAAGTTGAAAGGCTTTCCCAGTATACTTTAAATTGTATTGCATGTCTTCTACCACTTTGCTCAATTTACAATATCACTTGTCCACACATGTAAGACATGGAATCACAAAAAATAAACATCTAAAACCATTTCAAATGTTGGCATTTGCTTTCCACAGGCTACACAAGGCAGTGTATTATAGCCTTCATGAAGTTCATGTTTTATTAATGTGATACAGCATGTAACCTATGTTGTTTTGGCAGAAATTGTGCTAGGATGAGGGAGTTTAAATGTCTTTTAGCACAAGTGTGAAATGCAAAGTGTAGTTGGAAATGCAGAAAAAGAAAGGACATGTGAATGCACTCTAATGCCCTGGTGTGTCTTTAGCTTTAACAGTGGTTTCAGTTCAAGAGTCTTGTTTAACCAATTATTAATCACAGAGTGTATAAAATGCTGGAAGAACAAAAACATACCTCTTGTTGGCAGGACCAGATGAGATTTTATCAAGTCTGTTGCATCAGATTACTACAAGGGATTCAGAAGGGTAATAAAGAAATATCACAAAACACAAACACGTAAAACAGATTCTCCTGGGAAATATTTGTAGTCTAAATATTCCGAAGCATTACCTTTTCAGTTTGCTACAATCAAGTTTATGAAACCATTGGTGCAACTTTCAAACTCTGAACACACAAACCAAGAGAACTGACTCTAGTAGCAAAAGTCTGACAAATTCTGTTTGAATTCTGTTAATCCATTTTCATCAATGTTTCAAACCAAAGTTCATGAATTAAATGCCATCACACCATTAGTTTAGTCATTGAATCAAAAGACAATGACAGTATTATTGCTTAATTATTGCTTATTTGAACAAACCATGAACTCAAGAACAATAAACTCATGATATATAGTACTGTGCAAAAGTTTTAGGCAGGTGTGAAAATGCTGTAATGCTGTAAAGTAAGAATGCTTTCAAAAATAGACATGTTAATAGATTGTATTTATCAATTAACTAAATGCAAAGTGAGTGAACAGAAGAAAAATCTGTGTGAAATAAATATTTGGTGTGACCACCCTTTGCCTTCAAAACAGCATCAATTGCACACAGTTTTTGAAGGAACTCGGCAGGTAGGTTGGCCCAGACATCTTGGATAACTAACCACAGTTCTTCTGTGGATTTAGGCAGCCTCAGTTGCTTGCCTAAAACTTTTGCACAGTACTGTATTTGTCAAAATACATTTTCATAATTGAAGAGGAGGACAAAACATGCAAACAGAGATGAACACAAATTCATTATTTAAAACATAAACCATACCAGGTCACTCAGGTACATCTCGTCTCTCATGTACATTCAGCCACAAGTCCTCATCAACATCCCCAAACAAATGTGTTTGCCGTGCCCCCGGGGGAACCTTTCTTGCAATCTGAATTCATGACTGACATTGCTCTTGGGTAATGTCATCTCATGCAGCATCTATGGCAATTGTAACCTTCCACCTCCAAGCAGAGAAAAACTCATTTATAGGATTTAGGAAAGACAAGTATGGTGGCAGGCAGGTATATTGCAACAAATTGCTGCTGTGCTGTGAACCATTCCTGCACCACTGCGGTATGGTGGAAGTTAACATTGTCCCACACAATGGCATATGTGACTTCCTGATCAGATCACAAAAGGTTATTGTATAGCTCATCTAGAAAATTCAGTAGATGTGTAGCATTGTACAAGTAACTACGGGCCCCTGCCCCATCGTCTGATATGGCAGCACACATGGTGCTACCACACTGCCCTGGGACTTGAGTTATTGCACACTGGCCAATGATATTCCAAACATGTCTTCGTGTTTTGGCCAAGTTTACGCCAGCCTCATTGATAAAAATGTATTTGTGCTGATTGACGTATGTCATCTTTATCTTTCTTGACGTTGTCCCAGTCCTCGACCGCATCTTATACTGCAGTATGCTCCATGTTGCAAAATGCAATCAGTCTACACCGCCTTTTATATGGTTGTGTGATAATTGTCAATTAATTCTACTTGCATTTTCACAATGTGAATGTGATTACCAATAACGAGAAGTTTGTAATAGCAATTAGAGTGAAGCATTTTGAAATATATATTGTCGACTGAGCAAGTAATTTAGATAATTGGGAAGGTTTTTAATTTGTATGTAATCAAATGCAAATGTGTTTGTGGTGCTTAAACAATTTGATTTCTGCAACTCAGTATGGAGTTTTGTGATAAGAGTTTTGAAAATTGCACCATGGTTTCATAAACTTAATTGTAGCAAACTGAAAAAAAAAATTAAAAGCCCCCTAGTATTAAAAGTAATTGAATCCAAGACCTGAATGAAACAAAATCTTTGACCCCAAGTGCCACTCTGCCTTCAAGACATTTTTGGGCTGGTTATTTGTGACAGCAGGTAATCTTTTCTAACATCTTGATATCTCAGGACATTCATATCGCAGTTTGGAAGCACCAAATTAAAGAGTGAAAATGAAGACAATGCTGTTAATTTCTCTTCCCAGTAATCTCCAGATCATGAACGTGGTGTATGTGTGGGAAGGTGTATGTGTGGGAAGGATGTGTGTGTTGCATAACTTGCATTATAAATCTACAAAGCTTATTTAAGCATTTTGCATGGTTACTTTGTTGAAAAAATGAATAGTAAATTAAAAACATTTTATTTAATTGCTTAAACATTTAAACATTTAGTGTATAAACTATTCACTAAAGAGAATACGTATCCTATTTTTATTTTGTGCTCAGGGAGCAAACATGTTTGTATCACTCTGAATGTTCAAATATATATACAAATAGAGGCTGTGCAAACACTTCTGAATATTTACCCTAATAGCAGGCTGACACAACCACAAGCTTACTTATACCTATACTGCATGTTTGTATTTATATTGGCATAGATGGGTGAAGCTCGATTACTTTCTCATTTATTTTAACTAAGCACTCTGCATACATCTTGTAAAGCTGCATTAGTGCATTCTGAGTGCTGGAAGCAGACCTCTGCGTGCAGTTTCCAGATGTTACGATATGGTGGTTGATGTATTAAAAGCCATTAGGATTATTAGAATTCATGTAACTCAGATTCTGTGTCAAAAGCAAGACTCTTCAATGCCATGAATCCCTTCACCTGTGCTGTTCTGTCAGCAGATAAAATTCTGAACAAACCAACACAATATAGCCTATAGATATGGTGGAAACCAGGTAGGTATATATATATATATATTATATTACTCAGCAGACACTCATATCCAGGGCTAGATACAATTGTTACAATGTATTACATTATTTTTTGCATACAATTACCAATTTTTACTTCATTTTTGCTGGAGCAGTCTATGTAAAGTTCCTTCCTCCAGGATACAAGAGCAGTGTCACCCACCTAGGATTGAACCAACTTGAGAGTCCAGCCGGTTACACTAAGGTCTTAACTGGTTTTAAGAAAAAAGTCTTAGACTTAAATTTAAGCCCAAAATAAACAAGGCATGTTGCACAAAAAAAAGCTTAATTTCAGTTTGGTCCTAAAGCCTACCATACATCACTGGGAAAAAGAGTATCTGTTGCCATAGAAACTAACATGAAACTAACATGGCAGTTCATATGCCGTTCATTTAGATTGTTTAAATGAAAGGGCATTTTGTGGAGAAAGGATATTAAAGCACAGACAAAAGAAACCCCTTTAGAAAATGTCAATAACATTGCTGTTTGTGAATGGCAGGACTAGAGTTTTTATTATAACTATTATTATTATTATTTAGTTACACTGCGATCTATGGAAGGGTTGAAGACAATCATGTAATCTGTGATTCAATCCGTTTATGTCTGTAGGCATTTCTTGGGGAAACACCTAACCACCAAAATGACCTGCTTTCTTAGGCACAGGAAGATGTTTTGAGCAGGGGTTGCTGCAGACCTAAAGTAAAATCATGACGTCATTGCCATTTTTAATAATTAGTTGCTTTATCCATTTTCTTGTTTTGTTTTAAGTAGTTTGCAGGGGGGAGCTTAAAAATATAGCCCTGTAATACACATACACTAATCACACACACGAATCATGCCATGGTCACAAAAATGACAAAAACAGATTATCCCTCGGTTCCACTGGCTTAAGCGCCGTGTCTGCCATGCCGTCCTCAGACGCGTCCCAGAGCTTTTACTGCAAAACCAGCCGCTGTGATCCGTCCCTCTGATGGAGGAGCAGCGACTGTGGGTTTGGTTTGTGTTCGTGTTAAAAACAGAGACAGGGATCAACACTGCGAGCGACACAGCCTGATGAGGAGAGGACTTTGTGTGTGTTTTATTATTTGTGCTTTACATGACTGTAAACAGCGTAATAAATACACATTTCTGTTAAGAGATATCAGGAAGGGCTAAACATGTGTAGACAACATTATATTCAGACAAGCACGTTCACATAAGAATACGTTTTTTTCTTCTCTCCTCTCTCCCCTCGCTGTCCTCACCTACCATCCTCCTGAAGTCTCAACATCCACCTCTCCAACCCTTCCCACTGTGCCGGATTTCTTCCTCTCCTTCACTCCTTTAACTTCTCTCTCTCCCCATCTCCCCCCACTCACAGGGCTGGCCGCCAGCTAGACCTCATCTTCTCAAGAGACTGCTCCCCTTCGACACTCTCCGTGACACCCATGGACATCTAGGACCACCACTTCATTTCCTTCTCCCTTTCCCTTCCCTCCCTCCCCTCTCCACCTACTCCCCCTGTCACCTTCCGCCGTAATCTCCGCTCTGTCTCCCCCTCCACCCTTGCCTCCACTGCCCTCACTCTCTTGCCTTCCATTGATTGTTTTTCAAATCTATCTGTCAACTGTGCTACCTCCTCTTTGTTCTCCTCCCTCACCTCCTCCCTTGACTCTCTCTGTCCTCTCACGTCTCATCCTGCCCGTCCCTCCCCTCCTCAGCCTTGGCTCTCTGCTGTTCTCCGTACAACCCGAACTAGTCTGCGTGCCGCCGAACAAAAGTGGAAAAGCACCAAACTCCCAGCCGCCCTCGAACTCTACTGCTCTCTACTGTCCACATTCTCGTTCTCTCTCACTTCAGCCAAGAAGTCTTACTTCCAATCTCTCTTTGAATCCACTGTCAACAACCCTCGCAAACTCTTCTTCACCTTCTCCTCCCTCCTTGCCCCCCCTCCCCCTCCTCCTCCCCCATCTTTCACTGCTGATGATTTCGCCTCCTTCTTCTCCTCCAAGATTGCAGACATCCGCAGGCTCTTCAATACACCACCCTCATCTCCCATCACACCGAAACCTCCCACCAACCAAGCTTCCTTTTCTTCATTCTCACCTCTCTCAGATGCTGAAGTTTCTGCTCTCCTCCTACATCACAAAACCACAACATGTGACCTGGACCCTCTCCCTTCTCGTCTCTTCCAAGTAACCACTCCTGATCTTCTCCCCTTCATCTCCTCCCTCCTCAACTCCTCACTCCTCTCTGGCTGTTTCCCCTCTGCATTTAAACAAGCTGCTGTCATCCCACTGCTCAAGAAACCAACCCTTGATGACACCTCTCCTCAGAACTACCGCCCTGTCTCCCTACTCCCCTTCCTCTCAAAGACTCTCGAGCGGGTGGTCCACCGTCAGCTCTCGGACTTTCTGTCCCAACACTCACTCCTTGATCCTCTGCAATCCGGCTTCCGCACAGCTCACTCCACTGAGACGGCTCTCCTGACTGTCACTGACTCCCTCAGCCGTGCTCAGGCGGCCTCCCTCTCCTCAGTCCTCATCCTCCTTGACCTCTCTGCAGCATTTGACACCGTTGATCACTCCATCCTCCTCTCCTGCCTCACTGACCTTGGGATCTCTGGGACTGCTCTCACCTGGTTCTCCTCCTACCTCATCGACCGGTCCTACCAAGTGACATGGCGAGGCTCCTCATCCACCCCCCAACCTCTCCTCACAGGCGTTCCCCAAGACTCCGTCCTGGGCCCGCTCCTGTTCTCTCTCTACACTCGCTCCCTGGGCCCCCTCATCGCTTCCCATGGTTTCTCCTACCACTTCTACGCTGATGATGCCCAGATCTTCCTGTCTTTTCCCTCTTCTGACCCTCTCATCCCCTCACGCATCTCTTCCTGCTTGTCTGCCATTTCCACCTGGATGCACTCGCACCAACTCAAGCTCAACCTCTCCAAATCAGATCTCCTCTTTTTCCCCCACTCTTCCTCACCTTCTGCTGACCTCCCCATCTCGATCCCCTTGGAATCCACCACACTCTCTCCTTCTTCTTCCGCTAAAAATCCAGGAGTCACCTTCAATCCTGTGCTCTCCTACTCCCAGCACATCACCACGCTGACGCGCACCTGCAGATTCTTCCTGGGCAACATACGCCGGATCCGTCCCTTCCTCACCGACTACTCGACTCAGCTACTCGTCCAGTCACTGGTCCTCTCCCGCCTGCACTACTGCAACTCCCTCCTGACCGGCCTACCTGCATCCACTACCCGCCCGCCAGCTCATCCAGAGCTCTGCGGCTCGTCTGGTGTCTCTCTGCCACGATTCACACACGCTACTCCACTGCTCCGCTCCCTCCACTGGCTCCCGATACCGGCACGCATTCAGTTCAAGACTTTGACCCTCACCTACCGCTGTCTCGACCACACTGCACCAAGCTACCTTCAGTCACTCGTCTCTCCATACATCCCCTCCAGACCACTGTGCTCCTCCAGTGCCAGAAGGCTAACTCTGCCTCCTCTCCACTCTCCTTCCTCCAGAGCCGCTACTTCTCATCACTGGCCCCTAAGTGGTGGAACGTCCTGCCCACCGAAGTCAAAACAGCAGAGTCCTTGACCTCATTCCGGCGCTTACTCAAGACGCCTCTCTTCCAACAGCACTTGTAATATTAGTCCTCTATCCCTGCTAGATAGCACTTCAGCTTATTATGCTCCACGCGTTCTTGATTGTTTTCCTCCTTGCTCCCTTTGCCGTAGCCCTCGTCTGTAACCCTACATCTTGACAGCACTTAGCTTTCACCATCCAGGATGTAGGAAGTCTCTTACTGTACTTGTGTAAATTGTAAATTGTAAATTGGAATTTGTAAAATGTATTATTTTGAATTGCTATGTTTTAGCTAAGTTGAATTTGTAATGATTGATGCCTTGTACTTCTCTGTATTTTTGCACTTTGTTTGCACTTATGTTGTAAGTCGCCCTGGATAAGGGCATCTGCCAACAAATAAAATAATAATAATAATAATAATAATAATAATAATAATACGTTTCCATGTGCATCAATAATACTAAATAGCGAATATGTATTGTTATTATTATCGTCATCATTTGTGCGAGTATATATGTATTTAAAACGGCATAGCTTGACTCCCTTAATTTATTACTCTTACTACAGATTTGTAACTGCAAACGATACTTTTTGCCGTATTATTTATAATTTACTTATCAGACGTCCTTAACCAGGGCAAGTTACAGTTGAAACAAAATACACACGTTTCACGATTAATCATCCAGCTACAATATAGCAGCTTTAATTGAACTAAAGTGTGCGCGTCTCAGTCATGGCGTGTATGGACGCATTTATTAAACCAGCCCTTAATGTTTTAGAGGGAAACCCAGATCTGCTGTATTTATTTATTCATTCATTTAACTTGTAAATGGACACACGTTAACTGAATCGTGTTCCCTTCACACTGACTGTCTCTGCGGATTGTCCTGCACACCATTCACACACCACAGCCTGAACACTGGCCAGCTGTTC
This sequence comes from Amia ocellicauda, assembly GCF_036373705.1. Taxonomy (NCBI): domain Eukaryota; kingdom Metazoa; phylum Chordata; class Actinopteri; order Amiiformes; family Amiidae; genus Amia; species Amia ocellicauda. The sequence continues at coordinate 13,898,315 of NC_089854.1, read as the reverse complement.
ATACAATATTAATAACATCGGCTGCTACGATCCGATTATTATCCTTCAGTTTATTTTAACCAGTCAGGCGCTGCACCGGTCTGTGAAATCCAAGTTTTAATGCACTCGGATATTAACTGTAATCAGTCATTGTTTCTGTACGTGGATTTCACTCCATGCTGCTAATAAAACTGTAATTTGTTCGTGATCGCACACGGCACTTGAGATTATATCTTCCGGTACAATGTATCTGATCTCCTCCGTGTCTCAAGTCAAACGCACACCTCCGCTCTGAAAGCGAATCACGTCCTCAGTGGGACGGACGCTTACGGACACGTCCAGCACCAGCAAGTTAACCGGCCACTAAACACGGACGCGTCCGCCAGTGGAAACGGGGCATTAGACTACTACTACTATACACAAACTTGTCTGCAAGAGAACGGGGTTACAGTTAGTCCTACACAAATATGGAATAAACAGTTTGGCGCACAAAATGTGAAAATCACAGCACAGTAAAAACATTGGGCAGGGCAGCAACCCTGAAAAAACAAACACGTCTTACCTACAACTGTGCTACTGCGCTATGCAGTAATTTCCGTTGTTATCGATGCTCTCCTCACTATCAATAGTGTTTTTTTCTTAATAGAACTGTTAGAAACGTCCGATTTTCGCTTCTGCCTGTTTTCCATTTTGCAGCCAACTGTGCTCGAGCGCTATCTTTGCTCTTTCTCGCCCGGCGCTGATTGGCTGTTGTGTACTGGATACGCTACGTATTGTCTTCCCTCAACAAATCACGACACACTATTATTGTGCCCGCCCTTTCCCTGCCGTTTCAACCAATCACGTCAGTCTCAGTTAGCGAAGTACAAACGCGTATATATTGTGTTACGCACACCGTAGTGACGGCAGTTCGATTGTTTTCAGTCACTCGATTTATTTGATTCGGTTCAGTTCGGTGAATCGATTCATTTCGTTCACTGATTCAGTGACTCGCACCAATGCAGCCCGAATCAGGACGGGTTACATAGACTTGAACCGGAAAGAACGAGTCGTTCATTGCACACCACAAAAGCGAGGAAAATACTATATTTGACTGTTACAGTTACAGTTCAATACAGTTGTGACAAATATATATTTAAAATCCCGAAGATAACAACAGTTTGAAGCATTAACATTATTTAGCCAACACGATTCATCTAATTAAATTTATATTTATATTGATTGGACAAGAGCGTCTGCAAAGAAATGTATTATTATTATTATTATTATTATTATTATTATTATTATTATTATTATTAATAATAATAATAATAATAATAATAATAATAATATCGTTACATAAATGTCTTACGCATAGGTGTATCTCAATTATTATTAATATTAATAATAATTATTATAGGTCATTTTGTTGATCTACTTCAAGAAGACTTGCAAGTATTAATAATGTTTTACGTGTATAAAACATTACAAAAACAGACCTCATAGCGATTTATTATATATTTTTGTTTAGTTCTGCAGACGTACCCAATGAATACGGACTGTAATACACACACACACACATTATGTACAGTAAATATTGCATAAACGTCTAATCTGATGTTCTGACAGTAGTCTATACTCGGTCTGGATGATGTAACTGACGCCATTTTGGCTCATACATATTTATTTCTTATGCACTAAGCAAGAGGGAATTTGGAACCAACATGGCGCACACGGTCTTCAGCTTCACAGCTCTCAGCGACTCGCCAGGACGAACGAATCCGCCGCACTGAGTCAGAGTCGCTGATCGGGAGTCGACGGCGGCTCTGCGGCTCCTGAGCGCCGCCGCTCACAGCGAATCAAAAGAGCCGATTCAATGCGTCACGGATCCGAGTCCCATCGGCCACCAAACTGCACGTCACCAGCACACCGCCCCGCACTTCCCGCGCTGATGCTTTCTTTTAATTAGCTGCTCAGTTGTGGCAAGTTTTTCATTTTAATTAAAAAATAATAATAATAAGAAGACATTTAATTAAAACTATTTTTTAACGGTCTTCACAAAATAAGTATAATACCAGACTTCCTTGCTTAGCGACAACAGTGAAGACAGGTACGACCTAAAACGTTTTTTGTTTTTTTTGTGCAACAGTGATGACGAGGTCTAATGCGCAAATCAATGTCACAGTTAGAGTAAGGCCTCTTCAGAGCAACCTGCCCCAGAAGCACATTGCTGCCCAATGCAAAACAACTACTGTCCCATCAGAGCATCATTCATTTCAACATTCATAGTACTAGAAAATGTTTCTTGATACTCTACATACATATTTGATAAAGGGAAAAACGTTCAACACATTTTACTTAATGCCACATTTGAAGGTGAGTACTTCCTCTTCATTTCATGCCATTTAAATGTACACATATGGCATTTGATATATTTAGTTAGACATGCACTTATATGGAGTGATGCCATATCAAATGTGAATATGTTATACACTTCTTTTTTGTAAACCCCGAGGGAAGTTTTTTTGGGGGGTCATGGGTAGTGCCTTCTGGTAAAATGTGGTAGACTTATGTATATATTATACAGTGGCTATAGGATGTATCTGCCCCTTTTTTTTCATATTTTGTTGTGTTGCAACCTGAAATTTGTTGCAGTTAAATGGGATTTAATTTGCTCTTATATATGCATATTGCAGCGCTCTGGGACTGGGGGGCTGTGTAGGGGTGTTTGGGTGTGCTGGGGGGGGGCTGTGTGTGGTGCACGGGGAGGGGCATGTTGTTATACCAGGCACTCTTATATGTATGTATATATGTTTATCATGAATTATATGTTGGTTTTCTGAAAGGCTTTTTTATAGTTAAAGACGATTAGCTTTAACTGTCAAGACATTGCATCAAAACGTCTTTCTGAACAATATAATTTTCATAACTTGTATAAGAAATTAACTGGGATTTTCAAGTCTAGAGGTCAAACATTAGAGCCTGATATGTATTCTGCATCATTAAAAAACAAAAAAAAGTCTAAAGACTTAAAAAGTCACTGATTATAATGCACACATTTTGATTGGTTGATACTAGATCGAAGCTGCAAAGTAGTTGGAGATGTTGACTCATTACTTATATAATAAAGCTAGTGTTTTACACTGCATTGTATTTCCACACAACCTGCTTTCATTATAGGCATTGCCAGTCTTGTATGTACAGTATGTATGTTCACTTTGGTTTTTAATGCACAGGGTGTTTTTTTTCCAAGCTGACAGAATGTTTTGTTGATTGTTTTTTGCACTTCACATTGTACTCATGTCTTTAGTATATGAAAGTAAAATGTTAATTATATGTAAATGCACACCTGCTTTCAGAAGTAATGTACATTAAACAATCATCAATCCAGAAGTAACTATTGGCAACAATAATGTGCAGTGAAGCAATTAAACATTGTTACAGCTCAAAATCCAGAATGAAGGACTAAGAATCTTAGGAGATAATGCCTCACTTTCACAGTTCCCTGATTAATTCATTTTTTTAATTAGTTTGGCCTCTACCCACCAAAAGGGCTCAGAGACCTTGCAGAGGATTCTGATGCAAGCAACAAGAACCATGCCAAACTGGAACACACTCTGGGAGTCTGAAAGAAAAGCACGCTGGAAAAACAGAATTAGCTTTTTTGAAAAGGTAGGGAAGCTATTGGGGCTAGAGAGTTTTGTCTAAAACTGTTACATCAGGCACTCTTTTAAAAAGAAATCTCATATCAAGACAATTTAATATTTGTTTTGCTTGCTTCCATTTTGTTTCTCCTGCAGAAAGAAACAAAATGACCTCTTGGCTGTTCACTCAGTCTGATGAATAGGACCAGTTGGGTTCTAAACAAGTCTTAACATTTGCGTCTTTTGAACTAGCGTATCTCCCGTCCAAAAAAAATAAAAATAAAATCCCAACAGAAGCTATGATTTGATCAGTGGAGGTTCAGTTCCCACACAGCAGTGGAGCAAAGGATTATCGCTGCCTGGGAACAGGTGACACAAACTATTTCAAAATAATTCAGTCATTCCTGGCTTCCTTGAATCACATTAACCACCAAGGACTTTGTGTACCTGTAGTGGGCTGATAAGAAGTGGCAAGTCTTCGATCTGTACATTTAGTGTCTGTTTGCTTAAAGCTACAGTTTCTCATCTAGAAGTTAGGCTCGAACAAGATCTGACATGCTAATGATGTGGCTGTTGACTGTTGGTACATCGCTCAACCATCATTTAATATTATCAATCAAATAAACTAAAAAAATATCTATGTGGCTGAGTGACAAGCACAGGTACTCTCATGCCATTCATAGTTGTTGCCCCTCAGAAAGCAGATGAGGCTACACAGAAGTTTATCATATCATATTTTAGTTTTCCCAAGGTTTGAATGCTTATCCTGCTTGGCTTGCATATAATATTTGCTTCTCTATCTAACTTGCACAGTCCACAGATTTTACAACTTTTGGCATTACACATAGATAAAATGAGTACTACACAAAACTATTTGTCCCTGTTTGGAAACTTTTTCTTTTGCTTATCTTCAAATTAATTCCATTATCTGCTCTGAAATGACTGGCATATATTTCTCTGTTTTTATTTTATAGTTTTTAAGATGAATCAGTCGATTTAATACTGAAGTAGGTGAAATATACAGACCGGTGACAAATTAAAGGAAAAACTTGAATAAATGAGTGGAGGAACATGAAAGGAAAAACAGAAGAGCAGCTCTTTCCCAGGTGACTGAGACTGTCAATGCAGGACATGATCAGACTGTCAGCAAGAACAGTCCATCGAGAACTACACAGAGAGGATATTATAGTAGGGTTACAGTGCATAAACCCGTCATTACAAAGACAAATGCACATTTGAGAGTTCAGTGGTGCAAAAACCATAGGCACTGGTCTACAGAGAAAAAAGTGATATAGTCAGAGGAGTCATCCTTCACCATATTCTCGACAAGTGGGTGAGTGCATGTGTGGCGACACCAAGAGAACAGTACAGACCTGACTGCTGGACCCCTACAGTGAGGGAGTCCGGAGGCTCTGTTATGCGGTGTGGGATCATTTTCCTGGCATGGTTTGGGTCCACTTGCCCCTTTGGGTCCACTTGCAAATCATTACAAAGTTATTCTGAGTGATCACCTTTATCCTATGGTGAAACATTTCTATTCTGATTGGAGTGGTCTCTTCCAGGATGACAATACCCCCATCCACAGGGCACGAAGGCTCACTGGATGGTTTGATGAGTAAGAAAATGATGTGAATCATATGCTATGGCCTTCACTGTCACCAGTCTATTTCATTTAATGTTACATGTAACATTTATAATATGCGTGGTAATATATTAAATATGCATCTATGTATAGAGATATATGTATGAAATTCTGTTTTCCACAAAGTCAACAAAATAGATGCAGGCAATTTTCAAATTGTACAGGCTATGCAGTTTTCATTCCGCCAAGTCTTCCAAAAAGTCAGTGAAACCGCTTAAAAAGTAAATGCTACTTGATAGTGTTTTTCTTTTGTCAGATTCACAGGAGAATGCTTTTCCTGGGACCTTTTAAATTTAATAAATAAACACAGAAACTAGCCAAGATGTTCCCTGCTCTCCTAGAGTAATTGGTCTCAGAAACGCAATTAATAAAAATGCGTAACGTTGCTCAATCATCAATCATATTCGGATGAATTTGGAACACGGAGACAATTTTAACAGTGCTTTTCCAAGCGTACTATATTTGGCAGTAATGCAGAGAAAAGAGTGTTAGTACTTTTTTAGGTTTCATCTGACAATGCAGTGGTGGGACAGATAAATAATGGAAGCACTGTATTATAATGCCACACTTTATTGAATTATTCAGCCCCTGTGTGACCTGATTACCCCTCCCTCCCACATAGAGTTGACTTAATAATTCACAAATATGACTGCCATATCCCTGAGGTTTCAGTGTCTCTCAGTGTCAGGAGGGCACCGGCGTGTGTGATTAACTTTCTTAATGTTTTTACACTTCAGATGTAAACTATTTACATGTGAAGTGATGGATCAAGGCTCTAAGTGGCCTACTTTGTTGCCTTCAGGCTATGAAACACTCTATCTTTTATGTTCTTTCTTTGTCTGCCTTCTTCATCTGCACCTTGATCTTCCTTTTCTCCCTTGTTTTATTTGAGCAATTTATATTGAAAGCCAGGGTTTTCAGATAATGATTTGAAAAGTAAAGTAGGAAAAAGTAGATGGCCTAGAGTTGCAAATAATTGTGCATTTTGCTCTTGCTGATGAAGCGCGGGACAGCTGAAACACCTTTTTTCTGAGCTTTTCCAGATAGCAGATTATATTGGAGGATGCAATTAGGGGCTTCTAAGCTGTGTAGTGGGTGAGTGTTACCACCATTCAGGTGAGTTTTAAATAAACTCTGACACATAGTTGGAAAGGCACCTGTAAGCTTGCAGTGTTAGAATTGTATACAGACAGGTTGGTTTAATGTTTCCAGAAAAAGATCTCCATACAATTTAAACCAAGTTAAGGTTTGACTTTTTTTAATAGTAATTGAAGTGATGTGCTTTCATCAGTAAAAATATAATGTTAAAAGGAGAATTTATCTATGCTACTAAATTAATTGTTCCTCTGACATCTTTAGATTTGCTGGATTCATTAAAATATTAAAGATGCAACTCCCTTTGCTTGGGTTGTCAGGGACAGGGTCATAGAAAATAGATAATGTCATATGTGTGCATATGAAAATGACATAAGTCTTGCATTATATATGTGCGTATGCATGTAACTTGCTTTGTCCAAAAAATAGGGGAAGACCTTGAAAACCTTTTCAGTACAAAATAAATGCCAGAGAAAGTGACCGATTGAAAGCTGTGACAATGTGTGGTTCGTGGCTCTGGGGGGAGAGAGTTTCTGTATGCATTTAATGGGACCGCGAGTGAATATTTTGAGGCAGGGCTGGCTTGGAGCAAGTTTGTGAAGCTGCCAAGGTTAGCTCTATGGCTGATTCATTTTTCATGTATTCATGTGTCGGTTTGTGTGTGTGTGTGTGTGTGTGTGTGTGTGTGTGTGTGTGTGTGTAATATATATATAATCACAGGGTGTATCTGAACAGTAGAATACATTATTTTTGTTCAGTTGCCTACCACTTCTTTAGATTTATCAAATCCTGCATATTGTGTGCTTCTATTAGGGTTGGGACTTGAATCTTTGCTTATCTTTAAAGTGTAGGGAATCGTGCCAGTATTAAATCAAGCTGACTTTAAATAAAACAGCTGACACAAACACGGCAGTATCTGGTAGTTTGGTCTCATTTATGAGCAGGGCCTGCTGCTGAAGCTGGTATGGGAGGCTGATATTCAAAACCATGGGTACAGCACTGTTTTGAAAACAAAAAAGTCAGTTCCATCATGTTTTAAAATGATATCACTGAAAGTTAAATGCCCAATGAAGCAAGTTACATATATTTAAATAACTAGCTCAATGCGGAAATGTATAATAAGAAAAACTATTCCAGTTGAAAGTAGCCTACATATCAGCAAATTAAATAAACATTACAGTCTCTGTTTGCTATGTAGAATCATTTTTTTATCTCATGGCCTCTCTGCCCACTTCTCCCTCTCCTAGTAGTCATTCAATCACTCAATCATTTTATTTAGTTTTATTTTATTGAACCCCCTTTCCTGGTGAGCAATTTACAGTCTTCTCAGTGTAAGCACAATAGTACACAGCAGGAATGTACAATCAAGAACACTTTGAAACAACTTTATTCCGTGATCCATTTCATTAAAAAAATATATTGCTCTTGAAACTCCTTAGTTCTCACTTATATAACTTGTTTGTTGAACAGAGAGGGATTATAATTGGACTGCCACTCCCTGGAAAGCAATGGATTGGCAGGTTAATAAATAAGTAAATCCTATTTCCCCCTGCAAATAAATTAATATATATAATCTGCTTTCACAAATAATCATACTAAAAACATAAATGAGCAGCTACCTGCTGATTAGATCGGATAGGATAAACTACAATTGACCAGATAATAAAAGCCCTTCTTTGTGTAAATGCAGAAAGGTTGAGAGATTAAATGTGTAGTGTATTACATATATGTGTTACGTTGTTTTTATAGCACCAGTTGCCTTCTGATAGATATGGTACAGACATAATTTTCAGTCTAGGTAAAGTGTTTGCTCTCATCTATTAACATGTCACAAACCTTGAAGTCCTGACACTTGATTTTGGTGTGTTGGTTGATTTATTCTCCCCTAGAGCTGTGTCAATACAGGGATAGGTCAGGGTGAGACTTTCATATTCAGTTGCTTTATTAAACTGCACGAAAGTCAGAACAAGGTAGCCCCAAAGCCAGAACTTTATTAAAGACTCCACAGTGATTAATGTGACAAGACGGGATGCTTGAATGCAGTAATAATTCATCATCTATTATCCCTCTGAAACACTCACATTGACTCCCATAATATGAGACAGTAGAAACACACATAGAGCTCCTAAAATGTCAAGCTTTAGGCCTACACACATACTGCTTTATTTATTTATTTATTTATTTTGAGACCATGGCGCCTGTATTTTCTTCTCTCTGATGCGATGCATAATTTACAGGATGCAGTAGACCAAATGTGACAAGAAGAAGCCATGCGTCTTGCTGTATTCCAAAAAAGACTTTCCAAAACTTAATTGCTTGCATATGAAAAACAGTTGTCAAGTGAAAGCAAAAGAAACGGATACACTAACTCAATGAAAACCTGGGATTTGGAATAAATGCATTAGTTTACTTGACTGTTAATATCATAGCTGTTGCTGTTTTTGTACTTTTCTTACATTTTAATTAGCTATTTTATAAATACAGTGATTGAAAATGTAACCTTGTTTGTATTAAAGAAGCATCCACTCAGCAAATTATGTACAGGGCTCTGCCATATTCATTTTAATGAGCATTAGAAAAACTTTTCTAGTTGTCCCTAAACAGTTATATGCTTGTGGTATAATGATCCCCTGTATCAGGCCTTGTGTAATGCTCAAGACTAAGCAACCAAATGCTGTTGTGTTTGTGTCTGCTCTGCTTCTGCTCAGTGTTTTGTCTTGTAAGTATACCCAAATTGCAGCTGCTCATTTTTGTTTGCCTGGGCTCTTTGGCTATCAAATAATGAGTTGCAAGCTTGGGCTAAAGTATGCTTCAAACCATTTGAGGCAGTACCATGGGTTCTCTTTTTGTGAATGTAAAATCACAGAACTCACCAAACTAAATATTAAATATATAAGCACAGCCAGAATTATTCAAGCAAGTTGGCTCTTATGCAAAAAAATGTTTTTAGGCAAAGTGGAGTGGGATGAATTGTGTTGAGAAGTGAATATCAATATCAGGCTTCACCATGTCCTTTCCTTCAGTTAACTTTAAAATAAGGTTAGCAGCAATCCAGGGTTGTCTCTGTCTCTTCAGGAATTAGATATACATTTCAAAAAGACAACCAAAAACAAAACAAAAAAGGAAAAGAAACTCCGCAAAATAGAAAATAATAAATTGAAGGGGTAATGTTCAAGTTTAATCAGAGATACAGGCAGGTGCGGACTGGCACCAAAAAATGGCCCGGCCTGGACTTTTACCCAGGGGGGCGACGGCTGGTGAAGTCTGGGTCCCAATAAAGTGTGGTCCAAGGAGGGGGTTGCCAATGTGAGGCTCTGGGTGCCGACAAAATGCATCCGGGGGGGTTGGGTGTTGGCGATGTGCGGTCCAGGTGTCTACACGGGGTGACCAGCCCACATGGGAATCGACCGGCCCACCAAACTAAAAATTGGACCCGCCCTTCTGGCATTTGCCGGACTTGCCTGATGGCCAGTTGGCCTATGGATACAGGTAAAGATAGGAATGATCTTGGCAGTTACATCTAGTTTGGTGCAGATTAACTAATTTAGGTAGTTTTGCAGTTAAATGAAAACTAGTCTTCAGCGTGTGGCTAGGATTAGAATTTCCAGAAATCTGTTAGTAGACTTCTGTTGGGGTTATGTTTCACAGTTACTAAGATGGATTGAAATTTTAGTTCAGAATTTGAATGTGACTAAGATTAGAATTTCCAAAAATCTGTTAGTATCTGTTAGTTATGTTTATAGCAAGTTTATGAAGATGGATTGAAATGTGGTTTGGGTGTAGCTATTCATAGTGTTTTTGGCTTTGGGTTATTGACAGATCTATTGGGTTGATAGTCTACTCTCTTTACTTCATCAAATGTAATCCTCCCCAATATTAAAATGTACCTATTTCCAATGAGAAAACGGGTGAATTTGTGTCTTTTCGTTCACATAAAGTCAGAAAAAAAGAACATATGAATCCAAATTAACAGGTATTTATACTAAAGTAATCCAAAAATGACTACAAAAGATTTAGAAGTGAGTCGTTTTTTGAGATTTAACAGTATAATCGTAAATCTTGAAAAACTACTCACTTCTAAATCTTTTGTAGTCACTTTAGTATGAATACATGTTAATTTGGATTCATTCATGTTGTTTTTTTCTGACTTTATGTGAACGAAAAGACACAAATTCTCCCGTTTTCTCATTGGAAATAGGTACATTTTAAAATATCACTGCAAAGTTTGTGGGGAATAATAGTCATTTTCTGTACTTTTGAGGCATAAGCAATTAGGAAATAACACTTACTAGCCAGGAAAAAAAAAAAAAAAAAATTGTTACACAGTGTTATTAGTAGTAGTAGTAGTAGTAGTAGTTATTTCTTAGCTATTTAGTTATTTCTTATTTAGTTATTTCTTTCTTATTTCTTATCCAGGGTGACTTACAGTTTACACAAATAACACAATCCCTGGACTACCCTACCTAAAATAGCATGGGGTGTACTAAGACTAGTGCTGACCTGAGACTGTTTTTCTATTACATATGTGTTGCACGCATTAATCTCCACTGCCAGCCTTAGCTTGAGGAGAAATCCCAGATGATAGTGGTTCACTGTCGTGACCTGCCACCATATACTTTGAAGAGAAACCACTGTCTGTGCATGTCTTTGCAGTTGTGCTTAGTTTCCCTCTATGTACTAAAGCAATTTAACGTTTGAAATTGTCGTTTCATACCAAGATGTGGTCCCTTTTTTCTATTTACTGTATATCTCACAAGTGTGAGCATAGGCATCTCATAAACAGTCATTGCTGAAATTGGAATTACAAGTGCACTAATTCAAATGTGCATTGAACATTTGGGCAGTTTGGGGAGGGGGGTTATATATATATATATATATATATACAAGCCTGTGTGTATTTCTTGCTTTCTCATATGCAAATATTAACACGGTGACACTTTATTCCGATTAAACCTTCCAGAAAATACTAGTGCATGGCTTTCAAACACCTGCATTCGCACCTGTCTCGTAATAGGTGTTTTATTGGGATTTATTTATTTATGTGCCGACAGCGATGCAGTGCTCACGTTAAACACACACACACACAAGAGGTGATTAAATGGCTTTATCCGCAAGCAGCTGGGCGAAAGGAGGGGAGGGGAAGAGTCCAATAGCTTAACTGTCAAGGAAAACTTGCATCAATAATTGTGCACGGTTGCTCGCCTGCCTGCAGCGGGACTCCTTCACTTGTGCTGAAGCCGTTCCTAGTTTAGTGCGCAGTTCATTTCAAGGGAGGGAAGCAACAGCGCTGTCGTAGCCAACCCGGAGCGACTCGATGGTGAATCCCTGCCGACTTTCATGCTGCATATCCTAGTCTAGACTTTCACATCAGCAGCCCGTGTGCAGTTTCTCTGACCCGCCTGGCATTTTCCACAAGGAGAACAATGGAACTGTCTCTTATGGCTGCGCAGGTAAGAATACGATGCCCACTCTCTCAACACACAACCCCTATTTGTAAGTCATGCTTCGGTGTTGTGTACTGTATCACATTTTATAAACGGTTACGATTTAAGCCATTCATGCATGTGTGTGTGTGTGTGTGTGTGTGTGTGTGTGTATTTGTTTATCCTTAAAAACATACGCGAGGTATGCGACATCAGTCTGCAGTGCTTTTCTCTCAAGTCTGAACTTGCCAACGACGGTCGTGCCCGCTGGCATCAGGTGACTGGGCACCTTGATTAGTATCCTGCGCAGTTAACATAAAACACGATCATTAAAACATGTATATTTACTGTCCACTATGGCTATTATCTGCATCTGAGGTGGGTGCATTGCTGGTATAGTGCGTAAAAGAAAGCGAAACTAATCCTACACTATTTTGGTGTGCGTTTTTTAATTATCTAATGTATGCGTTTTATTGTTTCCAAAGAGATTATTTGGCAGCTACGTTTTTCAGTGAATGTTGATAGAAGTTGTTCGTGTGTCGTACTTTGTGTAAAATTAGATGCGATGTAATTTCGTGCGTATAGCAGGTAACTTTGTCATTTTTACACCGGTACAATAAACAAAGCTTAAATGCAGGGGGAACACGCTTTGCTGACCGGACCTTTTCTCATACAATTGGAAAACACGTGTTTCTTTATAGGCGTTTTACATGATTGAGTAGCTAGTGCGTTGTAACTGTTCATCTTTGTCAGGTTTCCAACAGAAAACCACATGACTGTATGTGTGGTTAACCTCAGCCAGTCAGCTACTTGCACCTGTGCCCCTGTAAAGTAAATGCGTTGATTGCAAAATGACCAGGATAGATGCATATCGTACTAAAATAAAATATGTATTATGGATTTTTACAGTGTTTACCAGTATGTATCCTTGTGGAAGACTACTAACTCTATTAACATTTTATTAAAAAGGCAGAAGGCACTTTTAAGACCCTGTACAAACTGAGGCAAGAGACAGATTAAACTGTGTAATTGCCCAGATCCTTGAAAAGAGCAGAGGAGGTGTGCAAAGTTAGTGATTTACTGTGGCTCTAATAAAGGTGATTAAATGGCTACAAACCATAGTCAACAAATACAGACATCTAAATAAATAGCTATCATTTTCTAACCAGCACTCAACTTGCTGCTGATTCAGTTCAGTAATTATATCAAAAGAAAGCCCAAAGAGATGTCTGTGAGCAGCTGATACTGAGGTAATGTGAGTTGTGCATTTGTAACAGTAAAACCTGGAGGTGCAAACAGGATAGTTTATAGTAGATTTATAGACTTACCTTAACCCACTTGAAATTGTAGGAGATGAAGGAGAGCAAACATGAGAAACTTGCATAAATATGCTCTTGAAAATGATTCTGAACCATGCCTATAGTTTGTGCAGCTGTAATTGTATTTCAGAAAGATTTCCAGGTAGCCTCTTGATTTTCACCAAATGATTATGTATAAATGTTCATGTTCCAGTTTTGTTAAAATATTTTAAAATTGAGTCTCATCAGATTTGTGCCATGTTTTGCTTTTATTTAAATTCTGCAGTATTTAATTTTAGTTTTGTAAGCATTACATGGTTTTCTTTTTCATCTGATCGTTTCAACTGTTTCTGTGACTGGTCTCAAAAATAAAATAGGAAAGCCATACTACTAAAAAAAATACTTTCAAAGCAACATAATGCAGACTAGGAAAAGTTTGTATACATATTTTTAAGATCCTTATTGATTATAGATTTATACATTTATTTTCAGTGTTCAGGACCAGATTCAATTTTTTAAAGGTAAAATAAAATGTGCATCTACTGCTAAACAAAAAGCAAAGTCAAATCTTGAATGCTAAGCAAGCATAGATTATATTTCTTAACAGACAATTGTTACAGTAAATCACAATTAACATACAATTTCCCATTTTTTCAGCTGGGTTTATACTGGAGTAATCTAGGTTAAGTACCTTGCTCAAGGATACAAGAACAGTGTCTGCCACTGGGGATTGAACCCATGGCCCACCTCTCCAGAGTCCAGAGCCCAAACCACTGCTACACACTGCTGTCCTACATGGGTGCACCTCCATATATCTGGAGTGATTGTACATTCTTTTCATAGCAGTACTAATTTGCTGTATCTCATGAGTACTGACTTACGGTTAAATAGAATACAGGGTAAGAAAATGTTTTGAAACTGATCTGGCAGGTGCCTCTTGTAAATAAAAAAAATAAAAATAAAACACTGAACAGAGGCAATTGTGTTGTTTTGCAGGTGGTAAGCTGATGGGATGTTCATTAAAAAATAATTATGACATGATATTGGGGAAAAATGAATGATAATAATAAAATATATGTTGCCCAGACACATTGAGTATATTGTTGCACATTGCTGGTTAGTTCAAAACACGGGGGAGTACATCTCTTTGATGTGGATCAAAACACCTTTGAAACTATCTCCAGCGTCCTCATTCATAACCAATGCCTTACTGTGGTCCTGAGAAAATGTTTGAACTTCCCTCCTTGAGGAAATGGTTATTTCATGCTTTTCATTTGCTGCAGAAAACATTGAAGTTTGCTTCAGAACATTTCCTTAGTAGGGTTGGTTGTTGTGTTTCCTAAAAGTCTGGGGACTGGATCAGGTAGAGGAAGGAAAGTGAATTATGTACAGTGTGCATTGCATTTTTATTTTCTTTAATACAGTGAATTGACAGAATACTGACCCTAGGTTATATACCACGTAGATACCTGTTTCATTTAGATTTTTCACAACTGTTGTTTTTTAAGCAGTTTATTTTTTACATTAAGCCCATGGAAGAGGATAAAGAATCTCTGCATTTATTTTTTATATTTTTGCCTGGTGTTGAAATTGTAAAAATCTCTCACTGTCCACAATGAGTAATCAATACTAAACTATTATATTATTGCAAGCATGTAGAGAGATTGCAATTCCTGCCATGATTTTTTTTTTATGGTAACCTCAAAGCCAAGGCTGCTCATATTATTTTTACTGCAGACAAATAGTCTCATTGCCAGGGGTGATCAATAAAGTAGGATTATTGTTTGGTTCTCTCTTCATTAAAGTGCAAGAACAGTTGCTCAGGCTTAATTGGGAACTGGAACAAAATGTCAGGCAGTTTCTGACATTGCATCTTTTCTTGAGATGCAGTTTGAGAACGAAGGATGACTAAACGGATTGGAGTATGTTGGGGAATGGGAAAAGGCCTATAATGTATTTCTTGTGATCTCTTTGAGAAATATAGCACTGAATCCCAATGAGTTTTGTCGGTTTTCACATTTTCAGGAAACAGAAAGTTGTTTCAATTTTATGTATAAAGTTTAACTATTAAAGGAGATCAATACCAGAAATAACAGCTTTAACTCCACCTTTTATAATCAATTAAAAGGCAAGAGCAGTGTTTAGATTAAATTATATTAATATATTATTATGGAAAAGGGAGTGAACAAGCCAGTCTGTAGAAATAATAGTCCTCTTCTTTTTATCAAACTGAACAGCTTGTTCAATACTTGCTGACCCATGCAGAGAAGAACTTAAAGATATGTGTAACCTTTCATTCAGACTTGGTATATTTTTGCATCTTTGGACAGTTATCTTTAAACTTTCTTCATATTGTGTTCTTAAATACATATGGCGGCAGAGTGTGGTGATGGACAGGATGCCTGGGCTCAATCTTCTTAGTCCCTCTCTACAAACAAAATACACTAATTCAAACAAACAAATACACTAGCAATCAATCCAAATTCACAATCAAGTTCCAGTCCATGCAAAAGGTCAATTACCATTGTCTTCCTTTTCCTTTTTCTTTTTCTTTTTCTTTTTCTCAGGTGCTCCTAAGTGCTTATTCATCCCTCAAGGCTCCTAGTGGATGCAGTGCCCTTCTGGGTGGTCATATTGTGCCCCACCCAGCACTGCACCACAATATAGATATACATATAGATGTAGTAGATATAGATATATCTTTAATTTGTTCTTCCTTTCCAGGAAGACAATGAAACATGAGATTAAAATATATACATTAAAGCAATTTTTGTTTATCAATAATGTTACAGATTCACACTTCATTGACTACAAATGTGGAAATATATGCATGGCAATGTTTATATAACCATTTTCCAGGTTTTGTTACAGCATTTTACATAATGCAGTGTTTGTAATGAATTCCAAATCTACATAATTATTCTACAATGAATACCAGAAGCAACAGAAAAAAACAATGTATAATGAAAATAAGGTTTGGAATGATTGTGTAGGCTGGTTCCCACATAGAGCAATTAAGAAAATTGCTTGTTAAAAGTGCCTGGGAACTTGGACTACTGTTGAGGCAAACGCATTTGGATTCTTCTACCATTTCCCTGCAGGGTTGGATGGAGCACCTGGGGTACTCGTATGAACAGGAACACAGATCTGGATATCTGAGTCTGTGTACATCTAGTTGTGAACAATGCCAAATCTAGAGGATCCATCCAGCTTATAATGAGATCTGTTTTCCAAGCCAGAGAACCCCCAGCCTGCTGGCTAGTATGTTCATACCAGTGAAAGTGTCTGTTGGTTCTTGAGCTTAATATCTGCTGTGCCAGGGGTGGTGAAGCAAGTGGTGGGAAACCTGTGAGAGGATTAGTGTGAAGTGGTGGTTAGGGTTATGTTTTATGGTTATGGCTATGCGATGTGCAATATTTTTGCATATGGTTGAAATGTGAAAGGAAGATGCCCGTGTTTTTTTATCCTGCTTAGAGCAACAATACAGTACAGTTAAAGTCAAGGTTACCATTTATTTATTTTTATTTCAAGAGCAAGCACAAGGCAAACCAATAGTCTTACGTAACCTAAAAATATATGTTTGTAATGTTTTTTTGATGTTGTTGTCATTACTCAAGAATGGGAAGAAGAATTGTACCATTGCTTTCTGAACTTTGTGCTGTACCTGGCTTGCTTACACAAAGATATTATCAACAACCAAAATAAATAAATCACAGATGTGTCTGGTTTAAAAGAGACCTTCGGAGCCCCGTTAGAGGCATACTCCACTGACTAAAACATGAATTCTTTATGTAATGTTAACTGCAGTCCCTTATCTAAAAAGAGGGGAAGGGAGTTTTCTTAACACATTTTGAGCTGTTATTCACAGCCTAAATGGGAATCCAGATAAAGGTTCAGGATTGTATATATAAGGCCATTTTCTAAAACAATACCTCATGCTGAGAATGCAAGCTCAACACAGTGCACTTAAGGGAATTCTTGTTAAAATATCAGTGGGTATTGCTGAGTACTTCCTTTCTCCATTATCTTGTGTTTGTCCTGATTCTCAGAAACTCAGGGATCCACTTCAGATGAAGAACTGAACTGTTTTTCGCCTAGGTTTTGATAATCATCCATAACAGAATGAGGCAGTAGTCCACTTTTGAAAGAACACATGCTAGATTGTTCCTACTATTAATAATACCTCTAGGATCGCTGTATAAGGATAATTATAATAATGCAATTGGATTCAAAGGCACAGTCATTAAAAGCCCCTGATTTCCAGTTAGAAACTATAAAGTCAAAATAACCAGTGGTATAATCTGTAAGGTTATGAATGCATTAGATTATACATTTCTCATCAATTTTCATTTGCATCTCAATTTCTAAGGCCTTACAAGTTAGTTCAGTAGTCTTGATAATTGCAGGACAGACTTACATGATTCTATATAAAGTGCTTGCTTTTTCCTTTATTCGATAATCCTTCCCAATGAGAGAGAGGATTTATGTGGTGTGTTTCTGTGTAGGGCATCTCCATCCTGGTGATTATTTTAATTGCTAATGATTCATTCAAAATACTAAGCTAGTTTAATCCGGGGGAAACAAGAATTAAAAAACGTGTGCTTTAATTGTTTAATCGGTACATCTTGAAAGAATTGTGTAAAACCCAAGCCAAATTGACTGTACGTTGCAATTGTGTATTCATCTTCCTTTTTTAATCTATACATGCACAGAGGATACTGTATTTTTCAAGCTTAAGCACCCTACTAGTGGCCCAGTATTCTAAGAGTTTAACTTTAATTTAACATTCTCCTTGACTGAGAACAAAACTACAAAACTAGCAAAAACTAGGATTTAAAGTACACCATTTGCCACAGTAAATGGGACAGTTTTTTCCCATGGTTTTCTTGTGGTTACACCATGCATGTACAGCGTTTTGCCATGATTTTCTTAGTGCTGTGTTTTTCCCATGGTATACTATAGTAAAGCAATTAACTGCTTGTTACTTATATTGGTTTTGTGGCTCGGTTGAAAAATTCCAGTAAAGTTCCCATTCAAGTAATGGGTCTGAAGCATGAGGCGTGGATGGTGGCTCTTTCCCAATTAAGCAAGAATCACAAGAGGTCACTAATGCCTTCTGCGTCTCCTTTATCACTCATCAGTGGGAATTTGATTAAATGTTCTTGCTGTTAAGCACCCAGTAATAGATATTTAATCACTTTTATTTTTCCTTTGGTAGTAGTTAATTATCTAGTGATAGAAAAGTTAATTGAATCCTTAATTTAGGACATCAGGGCACGTGTAACAAAGCATCTGTTCCGTTCCAAAAAAAAATCTCTTTTTTTTAAGGGTAACAGTCATGCCTGATATATCTGTTTATGTGTGTGTATGAGAGAGAGAGAGTCTTAGGAGCAACCTGCATCATTGAGGGTGTGATACGAGTTCTTGGCCATGCCATTAGTTTTGCCTGAGATGCTACCTCTGATGGAGTGCATTAATAAGCATGTAAGATGGGAATATGATCGAGCAGACCGATCTCACTACCCTGAAAACAGATCTTGTCTTGCAAAGGGCCCCCCTCAGCCAGTCGAGATGTCAGCGCTTGATATCGAGCGGGCTAGAATCGTCGTGAGATACTGGCTGAGATCCAAACTCAGGTTGATAGAACCTTGGCGTGATTTGAATTCTGCTGGCAGTAATCCATCTTCAGGTGAGTCAATGCTTCTTTGCTGCTATAGAAAAAGCTATGTGCTCTTACTTGAAGCCCAAAATATAAAATAACTCTAATTGCAGTCTTATGTATTTTGTTTTTTAAATTCATGTTGAGTGTAGAAACAGTTAAACTCATCCATTATTTAGGCCTTGGGGATGTTACTTGCAGTTCCCCAGTTTCCATGCAGGGAGAGTCTTTAGGAACAAGTGGAATTGTGTTCTTTCCTAGGCAATTTAACCTCCTGTTTGATACTTATGCTGACAATTAAGCTTATTCCTTTCACATTACACCTGGCACATCAGTCACTGTGCATACATGTTGGCCTGCAGACAGTACCCCGTTCTGCCTGTTGTGGGTGAGTGGCATACCTTGAGTTTGGTGGTCCTGTCCTGTCCATGCTCTTGACTTAGGTTTATAGGAGAAACACCCTCTGACACAATGTCATCAGTGTTCCTACTATTCAGTTGGAAGAGGTTATCTGTAAACGAAAAAAAACAAGTAATTGCAAATTAAAGGGAAAAAATAAAACAAACTCTTGCTATAAGGTGGTGGTAAAAATATCAACAAAAACCAAGGAATGTTATTACCTAGTATAAATCAACTGGTAACACAGCACTTTAGTGGCAGATGCCTCACAAATAAGCTGTTAACACTGAATCAAAAGCCCACAAAGCAGATTGAGGGCAGTCAACCTCTTTGTTAATAACATGCCATGAATCAGTGCTGGTTGTCAGTTGTCACCATGATAACGACACTCTATAAATACCCTCGTTAATATATTCCAGGTAATAAAGAATTTATAAAAAGAATCCACAACCCTTTCAAGTGTGACTGATCACGTTAAGCCCATTTTAATTCTGAGGTGTTTTTTCCTTCCTCCCCCCCTTCACCATCACCGCCTCTCTCCATTCTGCCACCAAATCTAATTTATCACTCACGGCTTTTGGCCTGAAATGTCATGAGCTGGGCGAAAACTGTACCCAATGGTTAGAAAGAACTTTGTAGATCTACAACCCTGTTGACCACATAACAGATGGACTATAAATCATTGTTGCAGATAAGCTTTAGGCTAACAGACAATAAGTCTTTTTTTTATTTTTTCCTTCTAATTTCTCAAAGCCTAGCATATTATTCTTCTATGCTCCAAGGACTATAAGGCCTAAAGCATTAATAATGAAACAAAATGAGTCATGCAGTAGCCGAGTAAGATCAGAGAACAAAATGGGAGGAATATGTTAATAGAATATGGAAATTGCTCATTGTCAAGTCTTAGAACAGTAAACACAGATACTTAGTGGATGCTGTTTCGAGGCTGTGATTTACTCTTGGTGGCACCGCTGATATTTTTTTTCACATCTTTGTGTTCCTGCTTGAATCGCTAGGTATTTTCATATGAATCTCCTGCATCATGCTCTGGAGGTTTAATTGAGTGAGTCTTAGATGTTAATCCGTTATATTCTTCAGAGATCATTTTGTCAGGATCACCTAATACGTTGTGCATCTCTTTGCAAGTTTGTGAAATTAACCACTTTCAAATCTCCTGTTTATCTATTTATTTATTTATTTATTTATTTATTGTTTTCCTTCAAGCTTTTTAAAAATGTTTCCCAAACATAATCGGTGAAACACATTTGCAAGGGTTTTGGGACATTTCCCAGACCATTAGTTTTTGGGGTTTGTTGACTTAACGGTTTGTCTGCAGAAACTGAGCTTGAATTAATACACTTTACACAAGTAGTAATGATCTTTTCTACAGAGTGCTTTTATTCATTCTGGGAGAGAAAGAGTTTGACCCAAAGTGCAATCAAGCAATCAACAAGTAATTGCAAATCATTTAGTTGTCGAATTCCAAAGCACAGCAATTGCTAAATAAATGCAGCAAACAAATGTGATTATGTACAAAGTCATAATACACAAAAAAAACATTAACCAAAAACAATGTTATTATATATTTCAGTAGCCTATCGTACTTGTCATCAATTGTTCAAGCTGTTTTACTGCCTTTGTAGCAATACAGCAGCTGCAGGAAAACTAGATATGTTTAAAAGCATGAAAACACTTATTTTTCATACCAAGATTTTACCAAATCTATGAGTATCAGTTATATAGCTTAATAAATGACACTTTATTAGGCTACAGCTTTTTCATGGTTGGATTTCTGACTGCTCCAGCTGTGTTAAAGGCTGTAATTAACATAATTACACTGTCTGCATGTCTTAATTAAATCACAGATTACTGATAATGCAGAAAAAAGCACACAATATTGTTCTAGCAGAAAGTAGACATGAGGTAACAGATGCCACACAATGGAAAGAACAGAACATTTACGCTGGAACCGTATGTAACCTTTGTATAGATCCTAGTTAAAACCCCAAAGATCAGGATTACTGACCTCAATAAAACAACAAAATCTATCTTTGTTCAGTGCAGTTAATGGTCCTTAAACAAATTGATTTTCTTTCCAAACTGTAGTCTATATACTTCCTTAAGCTAATGTTGGTGATCACTGAACTTTGTCTATATTCTTAGGGAATATTTGTATAAAAATACAGAGTAATACCTAACTGGGTGTCTTGCATAAAGACTAAGACTGGGACAAGCCCATAGTGAGAACCTAGGCATTATCAGAACTCAAGATCAGTTCTGGGATGTGTATTTTATACAGAAAAATATTCCTTGGTACATTCGCCAGACTAGAAAGGGTATTAATTTAATTCAGTCTTGCAGTTAATGTCCCCTTTCCTAAATTTAATTGAAGAGAAAAAAAATACGGCGCAAAATTGCAAGTAGATTTAGAAGCATGAAAATAAAAAAATCATACTTATTCAACCTGAACAGTGTCAGTTATTCTGTATTGCATTGCTATTCATTTGCATGTGCCACGCATTCTGACAAATCATTCACAGCTGTAAGTTACCTATATTTATTTATTGTATTATTATTATAAGTTGGACATTGGTTCTGATAAAAATGTACAGACAAGCATGCTTTTAACATGTCACCGTATATCCTACAGCTTCACAGTGAAGATTTTGGCTCTCAGCCGAACTCATTACTTCATATTATCTTAGTGATTATTGTGTTTATGTACATCTGGTGGTTTGTGGTACATTCGCTGTGATTCAGTCCTTCTAATGGCCTTTTCTTAATGTTTAAGTCCGCCTAGCAGACTGAATAATTATAACTCCCAAAGCGGAGTCAGTGTCATTAATAGTCTGGCAAGAAAACCACTGCTGATCTGCAATTTAGTCCACAAATTGTCAGTGCAAAATAAAACATAAAAAGAACATTACTCTCTGTAGTTTGAAAATGTTACATTGAAATAAGCCATATTCCCAAACTACCCATTCTGGTGACACTGTGATGCGGCTCTGGTTTGTGTGGAAACTTTCATATATTATGATGCAAATCATATATCAACAAGTTTAAATTCTTTAAAACCCAAAGTATATAATTTTGCAATTTCAAAATGGGAAATACATTGTCCATTGTACATTGTCCTGTGTGTATCCAGTGTGTAACCTTTTCTTCATCGTATAGCTTTTCTAATTCTTTCCCCTTTTATAGTTGTTGCCTGAAAAAGAAAGATGATAAAAAGGTAAAGGTAAAAGATAACCTAATATCTGCAATATGTTAGTATTGTACTGTCCAGTAACATTTTATTCATGGTCTGTTTTTAGGAGAAGGTATGTTTCCTTGAAGCAAAGTCATAAAACAGCTATAATATAACTTGTAACATAATATACCGCTGCTAGGACAAAGGTGACGTAGAAGGCTATAAACTTAGCTCCAGATCTTTTTGCTAATGAGCCGCTGTTTAAGCAATTGTACCAGAGTTTGGAATTTATTCACAGCGTAAGTGCTTAGAGATGACAGTCAGTAAAGTTCCCCATTGTGATCAGCTTGACCGAACATGACGTTTTCAGGCACCGAGGAACTGAAGATAAATGGACTTTGCTTGTTCTTTACATTGCAACCAGGGAGATGTATATTGCCTGTGGTTGGTGGGGGTGTTGGCAAGTTGGGCATACATTCAATGTTATATTGTAGCTCTGGTAAACCCAAGTGATTAACATGGAATTAAAAGAGAGCGAGAGAGAGAAAATACATTTATATAACTGATAGTTCCATTTAAGAGATTAAATATCAATATGAACAAAGAACAGACATATTTTAGTCCTGTTTGCAAATAATACTGTTTCCAGATGTCAGATAATCTAAAAAAAAACAGAATAATGGATATAATGTTGTACTCATCTGCCTCACTGCCTGAAAGAGGATTGGAAAGATTGAGGCCATTGTTATATCAGAGGTTCAATGTAGAGCTTGTTGCACCATGCTCTGAAATGATGTGTTGCATTGTAATTCACCTTGTTTAGTCCTTTCTGTTTTGTAGACCATAATCGCAGGCACTGAACATCTGTATCAAATGGCAGCTTCTTTAGAGTAATTCCCACTGTCAAGCACTTCCTCCTGCTAAACAATACACAAAAACTACAAAGACACTGTATATTCCATAAGGGAATTCCGTTCAATAGAACTAAGAGGTTCATGTAGCTTTTGTTTTTTTTTGGGCCAAAGAATAACACCTGACAGATTATTATGAGATCTTTGAAATCAACTTCTGTCATTTAAGAGGAATTTCAAATTCTTTTTTCCACCATGCTGTGTAGTGCAGTTCATCTTGCACTGCTGTGCAAATTAATTTGATACGTTTTAATATGCATATACCATTTCATATTATTTTAATCATGAGATTACAATTTGTTAACGTTACAGTATGTATGAATCAGAATGTTCGTTTATATTGCAAAATCATAAATTTTGTCTTTATTTATTTCATCTGCTAAAATAATTTCTTTGCCTTCTTTTTGGCAAGATTGTTTTCTCCAACGGAAAAATGTTTGAAGTCTGGTCTACTTCTTGTGGAATAAGATTTTCAGAGTTATCAATGTACAAAGCCCTACCCTATTAAAATCAGTACCCTGTATATGTAAATAAAAGACAGATGCATTGTTGTAAAACTTGAGAATTCCATTTTATGTGTAGGTGTTTTTTTTTTTTTACATGACAGTGCTCTATATCAAGTAACAAACCATAACCTCCATGAAGAAGCAGAATCACTATTCCCAGGTAGGCTGGAATGATAAGTGCAGTGTCAGTGAGTTAATGAACCTTTGATGTCCCTGCCATTTTCTCATGGCACATATTGATATGGACTGTTTTTACTCTATCCCTAGAGGAATAAAACTAAGAGGCTCAATTTGTAACCAGTTACATACAATAGTAATGGGAGCAAGACTTCTTATTGTGTAGCACACCATTAACTTGTGCTGTAAGCATGGCCAAGGGCCAAATTAAGCCCGTAGTCCTGCTTCTCAGAGTGAGAGTTGGGGCAAATGCAAATGAAAATTAAGTCAAGGTAATTGGTACAGACACGGTAGCTAACGGGCTGACTGGAAGGGTGAAAATGTGATCCAATAATGTGGAATATGGCTGTACATCATGAGAGCCCAAATCCTCCATTTATTAGCATCCTGACAAGCCACCATATTCACACTACAAAACCAACAGAGTCCTGTTTCTGTGGTTGGCACTTGAGGGTCCAGTGTGCTTAAGCTGAGGGTGAGAAGACAAAATGACCTTTTGGGAAAAGTATTGTTTCATTATTTTTTTCTCTTTAAACTCTTCTCATCAGCTCCCAGCTTAAATAACTGTTTAGGCAAAGCAGTGGGATATAAACTATAAATAATAGCAGACAATAATAATAAACAATTATTATGAAGGTGGACTTTTGGTATAATTGCCCTGCTGTCAAAACATTTGAAGAAATGTGTGCTCACACACACACTCACATACACACACAAATAAACAGATGAATAAAGCAAAACTATTACCGAATTCATCAAAAGAGGTGGAAAAAATGGGATCATTAGCTAAATGATCCCACAAAATCACATCATCTTCTGGTATCTCATTTGAATGTCATTATGCTTCTTCAGGGCAATATGGGGTACTTTGAATCCTGGAACAAAAAACAAATCAACTAGAGGAGCAGGTTAGAAACTGAAAAACTAATATACAACACATAAAACTTCAGTTCTAGCATGGTGCACTTTTTTTGTTCTCCTTGTTTACATTAAATAAAATTAATAGCTTGGGGCCCTAAAACGCATTAATCCTTGGGCCGAATATTGTCATTAAATGGCTCCTAAAAGAATGCATTTGTAGCTTACTTTGACCAACGTCTGCCCCATAATTGGGTTACTTTTCATTTATTTTTCAGTTTTCCAATGAGGTAAAAATGATCTATTAGCCTGGGGGTACGAGCCTGCCAACCTGTTCCATGGTTAGCTTTACTGAACTGTAACAAAACACTAATACATCAAAGCAAAGGCAGCTGTTTAATTGTTCAACATCTGTCTTATTTTTGTTGGGGGTGGGGGGGGTCGAATTTGGTGAACATCAATACTGTTATGTAGGAAATGTAAATAGTTACTTTCACGCCCAATACGTTTTTATAAACCCAACAGTGTATGTATTTGTTTGTTTATTTAAGAAATATTGTGGTGGTGGAATGCTTATATACGTTTACTGTTAGAGACCAGTGGTAGTGGGGAGTATCTCAATTTTGTAAGATTGCAATTATTAAAAGACCGACAGGTAAGATCTTTTAGATAATTTACAATGTATTGTACTGTTGTTGGTGCATGCACACACAGTCGAACATTTGTTCTTTGTCAGTTCAACAAGCCTGGAATCTGCCAATATTAGACACTTCAGACATAGGTCACTTAACCCTAAGATGCAAAATTGCAAAGAACAAACCTAATCTTCACAGGAAAACTATCAAGCATTTACTGAAGAGTGCCACATTTTTTCTCCTTTTTCCAACTCAATGTAGCTCCAGATCAATTTCCCACATTTTATTTTCTGTTCTGCATTTCATTGTATCTTACAAGATTTGCACCTTTTTAATGATTGTTTTAGATAATGTAGACAATCACCTTTTTACTAGATATATAGTTTTTAGCCTTTTTAGATTGTATATAAAAATGATCCTTTCCTGGATTTTTTTTATCACTGTTATTTTAAATTTTA
The DNA here is from genome assembly GCF_036373705.1 of Amia ocellicauda. Classification (NCBI taxonomy): domain Eukaryota; kingdom Metazoa; phylum Chordata; class Actinopteri; order Amiiformes; family Amiidae; genus Amia; species Amia ocellicauda. Next base: position 13,872,462 of record NC_089854.1, on the reverse strand, counting down.
CAAAGAACATGGCATTTGGAAGAGATTTTCTTTTTCTCTGCCCTCCTTTGTTTGCATGTGCAGCTCTGAGAGCAGGTCAGTGGAAGCTGACCGTAATCCCTGTGAGGGAATCCAACTCAAATCATCTCCCACTTCAGTCCACTCTCCTGTCCGTTCTTTAACCAACGCTTTAAACGCTTTCTCCATTTTCTTCACAACCCGGAGTGCTGCAGCACCAGAAAGATCAAACCTCCAGGTATTTGGTCTTTTTTCTCTGCCTCTCCCTTTTTTTTTTACTCTCTCTCCCTCCCTGTCTCGGCTTTTTATGTTTCTGTCTTCTAACCACGTGTGTGTTCTCTCCCCCCTTCTCAGTAATTCCAGTCTAGGGGTCCTCGTGTCTTACACAAGTTATCTTCAGAGTGACTGGGTGCATTAGTATAGTCTGTGAGGGAGAAAGTCAAAGCCATTGGGACACTTACTGGATTTGACATGGATATTTGTATTAATGCGATTCATTCGCAAAATGAAAGAGGTACATATATTAGTTGCAGTGTTACTTATGTGTGTAGAATTTGCAGACAATAGATTTCATATAGATCATTTTAACAGTACTGTTAAAGAAGTAATAGATGCATGAATACTTGACAATTGTAAAGGCTTACAATCGTTAATATGTTTCTGATCTTATTCTGTAATGTTCTTTACCAGCTTGAAAAGAAGAGTTTCTGAAATGTAGGTCTCTCTGTAACACTTTATTTTCTTCTTTTATGGTTTGTTTCCTTTGTTCTCTAGTTTTCAAATTGTTTCTTTCTCACATTCGCTAGACTTGACATATACTTGTGTGGGAATTTGCTTACTTGTTTGCTTGCTTGTTAACCATATTTAAATGTGTGCAGTAGATTCACAGTTCCTTTCAGTTTGTTCCCCTCTGTAATATATAATTTATAACATGTGTATATGAGCTGTTTACAGGCAAAAAAACGTGTCCACATTCTTCATTTTTATTGTTAAGATTCTTGTTTTTTTTTGTATAACCTCTCTTAACCAGTTGAGTAGCCTGGGAGCGTGTGAAATGTTTGCTGGGTTTAAATTACTTTTAATTCAGAAAAGCTGAAGCTGACCTTCCTCCTTCCTCTTGCTTCTGTCAGTAGTTTAGTGGATAACTATGTTCAATATGGTTTATAACTTTATGGCAATTAAATGTTACAGACTTCTAGTTTATCTCTAGTTTATTTAGAATGATAAATATTTCTTCTTTAAATTTGACATTTTGCACTAAGACTTATTTTAATGCTGTTCATTTGAGTATGGACTGCTGAGCGCTGTTGTAAGCTTCAATGAAAAAGCACTTGTCATTAGTACTACAGCGGACACAGCAGAACAGCAAGGACTCTCATCATTGGTATATTGAGTGTTCACTGCTAAAGGTGCCAAAGAGGGGAATATTGATTCTCTTCACTGTGGATTAAAGAAGGACTGATAAGAGCTATCGGGGCTTGCAGATTCTGATACAGTGGAAATGTAAGTGACTCTTTAGGGGAGTGCAGCAGGCAGAGACGAAATTATGTAGCATCTCATTACTGTAGTCCCAGGTTTCCGTGGAGACCGGGAGACAGATATTGCAACTGTAACTCTGAACTTCTCGTCTTGAGCTATTTGTAAAATGTTGAGCTGACAATATGTGAATCTGAGTTCGAGCTGGAGCTGTGAGTGTGTTAGCAGCAACCCCCGCATGGGATAGTGTGACTGATTTTATGGTGATTGAATTAAAGCAATCTTACTTTACCAGGCGATTTATTTTAGTGGCAAATACAGAGTCACAGCCTCTCAGAACTGTGCTTTACGGTTAGGGATTGAGAGGTTTAAGCTCTTTTAAATGTGTGCCTTCAGGAAAATATTTCCTTTTGTATTTTACCCTGAAATGACCAGTGGTTAAGCTTAATAGTACAGTAAATTGATTTATTTTTCTTTATATGTGAATTACTTTCATCGGCTTGCTGTCATATATCCATGACTGATCTTTGGTCCTGTTTTCAGTGCTGCTGTGCTGTACTGGCTAGATTGCTGAACATTTAAGAGTTATAATTTCATAGCCTATTATGTTGGGGGCACTTTCTTGTCAGAATGCCTTTTAAGCAGTCATACCAGTAAACCTATTATTATCCTGTTTTCTGAGATGAGAAGTGAACATGTCAATGCCATTTGTAAAGTATATTGCCAGTATATTCTCCCAATAAAATGTGGCATTGCCAAAACCACATATTCAGCACAGTAGTGTTATGACTGGCTTGCTTATAATATTTAATAACTTACATCAAAGTTAATGTGAGTTCCATGTTGGTTCAAATTGTCTCAAATTTTACTTGCTGTATGATAGATTTCTCTATTATTATTTATTTATTTATTTATTGTTATTTATTTATTTTGCATGCATACATCCAAGTTATTTAGAGTATTAAGTGAACTTTTATAAGTAAATAGTCATGCTGTGTAGCAATTTTGACCTTTACAATGGCATTTTAAAATGGCCCTATTTTAATAATATATATCATATATTGTATTTGTATTTAAGTGAGAAAGTCATGCTCAGATAAATATATACACTCACCTAAAGGATTATTAGGAACACCTGTTCAATTTCTCATTAATGCAATTATCTAACCAACCAATCACATGGCAGTTGCTTCAATGCATTTAGGGGTGTGGTCCTGGTCAAGACAATCTCCTGAACTCCAAACTGAATGTCTGAATGGGAAAGAAAGGTGATTTAAGCAATTTTGAGCATGGCATGGTTGTTGGTGCCAGACGGGCCGGTCTGAGTATTTCACAATCTGCTCAGTTACTGGGATTTTCACGCACAACCATTTCTAGGGTTTACAAAGAATGGTGTGAAAAGGGAAAAACATCCAGTATTCGGCAGTCCTGTGGGCGAAAATGCCTTGTTGATGCTAGAGGTCAGAGGAGAATGGGCCGACTGATTCAAGCTGATAGAAGAGCAACTTTGACTGAAATAAGCACTCGTTACAACCGAGGTATGCAGCAAAGCATTTGTGAAGCCACAACACGTACAACCTTGAGGCGGATGGGCTACAACAGCAGAAGACCCCACCGGGTACCACTCATCTCCACTACAAATAGGAAAAAGAGGCTACAATTTGCACAAGCTCACCAAAATTGGACAGTTGAAGACTGGAAAAATGTTGCCTGGTCTGATGAGTCTCGATTTCTGTTGAGACATTCAGATGGTAGAGTCAGAATTTGGCGTAAACAGAATGAGAACATGGATCCATCATGCCTTGTTACCACTGTGCAGGCTGGTGGTGGTGGTGTAATGGTGTGGGGGATGTTTTGTTGGCACACTTTAGGCCCCTTAGTGCCAACTGGGCATCGTTTAAATGCCACGGCCTACCTGAGCATTGTTTCTGACCATGTCCATCCCTTTATGACCACCATGTACCCATCCTCTGATGGCTACTTCCAGCAGGATAATGCACCATGTCACAAAGGTCGAATCACTTCAAATTGGTTTCTTGAACATGACAATGAGTTCACTGTACTAAACTGGCCCCCACAGTCACCAGATCTCAACCCAATAGAGCATCTTTGGGATGTGGTGGAACGGGAGCTTCGTGCCCTGGATGTGCATCCCACAAATCTCCATCAACTGCAAGATGCTATCCTATCAATATGGGCCAACATTTCTAAAGAATGCTTTCAGCACCTTGTTGAATCAATGCCACGTAGAATTAAGGCAGTTCTGAAGGTGAAAGGGGGTCAAACACAGTATTAGTATGGTGTTCCTAATAATCCTTTAGGTGAGTGTATATGGCAGATGAAAGTTTAGACACCTCCTGTTTTCATTCATTTTGGTGATTTAGGTTGAATTCATGCACAGAAAACTGAAAATATATTGATAGGTCAGTATAGGCAGCAGTGGTTAGAGCTCTGGACTTATACCCAGAAGGTTGTGGGTTCAAATCCTGGGTGAAGCAGTGCTGTTGTACCCTTGAGCAAGGTAATTCACTTAGATTGCTCCAGTAAAATGCACAGCTGTATAAATGGGTTCAAATATAAGTTGTCCTGGATAAGAGTGTCAGCTAAATGACAAATAATGTAATGTGTTATTACAACATTAATTAAACTAATCACAAGAAATCATAGTTTTAAGTGAAGGGTTTGAATATGTCTTGACTGCAGCTGTGTAGATTTGAAGTTTTCATTTTTGTTTTGGTTTGTGTTTTATTTTCCCATTATCCAATCTTCTCTAAAGCACCATTAAGCTGAGTAATATGCAGTTTCATTTGATAAAGTCTATTAATCTTCTCTTCAGAGAGATGTTGTGAGACACAAACACCTTCTACTAACCCCAAAAATTAAATACGTTTTGAAAAGGCATTACCAATATGTTTTTTGATGGATATTATGTATGTTTGCAGTGGATATTGTGGATTTTACCTTTTAAATGTTCGACATCTAGGCTAAATCAGTTCCATTAATCTCTTCCCTCTGATTTGAAGCAGTTAAAGGATGTACTGTCACATATTTTGTAATGTCAAGCTCCTCTCAAACCCTTGCTTAGTCTATTAATTACATTACTATCACAATCCTATACAATCAATAATGACATGCTAATGAGGTCAACTCAAGCTCTGCCACCTTGCTTTTAACACTTAAAGCATTTGGATACAAGCATTTGTCTCATGTGACTTATTTGTCTCCGATGGCGACTTTCATTTTGAGTATTTAATCCGCGAATAGTCCTCCCTATGCCTCTTTCTAGAGCCAGCATTTTACTGAACTGTATTTTAGTTCACTGATCTCAGCACTGCTCTAGGCTACCAGAACTATGTCTTTCTGTTTCTGGCTAAACTCATTGTATAGTATTGATCACCACCGCTGAAAGTGTAAGAGAATGCAGTGAGCTTGTAAATTGTGGGTGTAAGACAAAGAAAAACTGACCTCTCTGATACTGACCTTTAGAGCTGTGAATGTGAGTTTCAAAAGTGTGACCTAGATTTCTGTAATTCCACAATAAGGCACCGAAATCCACAGCTTATTTTGTTAGTATTAAATCAGGACTGATGCATTTGATTTCAGAATAAGGCTGGGTAAAAGGAACCCCACTTCATCCTTTCTTGCTGTTAGGACCCAATGATTTTTCATATGTTGTCCATGTGTTTAAATATCCAGTTGGATTGTTCATGTAATTTACTTCTAAAATCTAACTTGATGAGTGGGTATTGTGATTTGTGTAAAGCCTTGAGGAACTTGTCTAAAGGTACTGTATGAATCTATTTATGTTTGTTTGGCAGCAGTAGCCAATTGGAAATTAGGGATGTAGTTTTATCTGTGTAGACCATCTTCACTAACAGAGTCTTTAACAGGTAAATCATACACTCATGTATTAATTTGGTATCTCCCTATTTTCTTTTTTTTGTTTACTTACTTATTGATTTATTTAGATTTTCTTGCGTTGTGAAGGACCGTCTTTCATTTGCTGCTGAGATGGAGCTGAGCTATTCGATTTTTACTTTGGCCAATGAAAATTGCGAGAACTGATATTTTGTTGTCTGAGTTGACAATTATGTATAACTCAGTTTTCCCATTCTTTAAAAATATATTTACATCCACAAACAAAAAGCAAAGTTCCCATTGAACTCCCACATTCCTTTTTCTTTTTTCTTTTCAATTTACTGAGTCCCATGTCTCCCTTCAGTAAACAGTACAAAGAATTTCTGACTTAACTGCCTGTCTCTCAAACCTCCCGAAGCATGGTTAGCTTAGAAGAGAAAAAAAAATCTATCAGCATGCAGTTCATTGCGGCAGTCAATGAGTCAGTTCTCTGAGGTTTTGGATTACGTTCAGAGAGCAAAGAGTCACTGGCATAGGGAAATGAATCCTTGGTCCCTAGCGCCTGCAGGAAGTACATCATAAAAGGATCAGACATACTTGCATCTCATAGCAAGAATGGCTCTTGCTGAAGGTAACTCCACTTCCCCTCCAACACATTACATCATGTTGCATGTTTAAATTTATTTATAATTAATGGGGGAAAAAAAACTTTCAAGGAAGCTTTTCAAAGCAGTCTGGACAGCACTAATCCCAAACCCTAAACTGGACCATGAAGTCATGCTTGTATCCTGTCCTAACACTAATTCAGAAGTTATTTCCTTCCGTGCTGATGTGATTTTGTGGATTTTATCCCAGTTATGAAAATAAGGGAAACAAAAGGTAATGGTCTTATGGTTACAATAAACTTATTTGTAGAATATTATGTTGAGAAATTTAGGAAATGTTTGGCCATGGAATTAAGTTGAGTGAAATTACGGTTACATTTTGGTTAGGGTTAGAAACTCCAGTAAACTTAGTGTTTCGTTAAGGTTTGGGTTGTGTTTCTGCTGAGTTAACTGGATGTGGTATAGATTTCTGAGCCTAGCTTTCAATTTGGGCTTGAAGCTGTTGTTGGGGCTTAAAACAAACTGAAAATTGAAAATGTTGCCATGGTAAATTGTATTTGGAGATGCAGTGGGAAATGGTCTTATTGGTTATTATTGGTTCGTCGGAGTATATGTAAAGTGTTGTGTTCAGGAATAGAGCTATATTTAACACAAATGTGAATTAAGACTACTGTGTCTTTGTTTTGTAAATTAATATTAAAATTAAGTTGTTTTAAGAGAACAACGTGATACTTGAATCAAATCTGATTGTTTTTTGAAATCTAATATTTTTTGTCTATAAATTACTTAAAAGAATGTACAGATATTTATATGATATCTTAAAAAATACATATACATTGCTATACAGATACTACATTTTAATTAGATTTTAGTTTTTATTTATTTATATACATTTCAATAACATATATTCCCTTCCCTGGTACTCTCAGAAAAAGATCTTAGCAACTCTACATCTTGTTGAATTAAAGGCTAATTTGCTCTAATTATATAATGCAGTACAGTCCTCGTCAAAACAGACCTTTGGGATCCGCTCCAGAAATTCATACATATTGCATTATTTGCTTACATGTTCCTAATGCCATTAAATATTACTTGGATGTCAGAATATTGAACTGTGTTGGTTCTTTAGAACATTTAAACATAAAGAGAAAAGACATCCACATTTTCTCTGATTAAATTCAGAGTTTAATGTTGCTTTAGCCTGCTAATAAAACATTAATTATGAATTAAATCAATAAATAAATTCCCTCCCAAATGGCAATCAATCTGTTTTGATGAACATCAAAATAAATTCTAGCTGATTTAAATCAGTGACCCTAAGAGTAAATATAAAGTTGTTGGGGTTCAATAGAAATAATTTTTTCCTTTGCTACACTTCTTCAAAGTCTTGAAAAAGTGCTGGAAACTTTAAAGTCGTATATATTTCCCTTTGAAATTATGTTGTGGTAGGGTGGGAGGAATAGAACAATACAGAGGACTTTTCAAGAAGAAACTATTCAATGCCCAGATTAAATCTTGTGCAGAATGTCGTCCAGGTATTTCTGTCATAGATTGCAACTCATATGCTTTCAGGAAGCTCACTCTACCGCCGTGGAGCAGTAGAGGATGTCAAGTGAGCCCAGGCAGTCTGAAGAGTCGCAGAAATCCAGAGAGAGAAGCACCTCCAATCAAAGGGTTTTTATTACATGCAGCTGCAAGGAAGAGGTTCAAGAGGCGATCTCAAGAACAGTCTCAGAGAAGTTACAAACTACAGGCACTTTTATGCAGACCAGACAGGAGAGAAAGATAACAGGGCCCACATGTCTGTCCCATGATGAGTATAAGTTTGGTTTCTGCCTGACAACTGCTCAGGAAGACCCATATATAGTAAAACCGGTGAGAATTAAGGCATATGTAATGTTTAATATAAGGGGTTTGTATGATGATCAAGCTGGTGCTGGTGAAAACTGGGTCTTATCAGACTCTGTTCTTCTAGGTATCATGGTTGAGCTATAGCACAGTACCATAGCACAGTGAGACAGTGAACTTGTTCACACAGACACACAGGGAAAGAAATGGAGTTCTTCACAGTCAGACCCCTGAGGGAAGGCATGACCTGTCAACCTGTAGAAGTGGAATAGAGAAGGTTTGCGGGGCTTTATGGAGAGGCAAGAGATTGGAGGCAGGAAGGATTAACACTGATTGCAGATATGTTATAATATTGAAACACCCACAATGTTCTCCATTCCTGAGAAGTTGTGACCTTTTGTGTGTACTTGCTAGTGTCAGAGATAAGACCCAACACAAACTTTTCTCCTTCATATCAAGTGGCACCAATCCTGGAGTGCACAGTGAGCATCTTTACCCCTCTGTGTTAAGCAGAGATAGGGCATGGTACTCCAGATAACAAGGTGAATGAACGAGGGGATCTCGTTCTGATAGATTGAAGATGCCTAAGAGGAGACAGCCAGGCAACGAAGTGTGAAAGACATTTGCAGCCTGAAGGAACCCCAGACCTGAAAGAGGCTAAAGGATTATTTGCTCAGTTTCACCCTGTGACACTGTGTATAGGTGAATCACAAATTCCTTTACAAGCTGTACTGGGAATATGTTGAGGCTGCAAATATTAATAAGCAGAGCCCTGTCACAGAGTGTTTCCTAATCCTGATTGCTCTTCTGCGGTGCATTTCATACGCAGTTATTAGGTCTCTGCTAAAGCAAAGAGATGCCCAATGTAGATTTCAACACCATTCACATTGGTTTGTCTATTGTTAAAATGCATTGAAAGCAAGGATAGAAAGGCCTGTACCTTTAAAATACATTGTGTGATTTTAGAAAAATGCAAGATCCTAAAAGAATGCTTGAATACATTCCCATTCCATTTAAATTATTTACCAGTGTGTTGATTTGTTTGTATGTGTTATTTATGTTGTCTGTACACAATGTATTTGAATTATGTAATCTTTGTGTAGTGTGCTGGTCTGGATTTGAACCGTGCCAACACAAGTCCCCCTCCTAGTGCTCCACATCACACAACTCCATCCAGTAGAGAGATAATCCCGCAACGCCAGAAGACCGGTCTCCCACCACGGGAGGTTGGTACACTCTACTGATTTCACAGAGTGGTTACATCACCGTAAAGAGCTCACGTACACAATGAGCCCCCTACATTTAACATGAATGGTAAATAATGCAGTGAGGTGGATTTTAAGTAAGGCGCACATGTTTAGCTTACATGTGTGAGTGTAAACTCCTCTCTCCTTTAGCTGTGCACATTCATTTCTTCTATCGCATTTATTGTCAAGAGCTTCCCTTCCTCCCACACCAGCACATTGCTCACATACTGCTGTCACATACAGTAGGCTATGATATTTTATCACTCAATTCTGGATAACTTGTTGACCTTTATCTTCCAGCTATTATTCATAAAAACCTGTCAGAAATATGGGGAAAATTCCAGAGTGAGGAAAACAGATTTCAAAATGTTTATTGGCAGCCAGTTTCTTTTAAATTGCATTTAGTTTGTTGTCTGTGCAAGACTAGATAGAAGCAAGAAGGTGTGTAAAGGTCTGTCACACAGCGTCAAGTTTACTCAATTGGTGCATTGGTTGATAGATTTCCAGAAAATGTAGATTTTATATTGTATTGTATAATGTATATTGGTATTCCAGTGAGGTTTGTAATGCAAGCGTGCACACTTGAGTATTAGATCCGTTTGCTATACTTTTGGACTTTGCCATTTCAGTCTCATTCACCTGGATTATGGTTGGCATTGATTAAACTAAAGACTCTGTATCCTTGAATTAGACCAGAGCAGAAGTGGGGGAGAGGGTGATGTGGCTAGGAAAGTGCAGTGAAATACGATCGAAAATGTCATGTATATTAAAGCTGTGAGTGATAAAGTGTGAGTAATGAGTGAGAATGGAAGCAGCCATCCACTCATGTGTGTCGCCTTAAGATGCGTTTTTGAGTGCTTGACGTCTTTGAAGGAGGATATCAGAAGTGATTTTAAGGCGCTGTCTAAGGTAGACATTTGAAAGCAGACAAAGGTGTAAGCACAGGAGCTTCTTTTGGTTGCTTGGTCGTTTGTTTTATTTAGACAGTTTGACTGTTTTGGTTGTAAAAGGCATTCAAAAAAGCCTGCTTTCTTTGGAAACTGCAGCTGTGCCATGCAAGGTAGAGTCTCTGTGTCAAAGGCATCCCTTGCACGTTAAACATTTACATATTAATTTCCTAATTCTTCCAGTTCCCATGGAAAAAAACTATTCATTTGGCTCCAAATGTGACAGATAACTGATTTTTGTAAGGCAGGCAGCCCTCTCCGTATCTTGATCATAAGCAAATGAGTATTCTTTGCATTAGACAAATATAGCTACTGTTGCTAAGCTATGTACCACACAAAGAGGTTTAAGGAACTGTTCAAGACTGCAAACTAAACAAGACACTGTCGCATGCACCGTAAACACTAAATTTGTCACGGTACACATTTCTGGGTTTTTGTAACATTCTTTTGGCCCCTTGCTCTTTACGTTGGTTGTGACCAGGGGGGGTTTGCTTTCTTTCCTCAGCATTTCCCGGCTATGAGCGGGGCCTTCATGGATTCTCCATACAACGGCAACACCTCCCTGCAAACCTCCACCTCCAACCTCCACGCCAACTTCAACCGGCCACAGGAGCCCGAAGAGGAGGCCAAGCTCTCCAGTGAAGCCATCTGGCTGTGGGTCGCCATCATCGCCACCATCGGGAACATCGTGGTTGTGGCAGTGGTCTGTGCCTGTACCTTTTAAGAGCTCTTAGTCCACAAGCACACAGCTCCCATCCTTTCTTAGCATAGCCATCTTACTCCAAGTTTCAGAATAGCTAGAAATGAGGAACTTTCCACAATATCAGGCCCTTCAATCCCCTACCTTCCTTCTTCACAGTTTTTTGTTGTTGTGGTTTGTATGTTTTAAGGATCTGTACCATGGAGGCACAACAAGATCTAAACTTAAAATTTTATCTTTTAATTAATTTAAATCCTATATCCCATGTTGGGTTTGTTTTGGGTTTTTTCATCCATAGATCCGATTTAAACAGACTACTTTTTGCTGATAAGGAAAGATAATCTCACATATATGTAAAGACATAATTTGATCACTATGCACACTGAAATGGTTAGTGACATCTTAGTAAAAAGGAATCTTGAAGGCTTTCCTACGTCTGTACAATCGGAAATCTTAATGGATCATGAGGTGAAATCCATTAATGCAGTATTAAAGCATTTGCAAGAAAAAAGATGTATCCAGTAAGGTAAGACACCAAAAATTGCTGAAGCAGGAACATTTCTCCCTTTATATATGAATCTAATTATTATTTGTTTTACACAAAGGTTGGCAAATAAATTGATGGCAACATAACAGAAATGCCATCCCTATGGAATAATATGACGTGGCATCTGGAAGTAGAGGGGGTTGAGGGGGTGAAATAGTTAATTGAAGTCAGACAGCAGGGTTTAGGATAGTGTTGCGGGACACTGAAAGTCAAATTTCTGTATTTCACTGTCTTGCACCCTCCTCTGTCAGTGAAACCTCCCCCTGTGCAGAGAACAATCAGAGTGCTTTATAACGTCACGCCTGTGTAACCGGCCCCCATAATTCCTTGCGAGACCGTTTCATCGCTTGAGGTGAGTCAGGATGCAGGGGATGCGTTTTCTGGCCCCGGGGACACACTTCCTCTCCCCGTCTCCTCAGCACCGTGTGCAATCACCGTGACCATTCTGCAGCTCCTCTGGCTGGGTGTAATTGCTCTCTGTGGATGCTTGAAGTGGGCTGGGAGGGGCATATGTGTCTTCCTCAAACCTTATTTTTTTGCCTTTCATTGGAGCAAATCTGTGACGGAGAGAGAGATATTAAGAAACGTTTTAACATGCAGTGTTTTTTAGCTGAAGAAATTAACTGTGCCAGCTGGGACACCTTGAAAAGATTCCTTCTGACATAAGTCACTGTCCTGTGAGTTAGAGAGAGGGGAAAAGTGATTGGCATGAGCACGATTTCGGTAAATGTTTGCAGTCCAAATCCACCACAAAGAGATGCAAAAAGATTGCTACTTGCATACACCTGAACTCTGAGCCACAAATTAAAGTCAGAATTGTAATAGGAGGCTAATGAGGGTTAGTCCTTTTTCATGTCTTGCCAATTTAAATTGAAACAAAAAAACTAAAGGCGGAAGTTTGTTTTAATCTCTCCTACTGGTGTTCTGAACAACAGGCTACATTTCCAAGTTCAGAAAATAAACAAGAGTTTAATAATCTCCTTGGGTTGCTATAGCAACTGTGTGGGCATCATTTTCTAAGTTTAACTCTTGGGTAAAAAAAAAAGAAAAATTGAAGTAGTTTTGTGGGCGAGAGAATTTAAGTTGGGGGGGGAATTCGGCTGCATTTGTTTTTAATCAAAGAAAACCAAAGCTTGAGAGAACCAAAATTCGGAAAGTCATATTAATGACATAAATTAATCTCCTATAATTAACAATACTTGCGTGCAAAACTTTTGACAAGAAGTTAATTATGTAGACAGAAATCTTGCAGACAACCATTTTAACAAGACGTCCAAAATGAATGCTTGAGGTAGAAGCCTCGGAGCAATTCAAATGAACTAATGCAGTATGGGTTTGAAAGGCAGAAATAAGAAAGGAATTATTGGCGCTGCAATTCCCTTGTACATATTTGAAGATATTATCCTGTCAATTATAGAAATGTTCACTTCAGATATATTTTTTGACATCTCCATGAGGTAAAAAATGCATTTTAGGAAAATATATTTTATGTGTAAGCTTGAGATGATACTTATTTTTTAAAGTATTTGTGTGTGTGTGTGTGGGGGGGGGGGGGGAAGGTGGGGGGGTTACTTTTAGGATGAAATGACACAACAGGATAGTAAAAGGCAAACAACCTCAAATGGAGCTTTTTGGGATGCATTTAGGATTAAATAAATATATACTTATACATACATAGGCCTGCATTCTTGGTTTGTGTACTAGCCATTGTGTGTTTGTGTGGGTGCGTGTGTGTGTGTTTATTAGCATCAGGGAAAAGCTTTGGTAGTTTACTGGGGCATTAGATCTAAGTAATCTACCAAAACCTCTCCCTGCCTGCCAGTGGCTGTGTGCTTTATTAAGAGCTCTGTAAGGGCACAGGTACCCATTTGCCATGCCCAGGAAGGTTTCTGCCCAAAGACTGACACATCTGGGCACCCTTTCAAAACCATACATTGATCTGGGACTTCTACATGTAAGGATTAACAATGTGGATCTTTCAGGTATGTGAATAACTGTTTGTTTTGGGTTTTTTGGAAAAGGGAGGTTTTTAGTTTCTTGCTCTTCACTCTAAATGGAGTCTAAATCGATAACAACCAGAACCATCATAAAAGCATAGCCGGCATTTCAGAGATGCTTGCATATATACCTCCTGTATTGTATAATTTTATTATATAGAAAACCTTACCATACTATTATTGAGTTCAAAATCTTTGGCCATGATTGTACCTCACTGAGTAGGAGTTGTTACTTTGCCATGGTGCCTGCTATAGTCGGGGCCATGTTTTGTTAACCGAGCACCAACCTTTGCAGTCACAGAAGTCGAAAGCAAATACCATTATGTGTCACATGCTGATAATAACCAAGTTTCTATGAAGTTAGAAATGTCAAGACCAACTGTGCTAAGCAACGTGATATACCCGTGTTTAAAAGCCCACACAAACACCCACATGAACCTACACAAAATCTATTTATATTCAGCAGATGTAGTGTTGCATAATCATTGAAACCACTCTCAGGATTTGAAGGCATTGTATCTTTCTCTGCTTCAAAAAAATAAGCAGCAGTTACCAAATCAGGTTCATTTCTCTTTTTTTAAACCCCAATGACATGCTTTCTTATCTAGCATAACTGCTGTATACATAATTATTGAGTTTTCTGATGCACAAAAAATGTCAAGAGATGGAACATACGCAGACTTTATCCTGCAAACTAATTGTTCTCTATGGATCCTCAATCTGTGTCAGAGTGAGTGGAAAAGAAAGCAGAAGATCTGGACTTATCAGCGTGTGTGGAGATCTCTGTGACCTACTTCAGAACGTACAGTGTTTTCAAAGGATTCTCTGCATTAGTGAGTGTATCTCTGTGGCCATCTAGATTATGACTTTATTTATTTATTCTGTGTATCCTTATTCTTTTTCTGCTTCTCATTCTTTTACCCAAAAGAGACCGCAACCAGAAGAAAAACACTTGAAAGACTTAAAGTATTTAGCGGTACATTCATCTGTCGCTGTACAGTAGCTTCCAGTTTCCCAGCAACATTATCAGAGCGGAAGTCAGAGAAAATTAGCTTTGCCTCGGCCCCCTCGGATTTGCTAGAGTAGCAAACGATAGAGGTATCTACTGGCATTATTTATTTTTCAGCAATTTGAGAAAAAAGGAGGAGCACAATTGAAGGATAGCTCTTTCCCGTTGACAGATGTAGCTGTGTATGTTTGAATTAATTCTGCGCAGAGCCCAGAGGGGAGGTAAATTTGTTGTTTTTTTGTTTTTTAACATGCTATGAAGCACAAACTGTTCTCTCCTCATACCCTTAACTGGCTTTACAGCTTTATTTTGCCTTTCGACCTGCAGGAGGGCATTTCAATTTTCCACTTATCGTCATTGAATATCTGCAGAAGTGCTTTATGAGTTGCAAAGGCAGGGAAGTTTAATTCTACAGGCATTGAGAATTCCTGATGCCTGCAACTTTGACATTAGTGGAGCTATTGCTCACATATAGGTTATATATCTTATGCTGCGACTTACTGTTGGAAATGCCGTTAGCCAGCACCAGGGCAAACAGAAGATCAGATCAAGGTTGAGACCTTTGTATAAATGCACTGTAAATGGATAGATAGATCTGTCTTGAAGTGAGCCACTTGGGTAGTTTTGCCACAAAATGCTTAGGCCTCTCATTGTGACTCATTTCCTTTGCGAGTTGCAGGCTCTCGTACTAATTGTACTGATGAAGCAGAAAGCCTGCTGCTTCACTAAAGCCCCCAGCCATGCATTAGAATCGCCTAACACACATCCTGTTGTCTTATCCCTCATGCAAGTTCACCTTGGAAAATGTACCATAGAAATTTAACCATAGATTTACAGTGGTTTCAAATGGGTTGGACATGACTTCACTTTACTGGACTACACTGGACCATGAATTAACCATTGTGGACTATAGCAAACATGTTTAACCGTGTATGCTGGTATTTCCGTGGTACGCTCTAGTAAAGCACAGAAATTTTGATAAAACCACAGTTAAAGTGCCAAAAATCGATGGTACTTAGAAGATAAACTTGCATACTGCTTTTGAGAAGGAGATCTGGAATACATTACTTTGGATAAGTATATACTATACCTCAAAGCAAAGTGACAATGAATTGTAAGTCAGGCTCCTGTTACATATCTGTGGAAATGTTCCCATTTCATTTCGTTTTATTTAAGATAAATAAAAGTTTATTTTTTTAATTATTTAAATGTTCGTTTTACATTCAACAAAATTGGATACATATGCAGTACTGTGTGGTATCTATTCATTATGAAAGAGTGCCTATCTGGAGAGTTTATTTTGTGGGTGGGAAAAACAATATCTGGCATATTTCTCTGCTGTTGCCATGGTACTTTTTCTACTTTGTCTTAATCACGAGAATTGAGCTTCTCCTCCAAACTCTCGTTATTGTTTCATTAGTATCCCCGATTGGTTTATATTGTTGCAAACCTGTGACTTTATCACAGAGTCATTATTTGAGTCATTCTGCACAGCTGAAAAGCGTTACTAGATGGCTAGCTCCTCTTTTGGTTCTGGGGGGTATATTAAAAAAAGTACTATCACTGTCTCAATTGATTTTTGTTTGTTTCCAGCTTCTGAAGATACCTTGGCACACTAGAGGGCAACTGAGGACACGGCCTATTAAACAAATAACCTGGCTGTAGGTGCTCAAGTGGTACTTTTCAAGGCAGGAACTCTCATTGTGGAGACTGGGAAGGCAGCATCAAGAGTTACTTGTCCCCAAGTGAAGACAAATCTTTATAAAGTCAGTGCCCTGAAGCAGATGATCTGCACGTTTGGGAGTAACAAATGCAACACAAACTCATTGTTGAGGCTATCTTAACATGAAGCGAACAGGGATCTACTGACAATGCATCAACAAAAACATTTTTTTGTTTTTCCATTTGCAAAGGTTTAAAGTGTGTGTGTGTGTGTGTGTGTGTGTGTGTATATATATTAAATATTTAAAAAGAAAACCTACAGATTGGACAATATGGCATGTCACTTTAGACAAGGAGGCTGCACGATTGCACTTGCAAGCATTAAAACCCCCATAAATTCTGGATATCTAATGGACCAGAAAAGAAAAAAAAAAAATGGGGGATTATTATTGGGCTGTTTGAAATTAACTTTAGAGGAGTCATAAAGGGGAGGAATCAGACTTGTTTGATTCTGATGTGGTTGAGGGAACAGTAATGCCTGCCAAATCAGCACTTTTACGTATTGGTTTGTTTCTTTATTAACCGTGGCTTCTACAGTGCTTGAACTATAACAGGGTCATTAAATGTCTAAATTAGTATGCAAATATTAGTGTTGTCTGTGGATTAGGGCTGGGGCACAGCTGTTCAATTGACAATACTGTACTGGTACAAGCTTATTGTAACTCTTAGGTGTTTGGATTTATTGCATTAACCAGAAGTCTTTAAAGTAATAAATGCATTTAATGGTGTCATCCGTATTTGATTATACTATTTGAAAATGTTTTTTGGAAGGCATTCCTAGTCACTCCTCTTATGAAATCATACATCAGAATGCCTTTTCTCAAGTCTTTATCAAACCAATGGCAGCTGATCAATTGTGAATCAACATGGAGAAACTCCTATTGTGTATTGCAGCAGAATGTATTGCTTTTGGCTCAACTCAAAACAGTAAAACTATGTTTGTTTTTCAATTTAGCTAACAAAAGAGACTGACAGACCTGCTGGAATAGAAAAAAAGCTTTACTTACCTGAATTGGACTACAGCTTCACTAAACCTTTAAAAGGAATAATTTGACTAACTGAAACTTGCTTGCTTTGACCGACTTGAACAGCTCAGTTTTCTGTAAACTATGTTTTGAAGGTTTATTTATTTTGGACACGCAAAAGAGTTTCCTCGAACAGGGTAAATTCTATTAAGCATGCAAGGGCATGCCTCCCATATAGACTTAGTTTATTCAAGCCATGTATAGGTTCTTTACATATGTATGCTGTACATATTTTTCTCCTGTGTTTTAATTTCATATTGTGGTTTATAATCTTTGACATCCGATTTGCTTTTTGCTTTTGGCTTCAGTTACGAACTGAATTGCATGTGATTAAAAAAGCAGGGTTTTGTAGTGCTGTACTAAAATGTCATTTATAAAATAGTCACTTTTTGTTGAAGCCAATTTTATCCCAATGTTTAAACACCGTCTTGTTTTGGGAAAAAGTATTTGCACTGTTTATTTTTATTTTGAAGAGCTCTTGCTCTTTAAAAGTAGAGTAAAATGCTTTAAATACAATGAACTTAGTCATAAACATAGGCGTAGGAATATCAGTCCATTTTAATATATATAAACCAGGATATTTTATTTAAAGAAATACCAATCATTACTAAGGATTATTTTTTTAAATGTCAGACTTTTTATTAATTGTGAATATTTGAAATGCCTCTATTTAAAACTCATAATTACTATAAAGAAGTCAGAATTTCTTTCAAAGTGTTTCAGACTTTTTATTTGATAATTTCTTTCATTTTAATGAATGGCTCACAAAAAATATTTTGAAGTGATATATTCTTCAAATGTATTAAACTCTCCCTGTTTATCTCACTGAGGCACATTTGTATACAATTAAAATAATAATAATAATGGTTGGTACTGTAATGTATTAAGATGTTGATATAACTAACCTGAAATCAGTCAATAATGATGGAAAATATAGATTAGACTTCAGATATTGAGGTTTAATAATTGAGGTTTTTTTTGTTTTTTTTCAAAAGTAGCAAAGGCCTACTAACATTCCATATTACTTTGTGGAAAAATATATAGACTTTTGTTGTACATTTACATTTTAAGATGAAAAGTGGTCTTGTTTATCTTAATTTAGCAGTAGGTCAATATATTGGATTTTATTATTTTGATTATGTAATATTACATTATTATTATTAAAGAAAACACACAAAAGTCTCTAAATAAATATTTTATTTAAGTCCTTAATGCCGTATCAAAGATTATTTTTATTTCTATTCTAAAAAAACACAATTCCCAATGTTTAGAAACTCCAGCTGAATTTAAAGACAAATGTGAATTCATACATTCATTCCATGCCAAATTCAACATGGTTATGATGTAGAGAAGTGTGGAAAATGTGACGTTGAAATGTCTGCCCTGTAAACGAGAAAAACAACTATGTCAATATACACCGCCCCGCTCTATTGAAACCCTCACTGTCCCTGCGGGTAGCTTCAGCGCCATTCTGTGTCATTTTGTGACAGTAGTATAATGTCTTTGACATCCATGTTATTATGAATCTCTCCAACTCTCCATCTAATATTCAGTTGACATCAGGGGAGCAAGCATAAATTTGAGAGTCTTGAATTCGATTTTTACTTTTTCTCCCCCTGGTAGTCTGTGTGACAGTCGGGATAGTTGGTTCAGTGTGACTCGGTGAGATAAAACACTCCAAGACTCCAAAAAAACCCCACCAAGACCAAATGACTGCCTTCTCTTGGCTCCTGTCTTTAACCAGCTGTGGTGCAAATGTCACAGGGTTCATTGTGTACATGAGCTTGTTATGGTGATGTAATCCCTCTCCATATTCAGTTGTGTATAAACGGGGTCTTTCAGCGTGGCAGGTTTCTCCTCTACTGGGTGGAGCTGTGTGGTGATGGGGCTCAGATCTGCACTTTGAACTGGAGGAGGGAGAGGAGAGCGTGGATCAAGGCATCTGGCACCTGCTAGGTGACCCTGGCAGCTAAGTGGAGGTGCAGTCTGAGGAAGTGCGTCGGCGTGAGAGGGCTCTTCTCTCGGTTGACCTGCAGGCCCAACTCGAGGAGGTGCTACAGGACCAGGGTCGTGTGACCTGTTCCCTGGAATGTGAAAACACCAGTCAGCCATCTAGGTAATTCAGGATGCGGACCCCCTGACTGCACAGGGGGCTAGAATGCCACCCATGCACTCAGAGAAAGCAAAGGCAGAGGAACTTTGAGTTTTATTGTGAAACCATAATGAGTAATTATTATGTAAAAGTAATTAATTTTTTCTATTATATTTTTTAATTCTCCTCTGTAATTTCATGATGCAATAAGAATGGACTAAAATGTAGATACATAGATTAAAACCTTATGAGAAATAGTCAGGGTAGGATAAAATGATACT
Organism: Amia ocellicauda; assembly: GCF_036373705.1. Taxonomy (NCBI): domain Eukaryota; kingdom Metazoa; phylum Chordata; class Actinopteri; order Amiiformes; family Amiidae; genus Amia; species Amia ocellicauda. Next base: position 13,853,111 of record NC_089854.1, on the reverse strand, counting down.
TGTTAACATAGGGCTGTTTTTTTTGTAAACGTTTTTTTTTATCATATATAAATGAAAACACAATTTTTAGTCACTGTAAATGAACAGACTTTGTTTTTGTTGTTTTGATTGTGGTGGACAAAAATAATCAGTCAAGTTTTTGAACCATATGGAAGCTCTCCTAGCCCATGTGTGTGGTGACCCAAAATCATACATTTCAAAAGATTTGGGACTATGGCGATCAGCTAAACAGATAAGTGTATTGAACTGAAAGTAATGTGGCGATCATTTGGAATGCAAACCTACACATTTGCACACATTGCAGCGCTCCAAAAACTAATGTAGCCTACGCTCCATTTAATGAGTGGATTACTTGCTAAATTTGACAAAAATGTACATTTGTTCCAAGAACTCTAAAATTAGAGGTGACCCATAAAACCTCCATGATTATGTCAAATCAGGACGCTAGTTGGCATTGCCCAATTTAAACTCTGGTGGCACCGCGGGGAACATAAAAAACTATATTAAACCCATCCACAAAGAATGTAGTACATTTTTGTTTTCTTCCTTACAGGATTAATGGCTAAAATCAGCTCCCACTTGAGCGAAAAAGCAAGAAAACACCAGGTGAAAAAGTAGGAAGTCTTCAGTGATCCCCTTTGAGAAAAGGTTTGTAAATAAAGAACGAACTGGCCTTTTGCGGTTTTGTACACGTTTGGAATTTCAACCCAGATGCCAGATAGTACTGTGAACAGAAGGGATACTCCAGCTGCATAATGATGGTAATAGGCAAGTTATTAGAACTTAGTGTAGCAAAATGTCTTTAAATGGGGAAGAAATTGATTTTTAAAAATTCTTATTTAAGTGGGTTATTTTTATTTAAACCACTGAACTGCAGCCAATTAGCCATCTGTGATCAACCGAAAACAGCCTAAATTCCAGCCTGTGTCTTTGCACAGGGAATGCCCGTTAATGGGTTCATAATCCTCCACCATGTTTACTGTTGACTTCCAGCCTTCCTCGATTTGATTAAAAATGCAGTCCTGGTAGCTCTTTTTAAAACTTGCCTGGTGCTACTAAAATTATGCTGTAGAAGGAAATGTGCTGATTTGCCGCCTCCTACTGAATTGACCCACCTGAATCTGACCCCTGATTGCCTCTCTGCACTGTGAAGCTGACTGCGCTCGCTCCTGCCGTGAACTCTGTTCTCCAAATTCTTCATTCCTGGACATGTTTTTAAATTCCTAATACTGCATTTGTGAAGTTTAATCAGATGACTGACTGGTCCCCAGCCATGGGAGCTTTGCTAGAAGTAGAGGACTCAAATGTAGCTAGGGCATTATGGGGAGATCTGGGAAGAGGATTGGGAAAAGTAAAGAGGGCCTAAACAGCCACACAGCTAACTAGAAACCATATACTTACAATTCCCCATGCACATAGTTTGTACCTATTCAAACATGCTAAGATGACATCTGGGGAATTCCAAAAGGGACCATTTACAGCAGGGGTGCCCAACCTTTTTTGACATCTACTTTTTCAATTGCCAGCCTGATGAGATCTACCAGTCCCAGTTATGAAACGTATGAAACAGAAGCTCAGCACTCAGTGTGGGCCTATCACTATGATGCTCAGTTGATACACATCAAATAAAAGGACTCTACTCTTAAAATACAGTGGACCAATAATATGTTTTCCATATTAGAAATTGTTAAATAAATTAATTTCCTATCTTAGTGTGACCACTGGCATTGGGAGGAGGCAGCTAGTTTCTCATAGTCAGGGCAGTAGCAGCTGGTTGCAAGCCTCAGGCAGGCCACTAGGTGGTCATCTGTCATGGTAGATCTGTACTTTATGATCTTCATGTCAGAGAATGCAGACTGGCATAGGTAGGTTGATCCAAAAAGGGCTGACAAGTAGAAGGCACATTTTCTTATTTTGGGATACTTCTCCTACAGCAATAGCTCCCAGACCTTTCCATTCATCTCAGTGGTTGCCCTGGATTTAATCTGTCATTTTTAAGGGTGAGAATTTCATTCTCCACTGCAGTTGTGTCCAGGTGAAAAAGTGATCCCACTTTGGAGGCAATGTCATCCACATCTATATCTATATCTACATTTTTAGAGAGCTGGAGAAACTCTTTGATTTCAAGCAACTGCTCACTGATTCTCCGCAAAAACTTGCCTCTGCTCAGCCAGCGCACATCAGTGTGTAGCAGCTGGTCCATGTGCTCCGCTTCAGTCTCCTCCAAGTGAGCGCGGAACAGCAATACAGTACAGTACAATACAGTACCACAATCTTCATTGTAACATCCATCACCTCGTTCATGTTTAACATTTTCCTGCACAAAGTATGTTGGTGAATTATGCAATGATAATTAAGAAAGTCTGGAAAAGAGTCATTCTTTTTGCACAATGCAATCAATCCACTACTACGGCCTACCATAGCAGGTGCCCCATCAGTGGTAATGGAGACAAGCTTATAATAGGGCGGTTGGATCTTGTCAGAGAACTCCATGAAAGCTTGAAAATATCTTTGCCCCTTGTATGTCCTTTCAGTGGCAAAATGGTAAGTAGTTTCTCTTTTGCATTCATGTCCTCGAATATCATTCTAATAAAAATGCATTACTGTGCCACATCTACCATATCTGTCGACTGGTCAAACTGAAGGGAAAAACACTCACACTCACCAATATCGCCGTGTCACTGTATTTCTGGATTAGAGAATGTCCTTGATAGCAGCCGCGATTTCAGTCTTATTCTTAAAATCCCCAAACAGCGAGTCTGCAGCCTCAAGAAATGCCTCCTTGACCATCTCTCCATCTTTGAATGACTTTTTGTGCTTAGCAAGAACGTGACTTGGAACAATAGGATGCTAGGGTTGCTGTCTTCGCTTTGGTAGTAGGTCTCATGAAAATTGACTGCTGCGCTGCTAGTTGAGATTTCAGTTCTTGCACCTTTCTTTTTTGTAGTTCGCTCTTGGTCAGGGAAATCGCTCTCATGGGTTTTGTGTGTGGTTTTGAAATGCCGTTCTACATTGCCCTTCTTTATGATGGAAATGCTAGCATGGCAGATGAGACACACACACTTTGAGTTTGACATAAAGAAGAAATAATCCTCCTCCCATTCCTTGTGAAAATGATACAGCTTCTGTCTCTTTGTATCCATCCCATCACTCATTTTTGTTTGTTTGATATATTACCATAAGAAAAAAATCTAGATAGTCTGACCGGGCTATTTGTGATTTCTGTTCACATAGTACAAAAATCGTTAATTCTAGAAGTTTCACTGAGAAAGTTCCATTAGGAAACTAACAGGGAGACTCGAAGAAAGAAAGTTTTCTGAATTTTATTATATAAATATTTTTGTGGTAATTAATATTGCCTGTTGTGGTTTTTAACAAGCAAAAAGTAAATAATCTGTGGAAATTAAGAATTACATGGCTCTAAGAACCCCTGCCCCTTCTTTTTGTACTAAATGGTATATTTGGTACGGTCCCGAAAAGTGGGCAGGGACTGGTCAGCATTTATGTCAATCAATCAAGGCATTTTTGTGAGTGGAGGACATTAAACATTAAAATAGGATTAAATTACAGGCATCGATATGAGTGTTGAACTGTCGAAAATTTAAATATGAATATTGATTATACTTTTTCCAAACATCATCTCATGATCGACTGGAAAGCACTCCGTGATAGACCAGGTTTACGGCAATCTGTTTGAAGTTAACAGAACTGCACATGGTTTACATGCAGTGATGAACAAAATGTGGGCTCAAGTATTATATCAAACTCAGATGTAGTTGTCTGGCAGTGTGGAGATGCCTATTCAGTCATGTAAGTGTGCATCCTAACCTCAGGAAATATATTTGACTTTAAATGTAAAATAACTTCACACTGGGTTCCACGTCTCCTGTCCTGGGCATTGGGTTGAGTCTTTTTGGAAGGTGTACTTCCAGAATAATCTGGTATGGTCAAAACTGCAAACTGCAACTTAAAACTGCTCTTGAAGATCTAGATGTTCTCCTCAGTAATTCCTGGTGCCGTTTAAAATGTGTAGGAGGCCCATTCCCTAGCTGGGGATATATACAGTGAGGGAAAAAAGTATTTGATCCCCTGCTGATTTTGTACGTTTGCCCACTGACAAAGAAATGATCAGTCTATAATTTTAATGGTAGGTGTATTTTAACAGTGAGAGACAGAATAACAACAAATAAATCCAGAAAAACACATTTCAAAAAAGTTATAAATTGATTTGCATGTTAATGAGGGAAATAAGTATTTGATCCCCTATCAATCAGCAAGATTTCTGGCTCCCAGGTGTCTTTTATACAGGTAACGAGCGGAGATTAGGAGCACTCTCTTAAAGGGAGTGCTCCTAATCTCAGCTCGTTACCTGTATAAAAGACACCTGTCCACAGAAGCAATCAATCATTCAGATTCCAAACTCTCCACCATGGCCAAGACCAAAGAGCTGTCCAAGGATGTCAGGGACAAGATTGTAGACCTACACAAGGCTGGAATGGGCTACAAGACCATCTCCAAGCAGCTTGGTGAGAAGGTGACAACAGTTGGTGCGATTATTCGCAAATGGAAGAAACACAATCTCAATCTCCCTCGGTCTGGGGCTCCATGCAAGATCTCACCTCGTGGAGTTTCAATGATCATGAGAACGGTGAGGAATCAGCCCAGAACTACACGGGAGGATCTTGTTAATGATCTCAAGGCAGCTGGGACCATAGTCACCAAGAAAACAATTGGTAACACACTACGCCGTGAAGGACTGAAATCCTGCAGTGCCCGCAAGGTCCCCCTGCTCAAGAAAGCACATGTACAGGCCCTTCTGAAGTTTGGCAATGAACATCTGAATGATTTAGAGGAGAACTGGATGAAAGTGTTGTGGTCAGATGAGACCAAAATCGAGCTCTTTGGCATCAACTCAACTCGTCGTGTTTGGAGGAGGAATGACCCCAAGAACACCATCCCCATCGTCAAACATGGAGGTGGAAACATTATGCTTTGGGGGTGTTTTTCTGCTAAGGGGACAGGACAACTGCACCGCATCAAAGGGACGATGGACGGGGCCGTCAAATCTTGGGTGAGAACCTCCTTCCCTCAGCCAGGGCATTGAAAATGGGTCGTGGATGGGTATTCCAGCATGACAATGACCCAAAACACACAGCCAAGCCAACAAAGGAGTGGCTCAAGGAGAAGCACATTAAGGTCCTGGAGTGGCCTAGCCAGTCTCCAGACCTTAATCCCATAGAAAGTCTGTGGAGGGAGCTGAAGGTTCAAGTTGCCAAACGTCAGCCTCGAAACCTTAATGACTTGGAGAGGATCTGCAAAGAGGAGTGGGACAAAATCCCTCCTGAGATGTGTGCAAACCTGGTGGCCAACTACAAGAAACGTCTGACCTCTGTGATTGCCAACAAGGATTTTGCCACCAAGTACTAAGTCGAAGGGGTCAAATACTTATTTCCCTCATTAACATGCAAATCAATGTATAACTTTTTTGAAATGCGTTTTTCTGGATTTTTTTGTTGTTATTCTGTCTCTCACTGTTAAAATACACCTACCATTAAAATTATAGACTGATCATTTCTTTGTCAGTGGGCAAACGTACAAAATCAGCAGGGGATCAAATACTTTTTTCCCTCACTATAGCCTATCCACTGACACATATTTGACTTTGAAACAAAGATCATGCAATCATTTGTTTCAGAGTGGTTTTGATTAAAGCTATGCACACACACAGCACTGCAACACATAAGATTGTCCACATGAGGTCTCCCTATATCTGTCCAGTTTTAAAGTGCAGCTTCTGATTAGTATCTGAAAATAACTGCATTATCTCAATTTCCTTTGGAACAAAGAGCAATCAAAGCACTTAATTTATGGTTTATAACCTTATCGTGACGTAAAAGCCCATGCAATATATGTGCTTCACGTTGTAAACAGCTAAGCCACACAGAAACTCCTAGGATCTGTAGGCATCAGCCTGTGCCAGATGGAATTGGTTTTTCTCCATGTAAATGTATGTATACCACCTGCCAAGCTTTCAGTTAAAAAAATCAACCTGCATTAAACCCATTAATGAACATTATCAATGCATGCATTCACAATTATTACAAACAGTACTTTGAAGATTGGAACATTCTTCACAGCATTGAACTGAACAGTGAGAAGGTCAGCATGAACTCTACACACTGTAAACGTAAACACATTGTTCGTTTGTGTTATGTTGTCATTTTTTTTTAATCCTAGAATCTTCTGGGAGGCAATTCAACTTTTTAATGACACATTTCCTGTGTGGTTATTAAAGATGCAAACTCATAATTCATCACACAAGAGCTATTCAATCAGGAGTCATCCGCTATTTTTCTCACGGATGGCGTAAACAATGTTGTTGAACATATATTTTGTTTTATTTCAATACAGTTTAAATCTTCAGCATATGTAACAAGTCTTTTAACTGAATCTGCCTCCTCCAAGCATGGGTATGGATGGTTTGGCACTGAGTTGGTGATTCATTCACGTACCACATCAATCCTGAGACCACAAATCATGTAGCAGTTTAAAATCTCCAAGGAGGTTTCTTTACGCTGACAAATGGAAAATCTCAGAATGTATACAAAATGAAAAAAAAATAGCTTTCCAATTTTACTCGCTAAATATAGCCTTTTTGGGTCCCCCGGCAAAATGGAATAAACTCAGTGAATGGCTTACATCTGTTTTTATTACCCATACAGAACACCATGATGCTTTCATACTTAAACCAACCCTTCGGGTATTCTGCGATGCCTAAAGCTGCAAATGCCTCTGCAGCTAATTTCATAAGCCCACTGACTACATCGTGGGGCAGAAGTGAGCTGCTAATTTGAGTTTCTAATACTAGTTTCATATAACCTTATTGTCACTGTTCAGAGCATTCCTGTTGCGCCTCTCTAACAGCAGAGTTCTCATATTAAGTCTCCTTTTGTGGTCAGATTTCTACTTAGTAATGTGGTACATTTCTGGTCCAGCCAGACCACTTAACCCTTGGCTTTATGCCTAGAGACATTCTTCATTGAGTTTCACATGAGTTGAAATTGTTAATTTCTAAACCAAATCTCCCTGCTTTTTAATGCATATTAGGTTAAAGTTTTTCCCATTGTCCTCATGGTTGCAACAGCTATAGTTTCTTGTAGATTTTTTTAGGTGTATTCTTTGGTCAAAGAAGTGTTGCTTTTTACAGTTTCAATGCAGTATCAAAGGCTTACAGGAAGTCAAACCCACACTTTGAGACATTTATTATATTTATTTATTAGCAGGTGCCCTTATCCAGGACAACTTACAGTTTATACATGTTTTTTTTTTTTTAAGCGTTACAAAAGTGCAGTAATAAAATCATTACAAAATCCTAGTAACATGAGCTAATAAGTTCAGACATAATACAGTTCAGTCCTAGGTATGTGTTGAAGGGAAGGGATGGCACAGGAGAAGTCGTAGTAACACAATAGAAGTGCTAACAATACAAAGCTTAAAAATGCCAACAGTGCTCTTTGGTTGGGAGTTATTTTATTTATTTATTTTCAATGTAAATATTTTTATTTATTTATTTATTTATTAGCAGACGCCCTTGTCCAGGGTGACTTACAAAATATAAGAGCAATACAAAGTGATATATTTAGCGCTGCTGCCTCACAGCTCCAGGGGTCCCGGGTTTGAGTCCCAGCTCGGGGTAGCTGTCTGTGTGGAATTTGCATGTTCTTCCTGTGTCCATGTGGGATTTCTCCGCACGCTCCGATTTCCTCCCACCATCCAAAGACATGCAGGTTAGGTTAATTGGCCATGGTAAATTGCCCTGTTTGTATGTGTGTGTGTGTGTGTGTGTGTTGCCCAGCAATGGACTGGCGTCCCGTCATGGGTGTATTCCTGCCCTGTGCCCTATGCCTGCTGGGATTCGGCTCCAGCTTCCCCGTGACCCTCACCAGGATAAGTGGTTTTGAAAATGGATGGATGAAAGTGATATATTTAATATAGAGCTGGAATTTTGTCATGTGGCCAAGACAGAGGTGAATGCTTGGGTAATCTAGCAGTTGCAGGATCTTATCCTTTTTTCTTTCTTTCTTTTTTATGTGGTGTTCCCCTTGGAGATATGTTTAATTATTTTCATTAAAATCTCTGCTTTGATTGTTCTTGGACATGCTGACCTGCCTCTCCAGTGCGAAATCACATGTTTTCTTGGAAAACCCACCCATAGCTTGCCAAGAGAGGAACTGGAGGAGCCATCTGTGATGCATCATCTGACCTGCTGACTCAACAAATATCTACTTCCTTGTCTGAGTAATGGTATCAAAGTTGAAGACTGCACTTTAGGCTTATGACTGCAACTTCTTTGCAGAGGTTTTTTAATGGCAAAGTAATCATTGGGTGTTTTCATTACAATCTGTTATCTGTTTTTAATCATTACATTTGGTCCAAGTGTGACATTCTTTTGTGACTATTCTGAACACTGTGGTAAGGGAAGGCAATTCAAATTACAATAAACTATGAAGACTATTGTTGAAGCACAACAAGGAAACGTACTCTACCTCAGAGACATTATTTATCATCTTTAAGCAATCTCATGGTACATGCCTGTGGTTCCCCCTTGCTGTACTATTAATCAGGTATAGTTGACCACAGTTTGGAGACAACTGACTGTATCGTTGGCTAATGTCCTGCATAAGAACATAAGAAAGAAGAACATGGGAAAGTTTACAAACGAGAGGAGGCCATTCGACCCATCATGCTTGTTTGGTGTTCATTAATAACTGAGTGATCCAAGGATCCTATCCAGTCTGATTTTAAATGTTTCCAAATTTTCAGCTTCAACCACATCGCTGGGGAGTTTGTTCCAGATTGTAACAACTCTCTGTGTGAAGAAGTGTAAGGTAAGGATTAAATGGGATTAATTGTTAGTAAGTGCAGTTATTTCAAAAGACAATGTTTTCTCCTGCTACATGCATATTGTATATGTATTCCTATTTATTGCAGTATATTCTTCTTGTTAGAAATTGTATGTTTTTTTCACCCTGCTGCATCTAAGTTTTTAATTCCACCTGAGCTCATATTTGATCTGACAAGATAAACCCTTTAATGTTTGCTTCCCGTCAAAAGCTGCTCACAGTTTGAAATTAGCAAAGGTCCATGTATTTTTTCTAATTGTAATTGTATGTTTATTAATGAAGATAAACAGTGCACATGAGAGCTGAAGAAGTCTAGATGAATACCCTGTCTTATAGTAGGGAAAGATGTGGCGGATGGGAAATTGGAGAATGTGTGTGTGTCAGAGAGAGCGAGAGAGAGAGAGAGAGTGCAGGGGGAGGGGTAGCAGAATATGGCCGTACAGATGGAGGGAGTGGAAGTGTCTTAGAGGGGGAGGAAGGGAGAGAGCGAGAGAGAGTAAAGGGGTGGGAATAATTTTGTGCATGTGTGTGTGAGAAAGAGAGCTACTGAGACAGAGAGAGAGTGTGTGTACGCCTGGGGAGAAAAGTGGGTATATCCTAGTGAATGGAGAGCCCCCCTGGCTTTGAAAACGGATCATTTTATCCAGTTTAGCAAATGTCCAGAACTAACAAAACAGTGCCAAAATTAAACACTGACAGGAGAGGGAGGGAGGTAGGAAAGGAGGGAGAACACTCACTCTCTCACATACACACACACATGCACACACAGAGGCATTCCCGCACATTTAAGCTCCGTGTCTGTGCATTGGCTAGCCTACTGACCCGAGAACACAGCTGAACTTTATTTGCAATGAGTGGGGTTAGTTTACAGACTGCCTGCCTGCTACGCTGGTTGTTGCTCCTTTGCGCCCCATGGTCTGTGGACTCCCACCCACAATGCCTGGACTTCAAACCCCCCTTCCAGCCCCCAGAGCCCCTGACTTTCTGCAAAGAGTATGCCAAGTTTGGATGCTGTGATCTGGAACAAGACCACCACATCTCCAGGAGATATTATGAGATCATGGATTATTTCGACTACTCGGGATACATCACTTGTGGAAAATACATTCACAGTATACTCTGTCAGGTAAGAAATTGGCTGGTCAGGTATGTCTGTCTAAGAGGTTTGGCAGTGAATACAATTAAGTGGAAAGGGATTTGTTTTTGTTACCATAAGCTATAGGAATGTCTTCAGAAAGAACTGCTAAATGCTTTGAAGTCTTCTCTCCAATTTCCCTGGCATCTTTCCCATACAAATGGAAACTGGCCTCTATGTTTGTCATAAAGAAAATATACTTTATATGTGAGTTTTTGAAAAAAAAAAAACTGACAAGTGAATTCTGAATAAATTAATTAATGTATGCATGCCTGTTTTAATGATAGTTTTTTAGATTATTACCACAACCTCAAGCTGAAACTAACTGTATTGGATGTTTTAAATTCTTTATTGTTGCTTTTATTGTACATTTTTGAATGAGGTTCTGTGACATTTGGCTGTGCTTCTCAATGAACTGCAACATCTCTTCCGTATTATATTATGATGTGTTTTAGCTATACGTGAATCTTGTATTTTAAAATTCTTAAGGTTTTTAAAAAGCCTGTGAATAAGTCTTAAATGTCTCCGAAATCTGTGGATATTTGTGCAAAATATGTATTTATGCATAGGGCAGAAACAGAGACACAAGTCAGAATGAGAGCCAAGCCTTTGTCATTTACCTTGGCATTCTGCAGATCCGAATGATTTTATCAGTATGTGTTACTGGAAGTGGAACTGTACTGTAACTCTTAGGCATTTACTGCACCTCTGAATTCATCTAAAGTCAAAAAACAAAAACAAAAACATCTTGAAAGCATGTATTTTTGGAAACTGTTCAAATAAGAGAATGTATGTACGGTACTCATCTCAGCATCAGTATGTGAAAACCCGCACAGTACTATTACTGACTTTTCCATGGCTGCTGTGTCTCCACGCTACTTTTCTGTGATGCTAACATTTAAAACTATACTAGTATACAGCTTCCATTTGTGCAAAATGAGTGTATTGGTGTCCTTTTTTAAAAAGTAGTCTTATAAAATCCAAAACTTTTTAAACGGTGAACAATAATATGAGGCAGTCATGAGTCACTGATGTCATTAAATCCCCAAAGTGCTGTCTCCTCCAGTTCCATGGGGAAACTTGTAGAAAGTGAATTGAAAATATGATAAAGGTGCTGAAGCTCTGCAATTAAGTTCTTACACTTCTTCTGTTATTTCTGTCAGATGTATACAGACATAAATAGTGGCAAGTGACTAAGCACATCATTGTTTTTTTTACTGTAAATTGAAGTATGCATGCAATCCTTTGTAGGAGACAACATAGCTTGTGTGCGCTACATTTTTATCTATTTAAGTCTTCATTCTTTAGCCAAGGAGAACACGGGAAGCACAGGCAACACTTCAAAGAGACGTTATCTTTTTGTTTTAGGATAAGCTGAATCTATTTGGCCTTTACAAACAAACTCTGCTTCAATAGTAGTTTTTGTTTATGCATGTATCCACAAAAGCTGTTTCTGACCAATCAAAGGTCAATTCCCTCCGCAGAGAACTTTCTGCTACAGAGGAGCAAGTCGTATCAGGTTTTCAAGTGTGACTTGGAAGTGTTGAGTTTAGCCAAGAGCAATGACAGGATGGTTTGCACAGGCCTGAGCCAAAACTAGTTCACCTGTGTGAATTTCCAAATTACAGGAAAGTATTTTGTGTAGTATAATTTATTTACATTTTTACTTTTCTTACAGGAAACTCACACGTATCTCACAGCTGACACAAATTCACAATTCATTCACCTAAAATTAACTAACTCTAAAGGTAACCCTAACCAGAACCCCCATCTAAGTCTTTACCATAACTTTGAGGTACATTTGGTGTAATTATTGCATTTATTTAGGGCAGTAGTGTGGAGTAGTGGTTAGGGCACTGGACTCTGGAGCACATGGGTGGTGGGGGCACTGCTGTTGTACCCTTGAGCAAGGTACTATAGCTAGACTGCTCCGGTAAATGCCCAGCTGTATAAATGGATCAAATGTAAAAAATAATGTGATCCATTGTAACAAATGTAAGTCACCCTGGATGTCTGCTAAGAAATCAAGTAATATTATGCAAGAGGACATGTCAAGAGTATTTCAGTTGTTCTAGTACAGCGTTGCTTGCTGGGAATACCCTTGTAGAGGTTTGCTCTGAAGAGGTTTGTGCCAGGACAATTAATCTTCATGACCAGTCATAACCTGAATGGGAAGAATGTCAATGAATCAAGAATGTCATCCAGCAAGCAGACTGAGGCACAACAAGATAGAAATTATGAAAAATCACATCATTTGCTCCTTCAGCAGAGGCAAATGAGGGAGAAAATATGAATAAAAAGAGAGGGATGTTTCCTCATAAAATCATTCTGTGCAAGGGCATGTGGTATCCATTTGCACAGACAAAAAACAATGTAAGCTGATATTTTGTAAATCCCAAAATTGAAGCAAGTCCACTTGTTTTACAATGTCGGCCACAAATTAAAGTTTGTATATTTGATGTAAACGAATCAGGAAAGTGACTAGTAATCCATGAGTTTAATTAGTAACTAACCTGCATTTTCTTGTCTTTCAAACCCTTGTTTTTTATTATTTTTATCAACAGAGATGTTATGAACACTTATGTTTATTCCAGTCACTGATGTTTATTCAGGGTTTATATAAAATCAACTGAAAAACACAGGGGACACAATTTCAGAGATGTCTACTGTGGGGGATGAAAGAAATGTTTACTCATCTTTGAGGGGAAAATGTAAACATAAATAAATGTAAATTAGGATGCAGATTAGAATAGAGGAGAAAAGCAAGCCTACCTGCAATTATAGAAAATTGCTACACTCACAGAAAGTTTATGTTGAAACAAGTAAATACTATTTCCGTGAAAGGTGAGTAAGGTAAATGAGAAGGGTGCCACGTTTAAAGAAGACTATTTTGCAGATGGGAAAGTGTCTAATGTTACTTGGCATTTGTGGGTTGTCCTTAAACTACCAATTGGCTTATAATGTTGTAATTTTCTTTTGTTTAAAAGCACAGATAATGACAAGATAAGTTCCAATACTATACAAAGCATTTAAAAAAGAAGATTGTAAAATTCTTTTCAGGCTCTGCATGTGGTATGAAACCCAAATTTCACTCTGCCAGCTTCATTAAACCAAGACCTCTACCCTTCAAACTGATCAACTATTAATAAGTAACTAAGAGGACTGACATTCAAGAGCTATGGGAAAAAAAGTGTTGTTCATATTATCAGTGTTACAGAGTGATTTGCCTGGGATTTCACTCATAAGGTGCATTTACACTACCATTTCTGATCCGGATCAAATGCATCGGTAGTGATGTCGCGGCTACACTGCCTTTTGATCTGGATCAACTGTCAATAGCCCCAGGGGTCTTTGCATGCGCACTACCACATAAGTCCTTATATACTTGTTGGCCAAAAAAATGTGGACACCTGCTCGTCGAACATCTCATTCCAAAATCATGGGCATTAATATGGAGTTGGTCCTTCCTTTGCTGCTACAACAGCCTCCACTCTTCTGGGAAGGCTTTCCACTAGATGTTGGAACATTGCTGCGGGAATTTGCTTCCATTCAGCCACAAGAGCATTAGTGAGGTTGGGCACTGATGTTGGGCGATCAGGCCTGGCTCACAGTTGGCATTCTAGTTAATCCCAAAGGTATTCGATGATGTTGATGTCAGGGCTCTGTGCAGGCCAGTCAAGTTCTTCCATACCGATCTCAACAAACCATGGGCCAGATTAAATCAAAACTTTGACCCACCCACTAATGGAATACTGCAAACCTGTACATTATAGCAGTTACATTTATAATTGGAAGAAAGTGGCATCTCACTGAAAATGCAGCTGCAAATGAGTACATTTCTGTAGTTTTCTATTAGCGGGTGGGTCAAAGTTTTGATTTAATCCAGCCCCATTTCTGTATGGACCTCGCTTTGTGCATGGGGGCATTGTCATGCTGAAACAGCAGTTCCCCAAACTGTTGCCACAAAGTTGGAAGAGCAAAGTCATCTAGAATGTAATTGTATGCTGTAGATTTAATATTTCCCTTTAGTGGAACTAAGGGGCTTAGCCCCGAACCATGAAAAATAGCCCCAGACGATTATTCCTCCTCTCCAAACTTTATACACCTGTCAGCAATGGGTGTGACTGAAATAGCCGAATCCACTTTTGGCCATGTGGTGTATGTATATATTAAATTAGTTCTTTAGAACACAGAGCTATCTAATCGAAAACTGTTGTTTTATCTCATTATGAATTATTCATGAATTAACAAATAAGACCAAAACACTTGCATATTGTTTCGCAACTGAAGCATTTTAAATAAAAATAAGAGTAATTTTAACAATATTTTATTTAGAAAAAGGGAAGTAGGAAAGTGTTCTCTTATCTGCTCCAATGGTGCAAAGGGTGTTTGTCTTCCGTCTGCCTTTAAAACAAACACCACTGTAGTGCATGCTGGATCTTGAGCCGGTCAAACGTGTTGAGCCTGGATCAAGTGCTACTGATGCATTTATTACTGAACACACCTATTGTGTCAATTTGGTATTGGTTATTACAAAGTAGGTGAATACTCCCTTAATTGGGAGATTGCACAGCAATACACACAAGTATAATAATTATGAATGCCCATCCTCAGATATTGTTCTAGGGCACGGGTCTTCTTTGCGTGGCCCTCCACATGTACACTCTTCTCCCTTCCAGTAGGGCTTAGTTTTTGAATGTACATTTAAACTGAGAATAAAATTGACAAATGATAAATGTCATTTTTATAAACGTATGAACTTGTGCAAGACGTAAAACATATTCAATCTGCCGCCCTCGACATGAATCACATAAACAAAGTGTAGATACCATGAGGTACGTGAGTAGATGTTGAGGAATGTACGCTACATGCTGTTTTAATCAGAGTCCAGACAGACAGAGGGGGGTTCCTGTACATCTGCATTATTGTGATATCCTAAAGCAAACTCACTTCCTAATTAGGGCTCTGGGGAAGGGGGGTGCAGTCTCTTGGGTTGGGGTAATGAGATGTCCTGGCAGGCATCCCAAAGTCTTTGGTTCCAGCCAGACTGGTTCTCAGCTTCGGGACCAAATGTATTATCGGCGGTTCCTACCACATATACTTTTTGTCTTTCTTTAAATTTTTCTTTCCTATTCAGCCTGTGTTGTGCAGCTAATTGCTAGCTGCCCTTCTTCAATCTTTGCTGACATGTCAAAACCTCTTGATAGTATGTCTGCATTTGCTTGAAGTACCAGAGGAACTCGTAAACTCCACACTACGTGTTGATAGCATGAACTCAGGGGTCACCAGATCCCTTCAACCTATTACTGGTAACAGGTACCTGGAGTACAGTGGAGTGTGTAAATAATGAAAGACATCAAAGAACTGGCACCATGTCAATGCCTTGATGATGACCTAACACAAGATTATTTTTTAATGTGACAGTAACTCTGATCGCATATTGGAAAAAAATTTATCAGGTGTGATAAATATATGTTTAATCCTTCTCGTGGTTTGTAATTCTGGTAAGGATCAAGCAGTACACGCTAGACTAACACATCAGTTCTCACTTTGTCTTTGCTCAAGTATTCTGTGGCATCAGATCATTCATCTGTGAAAACCGACAATTGTAATTGCAGTGAAGGAATTGGTTATTCTGTCATTTCCCACACACGGCACAGTTTCTACTGAAGTGAGAGTGGGTCTCTGCCATTTCTCCCTGATTGTCTGTTTTAGACAATCCCAGAGGTGTTCTGTGTGACTAAGGTCAGGACTATGAGCAGACTACAACATGTTTTACAATGGATTACCAATGCAGTGAGTTTATCCCATTACTTTGGATATACAGAATAAAAATTGGATAAACAGTATATGAAAGATTATATTAAACCTCTAAGATGAGTTGCAGATCTACTTCTGAAAACCCATGAGTATTTTTTACAAACAAATCTAATAACCATCATTCCAAAAGAAAATAGGGGTGATAATCCTATTCTTCAGTAGCCTCTGATTGTAGCTAATCATTACAGGAATTAAAAACGACCACTGAAACAATCAAACTTAAACCTAGGAAAGAAAAGTGCTCCCATTTCAAACCGTTATCCCAGTATAGGGATTGTTGGCTTCTAGATGTCTAATCATTCCTTTTATTTAAAACGATCAAACAAAAGACAGTTTGGTTGCATGTAATAACCCCTGGAAAGGTAACTTATGATTGCTAATGCTTCACCATTATGTAAATTAAGTAGAATTCCCTCGTAATGGGCTAGAACAGGCGCCACATTTGCTTTCAGAGTTCATATCGGTTTACATCTACAGCCACTTCTCTTTGAAAGCTGTGCCAGCAGCCAACCAAATTGTTGAACTGTGTATGTGTTGTGTGGTTAGGACTCTTGGCAAAGAGCTAGGCTGGGGCTTCACCTTCCATTTTGTCACATTTACGCTGTAATCAAGGATGAATGCTAAACAGGGCACTTGTCCCTTGTCCTGCAGCCTTTGCAGTGGCCAGAATGAGAGATGCTGAAGAGCTGGTCATATGATTTGTGTATTTGTTCCCCTTTCCATCAGTTCCTCAAGTAAAGTACTCTTAAATTAGACCAGCTTTCGTAGACCAGAACATACGTTATGTGCAGTGAATACTAGGTAACTGTGGAGGAAGCCAATGGTGTAACCAAAACCAGAAGACATACAGTATATCACATTACCTCCATACCCTGATGCTTTACATTAAAGAGACCAACAAACAAACAGACGAAAACAAATGAGTGAACATTATTGACAGGCCGACTGATTTCAATAGATTATTTTTGCAAGCCTTGTACTCTCAATCAGTGGTCTTTAGTCCTAGAGAGACAGAATCTAATGAGTTTATGGGCAGCTTGTTAGATGAGAAACATACATATATAGTCAGAGGGATCCCTTGTCTATCCTGGACAAAGGTTGTAGACCCCTGTTATTTAAACTGCAAAACCTCAGTTTTGGGAGACTGGGACACAACACCCTGAAGCTGCCTTTATTTGACTGTCTTGCAGGAATGCTCTCCTTACGCTGCCCACCTGTATGATGCCGAGGATGCCAACACCCCCATGAGGGAGCTGCCCGGACTCTGTGGGGATTACTGCACAGACTTCTGGCACCGCTGCCGCTCAACTCTCAGCCTTCTAACGGACAATGAGAATGCCATTGAGGCAGAGGTGGACCGGGACAAGTTCTGCGCTCTTCTGGAGCTCAAAGACCCGGAATACTGCTACCCTAATGTGCTGACCAATGCAGAGCTGAATGCCAACTTGGGGACGGTGCAGGCTGATCCTGAGGGTTGTCTTCAGCTCTGCCTGCAAGAGGTGTCCAATGGCCTCCGCAACCCAGTGGCTATGGTTCATGCCAACGATGGCACCCACCGCTTCTTTGTTGCTGAGCAAGTGGGCTACATCTGGGTCTACATGCCTAATGGCTCGAGGATTGAACAACCCTTCCTCAACCTCACCAAGGCAGTGTTGACCTCCCCCTGGTTGGGCGATGAGAGGGGTTTCCTGTGCTTCGCTTTCCACCCGCGCTTCCGCTCAGTGCGTAAAGTTTACGTCTATTACTCTGTGTACGCCAAGAAAGAGGAGAGGATCCGGATCAGCGAGTTCACGCTCTCTGCAAGCAACATGAACATGCTCGACCACTCTTCGGAGAGGTAGGCTTTGCCCAACTGCCCTGAAAGCTTTCAAAACCTTGACAAGGACAACTGGGCTGGAACTTGTCTTGGTTTTTGTATTAAACACTCAGAGGGTACAAGCCTCTTCTCCTATATGGGAAGGGTGTTACACCTCTACTCAGTCAAGGAGGTAAAAGCTAGCTGATTCCCAGTAGAAGCTAGGTTTTGTTAGTATTTCATAAATGGAAAATGTAGAGTTTTGTCACCATGCTCCACAGGTTGAGAACCATTATTCCCCCTGACAGGGACTTATATTTATGACTGACAGCATAACCCAGACACAGGAGTTTTTTAAACTAGAGCCAAAGCCAGATTTTGATCATGAGAGTCTGGTCCTATCATCATTGTAGAAATCATGATGAATGTTTTTTTTGGTTGTCATCCATGTGTTAGTTTGTTTTTGTCATCTTTTACTGCTTTATTTGGTATAGCTTATGGCATGTTTACTTAGCACCTAAACATGGCATTTGATTATACAGTTCAGTCAGTTTTCCAGATGTGGTTCTTAACTAGAAAATGTATTTGTATTTAATTACACCTATGTAGTTTACATTTCTGTGTTTGTGGCAGGCAGTTTTTGTTTGTTGGAAACTAATGCTTCTCATTTTCCTTTTTTAAATTGTCTCCCTCAAACTTGGAATCTGAACCCGCAAACTCCCACATGATTCCGAGGAAGAGAATTTGTGCTGGGCTGTTTCCTTCAAAATACATCTTAGTAGCTCTTTAAGTTCTGTTTTTCTGCCTTTTACGAGCACACAGTAAAAGCTCGGCTTCTTAATTCCTATTGTGCATTTGGAGCTTTTTAAAGGTTTTTAATTTTTTCCTTGCTTGTGTAGAATAGTTAGAAAAATAGGCCTCCCCTTAATTATGTTCCTGATTCAGTCTGTATAACAGCTCCTACTGGTGTACTGAGCAGAAAAATTGATAATCGTACTCTTAGCTACATTCAATAGAAAGAGTTCTGCCTATGTAGGAAATAGACAGTATTTATTTATTCTTCTGCAGCTTGGGTAAAAATTCTGCTTTTAAAAATAGACACAGACACTTTATGATTGTTTTCAACAATCAACTTCTCCTGGTTGTTTACAACTAACCTTTTGGCATCTGTATTTTTACAATGTCTCTCTAAGACCTGAAAGTGCCACTAGGATGACATTTCCAACATGGAATGAAAAGATTTTCTAAACACTGCAGATTATAGGAATATTTGATTCAGGGAGATTTCTACTCTCCTCTCTCATTTTGAAATGCAGCCTCCTTACTTTCCCAGCTGTGGGGCCCATGATATATTATGGACCACAGCTCGTTCTCTAAAGCTAACAAAGCACAAGAGCCTTCCTCAGCTATACTCTAGGAGAAATCTGTGGGCCACCAACCAACAATAACACAGCTTGCCAGACCCTGTCCAAATGTTACAGGCAATAGTTTGGATTTGCAGGAAAATATATTGTTGTTAGAATCTGTGGTGTGTTGCTAGTTTTAGCATGTTCAAAAATATGTTTATTCCCGTCAGTAGAACTGTTGTATTCATTGAAAAGGGGGAGAAGAATCAAGCAGGCCCTCCAAAAATAGGTAGCTAATGATAGTATCCTTTAGGTTAAGAGCATCGATAATTATAATAATCATTAGTGATAACCAATTCTCACACAGTATTTGGTGAGTGCAGGCTCCATCTTCTGTGTAGCTAAGACTACATAAACAATGTGCATCAATGACCAAAGAGTTTGTATTCTCATTGCTAGACAAAATAGATATTGGAGATTCCCTGGAGGATTTGTGAAATAAGGAAGAGCTTTTTTATGATTGTTTCAGAGTTCTGTTGGAGGTGGTGGAACCAGCCTCCAATCACAATGGAGGGCAGCTTCTCTTTGGGTACGATGACTACCTCTACATCTTCATTGGCGATGGAGGGAGAGCAGGGGATCCCTTTGGGAAGTTTGGGAACTCTCAGAATAAGTAAGTGCTTTCTTAATCTCTTCACACTTTTTTAAGCAATGGGACATTCAATACATTTGAAGTATAATTTAATGAAGACATGAGGACACTTATTTATTTATAAAACCATTTTCCACCAGTAGATAGCATATAGGGGCATCATTAAATGTTTTCGGACAATTGAATTGTTGCAAAGAGCAGGTCTAAAGATGAGTCAGTGTATTTCAAACAGCTAGAATCCAGATTGGTTCATTTGAGGCTCAAAAGTTCTCCTGCATTAAAAAGAAGCTGCCCCATTTATAGTAAAGATGCCATGACCTCCTAGCATGCATCACATAGCTAGTGGCTGGCACAGATCTGCAAAGACAGTCATGATGTAATCTGTCTGTTAGAACAGTGTTACAGGGGATTGCAGACAATGGACTTGCCCTCTTCAGACACAGGCAAGACTTGGCATTAAAAAACCCTACTTGAAGCTGGCACAATCTTTACTATGACTCACCTGACTGAAATAGAAGTATTGACAGAAAATACTTCCCAGTCCACTTTCCTTTCTTCTTGTTCTTTTACCACAATGATCAATTGCTATATTTTTTTAAATTCAAACAGGTTTATACTACCACTTTTTACATTCCAAATATGGAAATAAGGACTGCACACTCATGAATATGCACAGTGACATTAGCGATTCGGTCCAATCACACCATAGCAGCAGGTTAGATAGATAGTCCAGAGTTTACACCCCGTAAAGCAGTATGTTTGCTCAGTCAGTGTACCCTTACAATTTATTTCCCCAGGCATTGGTATGCTTTGTCTACCTCTCCATACATTTCCATTATTTCAATGTGCCTGACTACATATTCCCCTGGTACCATGGTAAATCTCAGTCAGTTTTTATAATGGAGTGACAGGCAGTACAAACGAGATCAAAATGAGGCAGCAACTGATCTATACCAGAACCAGTAGTTATAGCACCCACAAGCAATAAAGGAAAGCAAATTAAGCTTTTCATATTGTCCCTAAATTACAGCTTCGCTCCTGTTAGTTCTATTCATGACTCAATAACAGTTAAGTCGGTCACACTCAATTAAAGGTTAGGGCTGTTGATATTTCACTGGCTGTTTGGATGGCACTCTGCCCTCAATGCAGCATTGGCAGACTGTTACTAAAAATGCACTAGGCCTCCACCTGCTGTGCCAATGTTAATATTTTCAACCACCTCATCAGACTGTACCCGTCTGAGAAAAATGCACACATTTTATCTGAAGGACATGCAAACGTTTAAATGCAAACTGAGGTGATTTATTTAATCAAATGGGCCTGATTCACTTAAGAAAGCATGGGGAGAATTCTAAAGTGAAATTATATTGTTTCCTTATACTGGGATTTCCACACTTTGCCATCCTGCAAACTTGAGGACACCATCTCTTTGCTGAGAGTCCACCACTGTTTTGTTTGCCCTCATTCAAAATGTGCAGAAAGCAAAGGGACGTGATTCAACCAACCAGAACCGCATTGTATATATGCAAATTAAACCCTTCTTTTTTGGACACCAAACTGCGTTACTTTATAAAGCTGAGGCTGTGGTAATAGGTTTTGCTGATGTCATTACAAACCATTATATTTATTTCTCAGTTTAACCCATTGATTCGATGCAACTATGTCTGACTCCAGGAAAATGAGAACATTCTAGGTCATTCTCCTGTGTCTTGCTTCACATGTACAGTGAAAGTGATATCTTAGGATTTATAAAAGTCTCACAATCGCGGTGTGCATTAAGCCAGTGAGTAACAATAGCAGCTTCATGTAAACCTTGAGCTGTTTTTTTTTCCCCCTTAATTGCACATCCTGGCATTAGGGTTGTGTGGGCTATGGCTGCCAGGCCAAGCTTAATATTTATAAAGACTGGTGGCTGGCAGAACCACACGATTAATTAATCTCCATATCCCGAGATGTAATGGCGCTGAAAGAGAAAGTCATTTCATTGCTTGGTACATCCCAAGGAAAATGAACATAAGGCAAGGCTATAATACATTTATACAGTATTGGCCTAACATCCACATTTCTAATTCAAGATAACAGTTGTTTAATTTCTGTCATTTAAGCAATCTGTTTACAGTTTATCTTCTCCCAAGAGAACTCAATTATGCACTTAAAACTCATGGTAGGTAAGTGTCTTTCAAATTGTATTAGGATTGACTAGAACAGAGAATTAAATTTGACTTCTATTTCATGATTAAACGTTTTTTTTTCAATAGAACAAACCAGCTGTTTATTGTTATACAGTGAATACCCCCATAGGGAACTGATTTTTCCATTATTTTCAATCTTAATGTGGCCTTACTAATAGCAGACAATCATTTCTGTCTCTTGTTCAACTTTAGGTTCAACTTTCATGTACAGACTTCACTATCTTGAAATTAATTACCTTTTTCTAAATGCCACTCATAATCTTGTTCCCAAAGTTGTTTTATACGGCAAAGAAAGTTTCAAACAAGGTTGATTATGTTGGTTCCTGGAGCAGGATAGGAAAAGTATGTTGTAATGGTTAGACATAGCCACTATAATCTGTTTTAGTGTTCGTGGTGAGTTTTGAGCAGGCTGAGCTAATATTGACCATCATTGGCTCAGAAGTGGATTATGTCTGGAACAGTGTGGAGCTAAGAAGCTGCATTCTTGACCGCTCCAAAATTTGAAAGCTGTTGTTTTTTAAAACACCATTGTTCAAGTGGACAGTGTTTCTGTTCCCATGGGATTAGATTAGGGATTTAGGGGTGGGCTGTATAATTCCCCAAATTCTTTGGGTTTAACTGTTTTGTCTCTGACTTTTGGTCTGCCTCATTTCTGATGTGACCCTTCATTTTGCAAGATATCTGAAAATCATACCATGGAGTATGATTTTGAACTCAGTCTCCTAAGAGAGGTTAACATTTCATCCCAGTTCCCCTCTGCACCCCAGCGGGAGAATAGACATTTAATTCCACTGCTAAGAAACCGCTCACAAGCAAGCATTCAGTGAATGACCAAGAACAGACTTAGCATAGTCTGTAATGTAGTTCCTATTCAGCTGAGGCATGGATTACCACAAACACAGACATGTGGGATAAATCAAGCAGCCATGCATTAAAAGACTGCATTTAAACTAAACTGTAAAAATCTAAAAATCGTATTAATGGTTTTGTGGAGAGCGTCTCATGCATATTTCTGCATTTCTGTGCAGACAGAATGGGACCAGGGTATATTGTACGTGCACGCATACACATACGCACATTTTAACTTTCGTTCTCAAGTTACTCAATCCAGCTTCAGAAGGAAGTTTGCACCGACCTTGTCTATGGGCCCCTAGGGGCACCAAAGTGATGTTTCAGAAAAAGAAAAAGAAGCAAAGACTCGTTCTTTTGACACCTTGCAGATCTGACAGGATTTTGGAGTGCTGCATTGATCTAACAGCATTTAGCACTATCTGCTTTAATAATAATGATAATAATACTAAATCCGCTAACTGACATTTTAAGGAGAGAAATTCAATTAAATCACATGCTCTGTGAAAGTCAGTTACCCCCGCTGAGTGTAAGCATATACAAAGTGATCTTTTCCCATAACCAATCGAGTAAATCACAAACCCAATTTAATTAGCCCTATGTCCACAGATTTTTGGCAACATTTCACAAATGACTACTTTTTATCTCGGGTGAGCAAGGCTGTCAATGTGGTTATGGCATTTATAAACACCCTGATAACTGAATAGTTAATTGCAGGTTTCTCTTTACCTCATGCCTGTAATGTTGTGACTCTGTGCCACTGTTTAACATGTATTACAGTCCACAAATGTGGTCTCACTTAAGCAGTTGTTCTTGTGCATGTGTGCTTGGGTGTGTATAAATGTAACACAACTTTACTGTACAGTTCCAGTTCTGCAGAAAGGTGACTGTCTCTTCTTTGGTTTTCTGATATTGCCACTACGGGAACATTTTAGAACTGGCTTTGAAATTAAATGAATTTGATATCAAACTGATACTTGAAGCATTGTATTTTATTCACATTTACTCTGAACTCATTCAGCTGCTTTTTAAAATGTGTTTTTTCATTAATCAATACTTCTTCTTCTTCTTCTTCATTTCCATTTTTATGATAGAATTATTATGGAGTTGGAGATCTATGAGCACCATAATTGTAATAATCATAATAGTTTCTGTACCAGAGAACCAGGTCACTGTAGTGGTTGCAGTTGCACAATAAAAGGTATTGTTCCCTTAAATACGTTTCAAAAATTCAGTGATCTTTTTCAAGGTTCTCTCACAGCAAGATTTGATTTCAGACAGATATTTAATTGGAAATCTAAATTAAGATCCCTATTTGTGCGCTACGGTATCAGAAGGACTGAAGAGCTTGAGAAAGCTTTCCAAAGCTCTGGTGAACAGACACAGATGGCGCTCACATCAAGTCAGGGATCTAAGAACTTGTTCTATGCCAAGGCTAATATTTACATCATGTGCTCCAAGCACTGCTGGCAAGTTTGAAGTGAGTGTGGTGGAAGCTGCTGTTACTGTGTAGCACATTGTACATAGCCCCTCAGTTTGAATACCAAAGTCAGGAGTCAGGAGTGGAGATAGCGAATAGGTGGAAGGGGGAGGACTAGAATTGATTCCATGGAAGGCTAATCAGTACAGGATCAGATCATGATCTACGTCACTGCCACATTTCATCTTGTTTCTAGCACACAGGCAGCTCAGAATTTGAATTTTATGCACGTACTGTACATGAGACTTATAAATTCAGTGCAGGTGGAAATCATCCAGTAGATGTTATGTTTTGGAGATGAGCTATCCGTGGAAAGCTCGAATTAAATCAAGAATATATTTGTTTCAGAATTACAATTAAATACGAAAACAGAATAAACAAGAAAATAAGGGAGGCAAGAAATATAATTAAATGATTCGTAACAACTTAAGAAAATTGGCAAGAGGATCATTTAAAAAAATACTCTGCTTTATACATGATTTTGACAATGAAGCCAGATGGTCTTTATACAGCTACCTGCTATGTTCTGCAACTCCCTCAGAGTTATGGCTTGTCTTATTTGTCAATTTGTCACTGTCCTCTGAGATCCTGAACTCTTGTCCTCTGAAGGTCCGTTCTGCTGGGGAAGGTCTTGCGAGTCGACGTGGACAACAACGACCATGGCGCCCCTTACCGCATCCCACCGGACAACCCCTTTGTGAGAGAACCTGGGGCGCGTCCAGAAATTTACGCCTACGGAGTGAGGAACATGTGGCGATGCTCCATCGACCGTGGGGACTCTGTGACGGGAAAGGGTCAGGGCAGAATGTTCTGTGGGGACGTAGGGCAGAACAAATATGAGGAGGTGGACCTCATCGTCAAAGGTGGCAACTATGGCTGGAGGGCCAAAGAGGGCTTCTCATGCTATGATAACAAACTCTGTCACAACTCCTCACTTGGTAAGAAGAAACTGTGGGTCTTATTTCTAGGAATGTTGCATCCACATATGTTTTTGTGTATTGGAAAGCTTCTAAGTGCTTCTAAGTCTGCTGTTTTGTGCATCTAGTTTTGTCTGTAGTTTTACTTCATATGGAGTGTTCCAATATATCTGGGATCAAAGCTCTGAAAATTAATTAAAATCATATGTTTTACAGGTGTTTCAGTGGGACCCTATTACCTACATTTTTCATATTACTATGAGCAGAGTCCAGCAGTACTAAGCAAGACAAGTGTGCTTGCCACATATGTGTGTGTTTTCTTTCCACAGATGATATCCTTCCCATTTTTGCCTACTCGCACAACCTGGGAAAATCAGTGACTGGAGGCTATATCTACAGGGGCTGCGAGATGCCCAATCTCAATGGACTTTACATCTTTGGGGATTTCATGAGTGGGTATGTTTCTGATTGCACATTGCCACACATTTAAGAGAAGATAACCTCCTGACATTTAACCTATGTTGAGATCACAGTCGCTTCTCTTTTGTAGGCGCTTGATGTCGCTGAAAGAGAACCCAAACACTGGGAAATGGGAGTACAATGAGATCTGCATGGGAAAAGGACAGACCTGCTACTTCCCAAAGCTCATCAACACCTATTACAAGTACATCATTTCCTTTGCTGAGGACGAGGCAGGTAACCTTAACGACTGTATCTGCACTTTTCCACCCAGCTGCCATGAACGGTGTGACCAAGTTATTGTTGACCCAGAACAGATACCATGAAACAGGTGGTGCAGGTTGGGGGAAACTAAAAGTTTTATGTTTTCACTTAAGTGACCCATTCTCACACCAAACATAGGAAGGCCACCTTAAAACAGCACAGTCTGCAATAAGACAAAATATACAAGGAAGCAAAAAACAATACATAGCATAAGTGACAGTGTCGCTGTAGTCTCATACAAGCAGTTTCAATGGAAAGATAGACTTAAATCCTAATATGAGCCTGGGGGTGAGGAGGCTAACTTTTTAGCTTAAGTCTTTGTCAGCCTTAATTTGTATGCAACTGTCTAACTTGGATTAGACTAGTCTAACTGGCAAATTAACTAGTCTAAGGTTAAGACTAGTCTAATGTAGTTTTATGCAACCAGTCCCAGCTGTCTCTCAGGCCATTCACATAGACACTAATTGGCTAACTGGCCTCACCCCAACATGTTAAAGAAAATACCTTAGGCAATCAACCCAAACAATTAGTAAGGGCCTGATTGTTGGTTACCAAAACCTGTGCCACCAATCAATCTAGCAGCGAGAGGTCATAGCAGCCTGATTCTTCGTTTTTTCAGCTCCTCCGCCCCGGAGCCTTCTCAAAACTCACGGGCGTTCTGTGTGTTCTGTGTGTTCTGTGTGTTCTGTGTGTTCTGTGTGTTCTGTGTGTTCTGTGTGTTCTGTGTGTTCTGTGTGTTCTGTGTGTTCTGTGTGTTCTGTGTGAGATGGCTCACAATGGACAGAACCCAAACAATATTAGAACGGATCTCTAGTATAATATAGCTTATAGCAACCTCATACTGTTATGGTGACAGAAGAGGATTATAGTTATGCTTTTCAGCTGCTTCATATTAGAATATTAAATACCATTCCTTGCATTTCCTTTTTACTTTTTTGTTTTCATAGCAAACTCTGTTATTGGATAGCTAGGTTTGTCTGTATTGTGACAAATCAAGTTTTCTATCTGCTTTGTAACTAAACAGAATCAAATTGTTGATCTAGTGTTACTTTTTAATTATTTCTAGGCTATGTGGGTTTTTTAATTTATTAATTAAACTAAGCTGCAGGTCTGTGGCTTTCCAGGACCAGAAGTGAGTATCATAGTAAGAATAAGTGCACTTCCATGGATTTCTGAACCACTTGCTGTTTGCTGTTTCCACAAAAGATGATAATAATTAAACCAAATCCAAGACTCCACTGATACTTCCCTCATGTCTGAAATGAAGGTGCTAAAGCTGCAAAAGCCTGGGAGGTACTATGATTTCTTTCTCCTTTATTTTAAAAGATCTGTTTTTCCAGGAGAACTCTACTTTCTTTCGACTGGGTCCCCAAGTGCGGCTGTGAGAGCTGGAGTTGTATACAAGATTGTTGACCCTTCAAGGTATGGTGCATATTATTGTGTAGTCATGACATAACATAAGTTATATTAAAAAATACATAACTGTTTTGCACAGGACGAACAACAGTAGCAGCTTGTGGCCATTAATACTGGTGGAACAACTTGAAAATGTCCTGTTGTATGTTTTCCCCTTATCCTTTGTTTGTTGAGTAATGTTACTCTGGTCTATCGGGGCCAAGTTGCTTAATTACCAACTTGTCTTGTAATTGTAGTCATACAAATGTTTTTAAAGAAACTCTATGGTGTTACACACTGCAAGCACAGCTGCACTGATCACCATCTTTACATTTACCATCTGCCTAACGTGCAGACTGACACAAGAGACCGGTGGAGGGCTCAGAGTTGTGGAGTGTGAGGGGCAGACACTTGGCTGCCCTTACGAGCCTCTATTAGTGCTTCCTGCAGTTCTCATATTTGACCACAAAGCACCATAATAAACCTGCCTGCTGGAGCGGGGTGCTGAGCTCTCCTGCCCAAGTCTATTCAGGATTGAGACTGAATAGTGAAATAGTGATTTTTAACTCTGAAATATCAACACTTGTTGTCTAATTTGATTAAATTACTGTACAGAAACTGTACAGTCACTTATGATGTATTGATGTGGATAATGAGTTCATGAAGAACAACTATGTTTTTGGGTGGATGGATGTTTTAGTGGGCCATATGAATGAGCCACGTTCTGAATATTCAGATCAAACATTTGGAATTTGTTTTTTCCAGGTTCTATTATGAAGCTTTCACAATGAGTAACTTGAAGTGGCTACAGTTTATCAATGCAACAGTAACATGAATGTTTTGTAATGTTTCAAAAGTGAAAAGTTTAATTTGTAAAGCCACAATTGTCATAAAGTGTATGAAAAGGGTGATACATAGCAGAAGGATTGCTTTTTCAATGTAATAATAACTAAATGTATATTGTTAAGGAAAAGCATATAAAATCATTTAACTGGTGAAGACTCTCAAAAGATGCTATACAATTTTTTTCTTAATGTGTAATTATTTTTCCAATTTAGGAGAGCTGCTCCTGGCAAGTGTAAATTCACACCAGCCCCTGTGACTGTAAAGGGAAAAATGGTTCACTTTGTTCCTCGGGAAAGTGAGTTGCAACAAATAAGACACTTTTGCATCCTTCTTTTCGACATAAAAGTGAGCATGAGAATGTGCTGTGATTTGTATTATCATTGTATTATTATTTTTTGCTTTTCAGAATTTGTCAATCGCATTAAAACAACCACCGTCCCTCCAAGTATCACGCCAACGCCTAAATACAGGAACACAACGTCAATCGGCAGATCAGTTACAACATCATCTTTTCCAGCGACGACCAGAATTGCCAGTAAGCCTCTCACAACGCCATTGCCTACTACACCTGCCAGAAGTACTCACAAACCTACCAACACACCACTGTATCCCACTACTGTGAGAATCACCAGGAAGATTACCACAACTACCTCTTCCCCCACAACCCTGAGATGGAGCCTGGTGACCACAGTCAGACCTAGGCCTACTACTTCCAGCCCCAGACTCAATTTCATCCCCACTCCTCCACTTCGACCGTCCGTCCGCCCGACATCTCTATCCACCCAAAAATCCAGAGTAACCCACACGCCTAGCAGCAGACAGACAGAGAAGCCTACCCAAGCTGTGACACGGCAACTTCAGACCACTGTCAGAAATCAGTGGCTGGAGGAGGGGAAGTCAGACGCAAGTGTTTTCTTCAGGCCTCGCCAGACCACTCCAAGACCGACCTACCGGACAGTGACTTCCATGCCCACCTTTAAGACACAAAGGCCCAACTTCACTCTGCCCAAGACTGATGATAAGAGCCTAAAGGGGCATGCAGATAAATTGGACGTCATGAAAGGGAATCGGGTGAACAAACAAAACAGGGGGAAATCAAGGGTGAAGGGCAGGAGACGAAAATTAAAGCAGGGGACTGTGCGTTTGGTGAGCCTGGGGAAACAGACAGGCCGTGGCAGAGTGGAGATCTTTGTGAAGGGGGAGTGGGGAACGGTGTGTGATGATTTCTTCAACAGCAAGGCAGCCTCTGTGGTGTGCCGGCAGCTGGGGTACCCCTTCGCCATCCGTGTAGCAAAGCGGGCGGAGATGGGCGAGGGCAGCGAGCTCAACATCCTCTTGGACGATGTCCAGTGCCAGGGTGAGGAGAAGACGCTGCTGGAGTGCAACACGGCCAAGATCGGCCAGCACAACTGCTCCCACAAGGAGGATGTGGGGGTGGTGTGCGGCTACGATGAGTATGGAGAGGACTAATGCAGAGGCCAGCAGTGGGACAGCCAGCCCTGTTCACCCTTTATTTTGTCTTTTCTTCTCAGTTCACTTTTGTGGGCTCACTGATCCACTCATATCTCTATACCTTTCTTCAATATTTTCCCAACTGTGGAATAAAATGGAAGAAGTCCTGAAACTTCAGGTAATAACATACAGACTATCATAGGCGCGGGAGAAGGTGCTGAGGGTACTGTAACACCCCCTGCTGGTGCTTAACGCAGTGACGAGGAAAGCAATATAAGATTTTCATGAATGCATTGCTGACCCTGAGATTGGCGTAATTGGTTGAAACAGCAGGGAAAAGGATGGGAAGAATAATAGTGTATCGTGATTTGTTGAGTGAAGACAATAAGTAATATTCGATTTAACAACAGACAATCAGCGCCGTGTTTGCTGTCGTGCGAGAGCAAGAGCCAAGCTAGCGCTCGCATACAGTAGCCATACTAAATGGAAAATGGGTAGCAGCAAAAATGAGACATTTTTTCTTAATAGTTCTAATAAAAAGAAAAAACCACTACTAATTATGAGAAGAGTATCAACAGCATTGAAAAAAACCTAATATTGCAGAAGCAAGTGCTGAGCCTTTAGCAGAGAGTAGTAGCACAGGTTTAGGCAAGACATTTTTTTTTTTTTTTAATGTTGGCGCCCTGCAGAATGTTTTTTAATGTGCTGCTGAATCTGGTAAGATGCAAAGGGTCAAGTGTAGCCTTCCTCAATACAATAATAATAGCCATCTTATTGTTCTGTTTTCAAACAAGCTTTTCAGTTACATGTTTGTGTCGGTAGATGGCAAATTCGGATTGACTATAATTGAGTGCGAAAGGGAGGTGGTTGTGGGTTAGCCTGTAGTGTTGTCTATTGTGTAGGTGAAAGATACTGGACAGAACAAAAACAAGGTGTCATGATTTATTCTGCACTCTGTGCCGAGGTGTGGTTTTAGTTTATTCCAAGTTGCAAACGGGCATTTTGGGTTTGTTGACTAGCTATAGCGCTCTTCTCACAGATACATTTGTGTAGTAGTAGTAGGCTATTCATGTGTTTTTTTTCTCATTGTTATGTGTCCATGATTCGTGTGTGTGGCTGATGTATGTTGTGTATTATACGACTATTTATTCTTAAGCTCCTCCCTGCAAAATACAGAAACAAACAAATTGATAAAGCTACTAAAATTTTAAAATGGCAATGACGTCATAATGTAACTTTCGTTAGGCAGCACCCCGTGCTCAAAACATCTTCCCGTGCCTGTGTAGACTGTGTGAAACAGGAACATACAAATGCATATGTGCTTGTATTCATGTACTTGTGTGTACACATTTATATATAGCCTACATGAACATATGTGTTTACAAACCATGCCTGTTTAAAAATTTGAGATTCAGCTGGATCATGGTTTGTAAACACAAGGAATCTATTCCTTTCGAAGTTTCTGCTGCATTTGTATTATACTTTGTAACCACAACATGTGTAACTGACTAGTGCCTGATCTGGCTTAAGGTTGAACATGATCCAGGGTCTTCTGAATGACTTTATTTTTGCTGCTCATTTTGACATTTCAAATATGTGGTGGCTTTGCTGTCAATCGCATTATGACAACGGAATGATTTTTGAGGCATTAAACAAGCAAGTACAACTTGTTTCCTGGCTCTCAGAGCGTACGTTGGATCTACCTTAATGATAGCATTGCCCTCTGCTGGTAACTGAAATATATAACAAAGTCGCAAATATTTGTTTTTATTCACAGTGAATTTCCCCTCCACTCTAAAATATGTTGGGAGATGTTTGGGTGACCCTTTTTCTTTGACTTGAAAATTCTGGTTTTGTTCATGAAGTGCACATTGCAGGAAGCATTTATGAATATCACTCTGCAGTATATTTTCAGGACATTTTTCACTTAATATAAATTATAATGTAACAATCATCTAGCTTTCACCTGGAGTGGATAAATGTGCATCTTTGTTTAATTTTAGTCTACTGGAAGCAAGTTTTCAAAATCCTTGTTGTGTATTTGAGAAAATATATATTAATTATTGCAAAACAAAAAAGAATATAGTAAGAATGATAAAGAAAATGCTGGTCATTATTTAGCTTTATTGTAAAAGCCAACCTACTGTTTGCACACTGTATGCTCTGAAGACACAGAGTGCTTTTGTAATAAATAAAGACATTTAAAAGTGTACAAGGTGTTTCCATTTCTCTCTAACCACAGAATCAACCTTTTTTCCTACAAGACATAAAATGATTTTTTTTTTTTAAATATACATACAAATCTGCACATATACACACAAACCCACATGTACATATATACACACACAGTACTGTGCAAAAGTTTTAGGCAGGTGTGAACAATTCTGTAAAGTAAGAATGCTTTCAGGTTAGTAGATTATATTTATCAATTAACAAAATGCAAAGTGAGTGAACAGAAGAAAAATCTACATCAAATCAATATTTGGTGTGACCATCATTTGCCTTCAAAACAGCATCAATTTTGTATGCATATAGTCAGGTGTATGATTAAACAATTATACCAAATCGGTGCTAATGATCATTCATTCAATATGTAGGTTGAAACCCAGTCATTAACTGACACAGAAACAGCTGTGTAGGAGGAATAAAACTCGGTGAGGAGCAGCCAAACTCAGCTAACAAGGTGAGGTTGCTGAAGACAGTTTACTGTCAAAAGTCATACACCATGGCAAGACCAAGCACAGCAACAAGACACAAGGTAGTTATACTGCATCAGCAAGGTCTCTCCCAGGCAGAAATTCAAGGCAGATGGGTTTCCAGATGTGCTGTCCAAGCTCTTTTGAAGAAGCACAAAGAAACGGGCAACGTTGAGGATCGTAGACACAGTGGTCGGCCAAGGAAACTTACTGCAGCAGATGAAAGACACATCATGCTTACTTCCCTTCACAATCGGAAGATGTCCAGCAGTGCCATCAGCTCAGAATTGGCAGAAAACAGTGGGACCCTAGTACACCCATCTACTGTCAGGAGAAATCTGGTCAGAAGTGGCCTTCATGGAAGACTCGTGGCCAAAAAGCCATACCTCCGACGTGGCAACAAGGCCAAGCGACTCAACTATGCACGAAAATACAGGAACTGGGGTGCAGAAAAATTATGTGAAATATCTGGCTGTAGCAGAAGGCAGTTTGTTCGCTGAAGGGCTGGAGAGCGGTACACGAATGAGTGTCTGCAGACACCAAGCATGGTGGAGGTTCCTTGCAAGTTTGAGGCTGCATTTCTGCAAATGGAGCTGGGGATTTGGTCAGAATTAATGGTCTCCTCAAAGCTGAGAAGTACAGGCAGATACTTATCAATGATGCACTACCATCAGGGAGGCATCTGATTGGGGCTGGGATTACACGAAGAGAGAGAAGCAACTGAGGCTGCCTAAATCCACAGAAGAACTGTGGTTAGTTCTCCAAGATGTTTGGGCCAACCTACCTGCCGAGTTCCTTCAAAAACTGTGCAAAGTGTACCTAGAAGAATTGATGCTGTTGAAGGCAAAGGGTGGTCACACCAAATATTGATTTGATGTAGATTTTCCTTCTGTTCACTCACTTAGCATTTAGTTAATTGATAAATATAATCTATTAACATGTCTTTTTGAAAGCATTCCTACTTTACAGCATTTTTTCACACCTGCCTAAAACTTTTGCACAATACTGTTTATATATGTACCTATAAATACACACACACATTTTGTAGCCGTGCTGGACAGGGCTTTGAACTGGCCTGCCTGAACGGCACTACATCCCCCAGAATCCTCGGGGGATGCCTCACTCCAGGGAAAGCCCCTGATTGTTATAGCTTACCTGATTGGCCAGGTTCCTGCATATGAGCATGAAACAGAGTCTTTGTTCATTGGTGATGCGGATGTAAGAATAAAGAATAATATTGGCGATTGAACTATTACTTTGGTCATTGACTCTTCTTGTGGATTAAGATTTAGCTGGTTTAGTGTGTTTTATGTTTAGTCTTTAAATGTTTATAGAGAGGGAGCATAGGAAGGTCTGACATTCTTACCTTTCATCTAACCTGCTGATCACACATTTTTGGGGGGTTTAATTGCAGGCACCGCAGAAGTGTCCTTTCATACCTGTATATTTGAACAAGTGGTACAGAAGACTATATGTAGGACAACTCGTAAGAATTGTTTGATTTCTCTAGCTTTTCAAGTTTTAAGCTGCTGGAAACTTAGCTTAAATTTCTATTCTTTATTTTGTTTAATAATAATAAAAACATTACAGTGACTTGTTGCTTCAGTAAACATTGTCACCAATGTAATCATTATGATTTGGTGCTAGATATTTGTTAAACTAAAATAATACTTCAATAAATAACAAACATACATGGCATGTTTATTAATTTAATATTGCAATATTTCAATATCCCCTTAACAGGGCAATGAAAACAACCAACAACAACCATAATAAAGTACATGCATACAAGAAACAAAATTAAATAAACCTAGCAATTAAACATTTAGGATTATGCCTTACTTCGAAGTTTTCTTATTAAATCAGGTCTATATCAGTCAATTGATTTGAGGTAAATGACTGCATTATAAAAAAAAAAATGTTTAACAACACAGGACTAGTTCAGTTTCTGTTCATTAATTTAACATTCTTTTTCAAGTACCTGGATATAAAACGCAAGAAAAGAGAGAGATGAGAGAAGAACAATTGGTGTACTTATCATTTCAGATCTTTCTGTGCCAACACGCATACAATGATCAGTATTTTATCCAGCTACACAAAATATTACATACCCAAATAAAAAAATTCTTAGGCTAAAAGGGTGAGGTTATTTATCTTTAAAAGTATAAATAAACTAACCCAGGTACCCAATGTAGGGATTGCATTTGCCATTGTTTCTGGCTTTTCAAAATAAATTAAAAAAGCACCAAATAACTAAATAATAATTTAAACTGGTTATTCTCCCTCTGGCCAACCTCTTACAGTACAGCAGTAAGATAACTGCAAATTCTTTATTGAACATACCTTCACTCTCTGAGCCACTAGATGACACTAGAAGCACTTCATAAAATGTATAACAAATTTGAAGTAGGAACTTTTAGGAAAGCCAACTTTAATTATTAGCAACTAATACAATTATTAATTATTATTATCATACAGTTATGAACAGATTTGAACAAATACAATCAAACTGTACATAAACACAAGGCACATAGTCAACTATAAGAGTATTGTCGTAAAGCTTCATTCAGCAGTGTTTACCTCTTTCATAGGGAAGTTACTGATGTAATTATACTTCTTGCCAACTTATTCTTCATAGAAGACAAGAATCACACGAGGAAACAAGATACACTCTAGCATTCCTTGGGTCTTCTAATTTTACGGACTCCTATACAAGATCCTTGAACAGGGCATATGCAACATGCCAGCAGTTGTAGAATTAGCGATATTGAAAAAACACCACCTTTTTGTGCCCAGATTTGACTTCTGTTGTTTGCATGATTTCTTTTAACATTTCAAGAGATTCTAACTGAAAATAATAATAATGACAAAAATAAAATACTTTAGGGATAAAAAAAAAAGAACTTGAGTTAAAATGATCAGTCTGATGGTAGAAACCCTGCCACAGACTGCAGTGAAGGGAGAGCTTGTGTAGGGGAGCATTCTTGTAATAGCAAGTTTGAAACACAAATTGTAGCTTCTTAAATGAACCCTCTTCTGCCTAGCATGTGATTTACCATTCCTTTGTTGGGTGCTGTCAATGTTGTCATTAGGAAAATGTGGTTAAAATTAACAGGAAATGGAGAGAAGCTAACAAAAAAGAAGCCAGTTCAGTGATTACAGATAATATTCTTCTCCCAAAATGAATTAATTCAATTAATTCTCTGTAATGTCAGTTACACCCTTTTCAGCAGATTGGACTTTCATTAATGTTTTGCTACAATGATAACAGATCTGTGGAATACAGTACCTGGTTTTAGGGTGAAAATCCCCCAATACTGACAGTATAACTTAATATCAAAACTCCTCCACCTCCACTATCATTTCTGGCCGCCCAGTGTTCACTGAACAGCTTTCCCACTACATAATATTGACATGGTTTCCCATCATGCCCCGGGACCGCACAAAGGCTTGCCGGTGTTGTACTTTCAAAAGGCACTAATCTGTCAGATGCTCAGTGGACAACAAGCCAAAAAAGAAAGACCTTCCACATCCTGTCTAATCTACTTAAATCTGTCACCAAAATGCAGCTAATTAGACTGCGCCGTCTGGCTTTTCCTCAGTGTTCTCAGAATTTTGTGTGCGAGAGAGAGAGAGATTTAATCACGGTACTTCTGCACTTATTGATACATAGTGGTTATGGCTCTGCCTCCAAACTTAAGCTGTACAACAAGTTTCTTTCTGTGTATGTAGTGAAACTAATACATATAACAGTATGTGCACAGAATTAAAGTAATATTCACTGTTCAAGAGGTGTGCTTTAGAAACCCCCCCAAAAAAGGTTGTTTCAGATTAAACCAGTCAGGCTGCCACATAACTTCCAAAACATTTTAAAATGGCTTACTTTGATCTTTGGTTTAAAAACAGAACAATGAAATGATGCTAGATTGGGTTTACATTTGTGTCCTTGAGAGAGAGAGTAAAAATCAGGCAGGGAGGAGAATATAGGAGTTGTGCATGGCCCATTGTGATTGGTGCTTCCCAACGGCGAGTTCCAGCCCGCTCAATTAGGAGCTATCTGTTGATGGAGCTGTAGGAAACCTGGGAGTTGACGTCTAGGGGTTTGCGGGCCACTTTGTCCGTTTCGTTTGAACTGTCCTGAATGGCATTGACGATCGGCTCCTCGTCCTCATCTTCCTCGCAGTGGGGCAGGTGGAAGAAAGACGTGAGCCCGTACAGATCTGCGAGCTTGTGGAAGGTGCGTAGGAGCAGGAACATCCCCATCAGTCCCAAGAACAGGTAAACTGCAGAGGACACACACAATGGCAATGCTTATATTCAAGGTCAAATCAAGCTTTTAGTTTGAATGACAAGGCAAGCTAGAGGTTGGTTTGAAATCCAAGGTGGATGTTTAGAAGACATTTAGAGCTCCATTAGTCTATGTTTCGCCCTGCAACACAACCTTACCAGTCACACCTTGTGTTACCAAAACAACTTCACAAACCATCTTCGTTTAGTCTTTAAACTGTAACTAATTTCTACCCCAGGCCTGGGGGGAAAAAACACAACACAAAACAGCATCAATGTGCTATTTATACATTCAAAAATGTTACCAGAAGCAACTTTTCTTCTATTCTAGGAATGTCATGACCGAGGAGGCTATCAGGAGCAGGCTTGTCAGTGTAAGCACACAAGCATTCATAAGCACCCCATCTGGAGACTTAAATCCAGGCATTTTCAGTTAATTAAAAAAAAAAAAAAATCCTTCTTAGGTTGCTAGGCTGACAGCTTTCTGAGGGCATTTCTATTAAAAGGGGATCAAGTACAATTCTTCAGTTCAACAATTTGATGTTTAACAAAGTAAAGTTAATACTCAAACTAATGCACAGATGGTATGTATGGATAATTTAGAACAAACTGGGTAATATAGGTGGCAGCATAAGTGCTTTGAGTTTAAACTATTAATGAACCTGGGGATTGGACACTTGTGTGCGTTTGCGTATTTTGGTGTGCATTAGCTTGTTTGTTATTTGTCTTTGCATGACAATGTCTACTTTGTGTGCCTTTAAATAAAAGAGCACCCTGTGCTTACCACTTCAAGAGAAACGGGGTCAATTCAGAGCTATAAAAAATTTAAAAACAGGAATTGAAACTGAACATGAAAGTATTTTTGGAAATGCTATTTTGGCCTCAGTAGACAGCGGATTCAGGGATCGATGAGGGTTAGTAAACAGATCGATTTGTTCTACTTATAGTTACAGCCTTTCATTTCACTATTTATTTGATCATTTATTTTTACTGTGTTAAGTTATAAACCACTGCAGGTTAATTAATTAAGATCCTAATTAAAATGTAAGAGAAAGCCATTAAACCATCTAGTTCATCTGGTTTTGTTGCATAACTTGAATGCATCTGTGTTAATAAACAGAAAAAGAAAACATCACTATATACAAATGCCTGTTTTTAAACGAGTTTTACAACAACCACCACCTCCATTTTTATGTTTTTACTCTAACCTAACTGGAATATCCACACACTGGTTATGGTTTTGAAAACAGGCAAAGCACAGATCTTATACAAGTGTTTCAGCTCCTTTCACTGTTAACATACATCACTGTACTAGAAAATTAATGAATACAGCCCAATATTGGTTCATTACAGTGTAAATATGGGTTGATTAAAAAGAAAACAAAGTTACTTATACTAGATGCCCAAAAAGTGAGGAATAAGAAACGAGATAAAGTTAATAAAAAGCCCTTTTCAAATTACAAAAGGAAAGATATGTCCGAAATTACAAAATGCACAAAGTGTACCAATAACAAATCTTGCCATATTTTCGAACTGAAATATGCCCGAATAACAAACCAACAATAAAAGCAGCTTCATCTTATCAGTCTATAAGCAGTAAGGGGTGGGGAGGACAACACAATGTTATTGCCAAGTTTGGTCACAAGATCACAGTCATATGTTTTCAGACTGCTGTGTTGCTGGACAGATTTGAATTTCTTCCCCATATGTGATTTAACATCCCCAAACATTTTTTTTTGTATTATTTAATATCATTGTATATTTAAGCTCAACTAAATTATTTGCTGCTTTATTTTCAAAGTATTTTATTTATTTATTAAGCGATTTGTTATATTGTGCCTTACGGTAAAAACATGCAGTTTGATTTGATGAATACTTAGATCATGTTTTGTAGTGAATGTTTTTTTGTTTGTTTTTTTTTCCCCCATTTACAGTGACTAACTCAACAGAAAAAGTTATCTGTTTTTACCATGAAAAAAGTTACACCTTCAGTGATGGAACCAGTCGAAACATATAAGCAAAAGCTGGCAAGTCAAGAATGAGCTATTATGAAGCCAGCTCATTCCTCACCAAACTGAATTACTTTTGAAAAGGCACAACGTGATTCCAATAACTGGTATATGACAGGATCTGTGTCATGCATGCTGCTTTCAGAATGTCAGCCGGCCCACGGCAACCATCAGTACAAATTCTCGGTCGGTTCCAGATCACCGTACTGGTTGTGTACTAACAAAGAAGTGCCCCCCATTTTTCTAAAACTATAGAAGTTTAAGCATACACATCAGCAGGAAGCTAAATGCTTTGTTTGTGAAAATGGCTAATCTGTACCCTGCAGATGCAATGATGGAGTGGAAATACCCAATCTGGCATTTTCCCCACCTGCCACGTTCAAGCCTCTTGATTTGCCAGCGGCTGACTTACCCATGACTGCAATCTTATAGAAGGACCTCAGTTTCTGGTCTGGCTGCTCCCCGGGAACGTAGTCTCCCAGGCCAATGGTGCAGAGCGAAATGAAGCAAAAGTAGAAGGAGTCCAGGTAAGACCAAGTCTCCTCGATTGCTGTAAAGATCACCGCCGGAATGACGAAGAAGATCACCATTGACAATGCCAGCATCACAATGAAGTGAACGGTGGCGGCCGTCCTCTGCTCCAGCCCCGGCTTCCTCTGGCACATGGCCACCGTGCGATAGGTCAGCTGGTGCATGAGTCTCTGGACGCTGGCAGTCAGGACCAGCATGGTGAAGGGTACCCCTAAGAGGGCGAAGACGATGGAGAAAGCCTTTCCACCATCAGATAGAGGTGTAGTGTGCCCATAGCCTTGGAGAAACGAGAGACGGGGCAGGTCAGTCGACAGATCCCAAAACACCCATCAAATGGTTATGATTTATGTGGCTCGATTTATATAGAGAACAGAAAGACCGTTTCCATGTGCAGTGCTCACAGACAGGTGTGTTTACTTCTGCATTTCCTCTAGCCCAGTTACATCAAGACCTGCATGAACTTACAAAGCAACAGCTAGGTTCAAAAAAACCATGGAAATGTTCAATTTTCACCCAGAGTTATAAATTGAGTGCATTAGAGATGTGTTTAAGAGCAGAGAGGTGCATTTAGGATTTTGTGCCGTTTCCTTTTCTTGTTTGGAGGGGGGGGGTTATTGTTGTCTTGGTTCATTAGTTTCTGACAACCTTCTTGTGTGGAAAACATAATGTCAGCAAAGCACAGATGGGACAGAAGTTATTTGTGACTGCCAGGACCTTGAAGTAGTAGCTTCTTAGGTGGATAGCAGTGTAAATATATATCCTTGAACAAAACTGCAGCTCCGGGTGAAGTGACATCATAAGTGGTATGGTGGATATAAGTGTATGAGATTAACAAATGTGTCAGGATGTGAAAATCCAAAAGGTCACATTACATATTGTTTAATGGAAACATACATAAGGGGGAACTAAACTAAGATGTCAACAAAAAGCAGTAGGTAAACATCCTTTGAAACCGTTACATAAGAATTACCAAAGTAGGTTTCTATTCTGCTGCCCCCTGCTCCCCTCAATTTTTCCAGTTTACCACACAGGGCGAGTCTTAGGAGCAGTAGAACAAAGCGTTTATTGTTCAGAGCTTCAGAGATGCTATATAACCACATTAGGGTTTTACTGTGCGGAAACAAAAAACTGACTGTACAGTAACAATAAATCTTAGATCTTGGCAAAACCTTGTGGGTGGTTAGTCAATGGATCTTCATCACATTAAAGTGATAAATGGGCATATGATTTACCTGCACTGGGAATGAAATACTTCTCCTTGGGCCTTTTAACTTTTTAAATAGAGAACTATTTAGCAAAGGGGGGCAACACCAAACACACAATGAACTGTATCCAACTGAATATTTGTCTGATAGCTTGGATTACATGTAATCTAGTATCTATTTCAGAGCATCATTCAGAAGCTCATATTTATGATGGGGGTTTGGGAAGCAGGGAGCTAAAATCAGATAATTCCACTATGTATATATGTATGTCAGTTTGTGTCATTTATTTATTTCATTTAAACATAGTAATATAAACTTACCTGGAGTTTATTTCTGATCTACACAAAATGGAGGTTTTAGCACTGGATCACAAAAAAATGTTGGAAACCATCCAATTATTATATGTCTTCAGTTCAACCACCAGTCAATCTTACTAAAGTAGCACGGATCACATGTATACTTTTGGCATGCATGAGTATTAGAATATGCTTTCTGCATAATCTTCATTCTGCAGGTCACACGAATTTCCCCTCATTATGAAAACTGAACAAAGAGTTTGTTTCTGTTCAGCTGGCCTGTATCGTGACACTAACAAAACAATCAGAACTTCCTCTTTCAGTTCAACAAGATCACTTTTTGTATCTCTTCACTTTCAGCAGTGCAGATGTCCGATAAAGTTCATTGCCCACAGTTTTTTTTTTCCACCTTTGGTTTCACAAGTTCCTTTTATATAGATACTGCACAGAATTCAGTTTAATGACTTCAAAGTCAACATTTAAGATGCCAATTGTATAAAAAGGTTATAAACTGGCCTTTAAAATACATAAAGGGAAGGTCACACTCTATTCCCAACACTGCTACAAAACAACAGGAACTTTTATGTATTTATTATGAACTAGAAATAATATGAGGCTCACTAAACTATACACTTAAAAAGCAGGTGCTTTATACAGCTACACAATGTAATTCTTACAATCAAAACTCAAAATGAAGAAGTAGAAAAACATGAGTTATTTTCAAAGTTTTAACATTAGCTGGTGTCCAAAAGCAGAAATCTTTACAAAACTCTATTTAACTCCCAAGAAAATCAAATGCTTTTTTTGTTCTTCTACACCCTGCATGTGAACACTTAATCTCATACAATTCCATCCAGTCACTTTAATGAGGCTTTCCTCGGAGAGAAGCCGTGGGAGATTGTAATGTGCCACACGCTACACTGTGAGGCTTGTGTTCTGCTCCCGCAACGGGAATGTTCCTTTGGTTAGAGTAAGCAAGGGAGGGAGTCCATAAATAGGGCTTGTCTGCTTAAACAGGCAAATTCAAACACTGCTCCCGGTGACAGGCATACCACAAGTCAAAGGTCAAACATAATAAATTAAAATATAGCAGATAGCTTCTGAGTGCATCGCGCCTTTACATTTGCATTAAATAAACTGCATAACTTTCATTTCAGAGTGTAGTTTCAGGCATGCATAGACCACATCTGGTTTACCATTCTGTAAGTGTGCTTGCTAAACGGTACTCAAAACACCACAAAACAAAAAGTTGTGCCTCCGAGTTTGTTTAGACTATAAAGGGACATTTGATCGTTCCTGCAACTGATTGAAAGAACATGTAAAGTCTGCAAGTGTCAGGAGGTGGAAATTTGAATGTGACTATTGAACAAATGTTCCTCGTGCAGCCTTGTGTAAAGAAATGTACCTGTCTGGGAAATTTTTGTAAGGCACATTGTGTTGACCCAAAGAGGGAAATTACTGATGACGTGGTGTTGACAAACTTATACTGTCATGCTATACTTAGCTGTGTTTTGCTTTCCTTTAAATACAGGTTTGCTGCCTAGTATCATAATGAGCTTCTATCTTTTAGAAGCTCACGGTTTGCTCTCTAAATATACAAAAAATTGCAAGAGTAAAAGAAACCATTTGTATTGGCACTTCCAATCAGTCCCTGCATAAGATAGCCAGTGGAGCCCCTAG
This sequence comes from Amia ocellicauda, assembly GCF_036373705.1. Classification (NCBI taxonomy): domain Eukaryota; kingdom Metazoa; phylum Chordata; class Actinopteri; order Amiiformes; family Amiidae; genus Amia; species Amia ocellicauda. The sequence continues at coordinate 13,810,902 of NC_089854.1, read as the reverse complement.
AAATGTTTCATAGGTGTGGCCAAATGGAGCCACTGAAAATCTTGGAGTGGCACACCAAAACCAAAAGCCATAACTGAATTTCAGGAATTCTATTATGCGGTTGTAGTATATAGGCTTGTTGAAAGCTATGTCAATTAAGGAATTGCATACTGATATACTTTGGTTTCTTATTTTACAGTTAATGTTACTAATTATCTGATGTGCATAGACTAATACCGGTACAGTGAACATTTTGAGTTCCACAACAATCCTGTTTTAATGTGTTATGTATCTGTATATACATGTGTTTGGCGATTCATTGTTCTTCAAATAGGCTAGTTGTCCTTTTCCTTAAAAAGACAAATATACAGCTTTAATTTGAAGGAGTACATTGATTGTAAGGAACTGAATATTTACTGGGAATAAGCCTACTCAATTTTAAGAACACCACACAGAGGCCTCCAATTATTTTCAATACAGTCTTTTTGTAAATGAAAATATTATATACAGCTCTGGAAAAAATTAGGAGACCACTCCAAGTTCAGAAATCAATGTTAAGTTGTCTCTTATTTTTTTCCAGAGCTGTATGTCCAACAATGAAAAACAAAACAAAAAAGCATAACCATGGACAACAATATACATTTTACTATAGCCTACTGACAACCTATTCATATCCCTGCTTTATTAGGCTACATGCTTTTCAATACAGCTTTATTCACCTGTTGCTATGTCTTTTTGTAAACAAATATGCTGTAGGCTATGTCCAAAAATATCAGATAGAAGCATATTATGCATATGCGACTTGCGAGGGGGGGCAGTGCGGGGGCCAGCGATTGTATCAGGGTGGCCGTGGCACCCCCTGGCCACCCCTTGGCGGCACCACTGAAGATAGCCATTCTGACCCAGGAGTGATTGAAAGCTCAAGCAGATTTGAAGATCTTTCGGATCTAATAGAAATCTTCACTGCAGTATCTGTAGGACACTGAAGCAGCCACTCAGCTCTGGGTGGAACAGAGGCCTGTGTTAGATGAGCTTATCAAGTTCCGGATCTAAACCCTCAGAGCAAACAATGACGAGAGAGACTGAGACGACAAGTGTAAGAGCTTTGAAATGGCTCTTAATACAGGCCTGAGCTTCTAGGCCTAGCTGCCTGAGAATTTTAACTACTGCTCTGTGTATGGTATCTAGGCAGGATAGGTATGGGTCTACTGAGGTTCTTAAACCAGATTTATTAATCATCATCTTTGGAACCAACAAAGACAGAGACAATGTATCAAATGATAAAGGTAATCTAATGGTTGGTCTTGGCTTCTCATGTACACAGACCTACCACGTATCCATGCACCCAAAGGGTGAAATAGACAATTTCTCCCATCTTGGGGATGCCAAATTGATTTCTGCAGCTATGCCACAATCAGTCATGACCTTTTTCCCCAGTCAAAAGCATGTCATAGAACTCTGTTTATCCTTGAAACAATGAAGCATTGATTTACGTTTCCCATCACTTACATCTGTTTTCAACAATGGATAATGTGAGGCATCTACCATAAGCAAGCTACACCGCAGCTGTTGAGTGGTGCCATGTTTAAGTCCATCTGATCTTAAAATGTGTGCAAGAAAGGGGGTGAGCGCAAGTCTTGAACTGCAAAGTCACAGATATGTCTATTATCTAAATCAAATCCAATACGTTCTTTAAGAAAAGCATGTTCTGCAGCACTATGATAAAAACTGCTGTGTAAATAACATGAGTGCAGCCATCCACACCTTTGTTTTAATTAAAATTACACATCTCACTAAACTGGGATACGAAGGTGCTATTTGCCATTTGCCCTGTGTGGATAGTGTGGTGTCTTTGATGTGCTTAGCTTTCCAAATAGACAGCCTGCTTTTCAAATCATAGTGACAAGTTCCTGCCTTGAGGAAGAGGGATTCTAACTAATGACTGTGATAGACAGCCGAGGTTACATTAACATCCTTTACATGAAGTATCCTGTAGTTTGTCAGGATAACAAATACACAAATGCAGCTTTGATTGGTTGAATGAAGATAAGATGCTTAAAATGAAGACGAACAGCAAACCAAAAACGGTGTGGTTGATTTTAACTGTCACTTTCAACATGAGTTTAAATTTCCATCGCTCGACTAACTGCACTGAGAAGCATTCTTGAGACAGCAATCCTCGGCATGCGATCATAATATATACACTGAGATGTGTATATACATTAAAATAATGGGTGAATAGAATTACAATACTATAATATCCATACATTGAACCAGAAACAACAGAAACATTCATCTCAACGTGATTTCTTAAATCCGGGTTTGGGTCGTTTCCAATGTCTCAAAATTCATCCTATACAAAGTCAACTATGCGTGTACAGTAAAACTGAGTTTGTTACAATCTGAGGTCTGAAGCTTAACTCTTAGTATGTCGTTTAAAAAAGCTTAGTGTGTGCGGCAACGTACAGATTACGCGGATCAACGGTGCAGCTTTTGTGCTGACGAACGTGATTTTGCGGAGAAGCTGCCCCAGAATGCTGCGGTCGTCTCGTGGAGCGCAGTTTTCCGCAGTTCAGCCATGGGATCGCAGGCATTCTGCAGATCTGCGCTACAACAAAGCGACCTTTGACGCATCCTGCCACGAACAGCAAAACCATTCATCGATGCATCGATACAAAGTGTCCACCGGCACTTACCCACTGTGGTTACTAGCGTACTGGCGAAAAACAGAGACGAGGCGAAATCCCAGTTAGTCTTCAAGCTAGAGTTTTGAAGGACCGAAACCCCATACTTATTGGCCTTCAAAACTTTCTCCAGAAAGATCTCTAGCGATGTTTCATTGACGCAGCTCTGGTTCAGAAAGTGCTCTTTGAGCGCCCGCAGTTCGCTTCTCAGCCTCGTTTCCTCGGGTCTCTCGATGGCGGAGAAAATGAGAGCGCCCAGGAACAGAAACGTGACGTAAAACAGAATAAAGACCAAGAGCAAAACCCACGATCTGGAAGTTGAAGACATCGCTTGGGGTTTGTGCTCTTATTCTTGCCTTGCTCTCAGTGGTGTATTAAACGCACTCGGTCCCTGTTCGCTCTCAGTCAGACACCAGGTTCGTCATTATGCAGCTCCACCTTAAGCAAAACTTTCCTCCACCCACTGTGGAAGCCCTGCCAGGAAATAGATCCGTGACGAAAGAGAACAAACTTTGTTCAAGGGGTGGTGGAGGTAGGGGGTCTCTCTTAAGGTGTGGTAGCACCCCACCGAGACAATTCACGACCCACCCCATATTCATTTGCATGCATTTGTTAAGCAGTGCGCATATTAACAAAACAATGGGTTGCTTCACTGGTTTGAATGCAAAGCTTTAATTAACATCCTTTACAGCATAATAATGGAAACATTGCCAAATACATAACAACAGAGAAGGTGAAAGACCATACAATTAATCAGCTAGGTATGTTCTCTGGGTTGTTTTGTTTTTCAGTAACACCACAATAATGGACACTCATTTTTAATAAATGAATTTCTGAATCCCTCAGGAATAACAAAGGCATTCCTCATGCACCTCCACTGAGTTCTAGTGTTGGTCACATGTATAAGCCCTAACCCCAAACCCAGTCTGCAACCTTATCACGATCCTTGACCCTAACCTTGTAATATAAGTACCAGCAGAATTCAGATGAAGTGCATCAGGTATCCATGTTATTCCTGTGTTATTCAATTTATACATGAATTAATTAAGAATTGGTGCGCATTATTGTAAAGTGTGTTCAAAAGAAGAAAACATACAAAACTTATTAAACCTAAACTGACTTCAATGCTCTATGATGTACCTTGAGAGGTAGACATTTATTTAATATGTACTCTTTTAATGATTGTTTGAGGGGAAGTTCAGTCTGCAGTTTCATTTATTTAACTCATTTGTTTGTCAAGTTTTGTGAGAGCGGGGCAAACACAATCACAAATTGAAGTCAAGTTTACACCACATAGCCCACCGAACTGTGCTTAAATGTAATGTGTTCATACCATACCTTTCCTACAGGCAGCACAAATCTCCTGTTATGCATTTAACAAGAAAATCTATAACAGCAACCCAGTTGTTTATGCTGAATTTCCGTCTTTGTCCGTAGCTCTAACCTTAAGGCACAATTGCTGATTTCAAAACTACTGTAACCATTGCTATTTTGATATTTAAAGACTTTCTAAGTCCCTAAGATTAATGTTTTTCATCTTTCATGTGGAATCACTTTAACATGCCACCAGAATGCTTGCTTTGCTGTATCATGAAAGTCTTCTTTTTAAACCAGGAGACATAACTGAAAAGGCCACATGTCACAATCATTCTCACTAATTCTTAATGACCTGATGTATGAACACCACATGAATACTGTGAGAATTTCTAGTATTGATCAGCAACTATATTGAACAAATTAATTCCTTTTTGGCTCATACTGGGCCTGTGTGTATCTGCCTTTCTTTATGTGTCTGGAGAAGTCTGTAGCAGACAGACTAAAAATATCTGATTTTCCTTGCCTTGACTCTTACAGGGGATGAGGTAAACATGTCTATATTGATAATGAACCTGATATTGATCACAATGCACAATGATCTGTTGTTTCTGAGAGTTGTCCACAAGATTTCATAAGTGGTGAGGTGGAATTGTACCAAAGGGTATGACGTATCTACTATAATGTTGATTTATTCAGCAGCCAATCTAATTGCTTAACCTTGCATATTAATCAGCATTTAAATTGATTCCTCCAAATTATTCCCATATATAGACTTTCAAGCTCTCAGCCTATAATCACACCTATTTTACTCTGGGCTCAGAACCTTGGCTGAGTCCGGGGATCCTCCATATCTGGTCCATGGTGGTGGTTTTGTTTTTAGTGATCTGGAATCATAATGATGTGCTGTCATTATCAGTAGTGGTAGGATAAAATAGTTGTCTCAAACTAAATTCATACATACATGCATACATACATGCATATATACATATACATAAATTGCACTGGCATCTGCTGTATATGTCTGTTCTGAACAGTGTGACCTTATATGTTGGCTTTATTTGTCATATATATACAGATATGAACGGAGGTATCAGGCATCTTCCTTCTCCTTAATGTTAAAACTATTATTTTTGTGTGACTGAATAGCCAAATGTAGTCAGCCAACCTGGGTCATTAAGAGAACCACTGTATTCGGAAGCACTGGGAGGTAACAATCTTTCACTTACAACACAGACAGGAAAACAGCCTCAGTCCCTGCATTAAAGTAAGAGAATACACTACTGTGGTTTTAACACATACTCACAAACCAGCTCAGTTAGAAGAGATAAGAAATATGCTTGCACTTCCTGTTGCAAATATCGCTCACAGGGCCACATTCAAATCGCACAGCAATGTCTTCATTGTAGGTCAGACAAGGCACACAATATAACTTGTGCATCCTCTACAAAAAGTAGAAATGAAAACGATGCCAAAAGATATTCACATCCTCTATGATTTGCTCCGACGTATAAGGAAATGATACCGATATACATTTTCATACAGTGCAAGGGAATTAAAGTGTAATCCTTTAGGGTTGTAGCTTTGTTGTTTTCATTGGATGTTAATCAGATTCATTGCTCAATGTATTATTTTGTATTAGTATTACAAGCCTTATGCCACTGACACATTTAAAATACAACTATTTGAGGCCTGAAAAACAGTGTTGGATTGATCATTGTTAGATTTTTTTCATTCAAATTAAACAAAACAAAACCAAAAATGCCTCAAGCTTGACTACATGAAGGACATTGCAGATATGGTCTTAAAATCGCAGTAATTTGCTGTATTTTATTGTTGTTAAGAGTCATCACTTTCTAATATGCATAAAAAGTGCACGGATAGTGTATGTTTTTTGCTCTCAGGCAATTGTATTTTCTATTTTTAGCTTTTTCTGAACACAAAAAAGGCTGTGAAAGATTGTAGGTCACTGTAGTATAAATAGGATTGATGTAGCTCCCAGGATCAAATAACTTCAATTACTTCTCTTATTTGTTAATGTTTCCCTTGTATGAAAGAAGACTTATGCAATTTATTATTATTATTGTTATTTCTTGGCAGACGCCCTTATCCAGGGTGACTTACAACATATGCATTTTTAGTCAGCTTTCATATGGTAAATCTTTTTTTAAAGCATCCTATTCTCCTCCAGTAAGCTACAGCAGTACTTGGTAAATCTACTCCCTTCTGCTTCATTTAACACCTGGAAAGGAGCTCATGTTGATTTTAATTCACCAAAGTGAGGTATGGCAAAGCACATGGGGATATTGCATTGACCTTTCTTCATTTGTTAAAGCTTTTAGACGTTTCATTCCAGAACAACAGTCCACCTGTTTCAATTATAACTGTGTTCTTAACTTGCAAAAAACATAATAAATCCAACTCTTCGAATACAAATAAAGAGCATAGGCATGTGACACTCACAGAAACATTGCCTTTATTACATTATTGAAGTTAACACATTCATTTCCCAATTTACACTCGTTTTTCATTATGTCAGAAAATATTATTCATTTGTGTAACCACCTTGTTAACAAGTTGTTAAAGTAAATTGTACAAATGACAGACAGTATCCGTATCAATATTCAAGTTATCGTTAGTGGCTTAGGTATCAGATCCACACATAGAAAAACAAATTAGAAAAAGCTAAAATAAATGTTTTTGTTCTTCAGCTGATGTGGGATCACTAGCTTAATCCCCACTGAGAATGAGTTTCCCAGGTTTGTTTCTGGTTATATTAGGATCAACTTTAACAAAACAAAGCAAAAAAAGCAACAAAAGAAACATGGTTGTGTTAGTGTTTCATTAACTTGATTTCATTAAAATGTACCTATTGGTCTTTCCTCATATGTGTGTGTGTGTTTGTTTTTAAAGATCATTGAACAAGTAGAAACAAAGATCACATTGGTAATCACCCACCAAAACACTGATTGGTCAACTTGACCCCAGAGTCTTTGAGGGTCTGTGGGTCACCTAATATTGCAGTTTTTGAGTCTTGGTGCAATCCCTGGAATTGTTCTTGTCAATTATCCACAAGCAGGAAGCGGGCTGTGGAGACTGCTAAAGGTGTGAACTGTAGTCCCCATCAGAGCTTGCAAAAAGAGACGTGAATCAGAGGGGATAACGTTCTGAATATTCTTTAAAGCAGAGCCATTTTCTTGTTTTGTTTTTTCTCCTTTAAAACATAGGCAAAAGAATCGCAAAAGAAAAGCATACATTCATTGTATCAACAAATTATTTAATCAAATTTATTATTAAGTTTACGCTATTTCCATGACTTTGTCCATTGCAGGAAAACAAAACAAAAACGTAGTTAAAAGTATTTTAATACTGGAAAAAAACATGCCCTTTGCCATTTTCAGAGGGATTTGATGGTATACAACAAGCAAAGGGTTTTCCAAAAACAAACATTTAAAACTTTTTGTTAAAAAGTATTTTTTTTCCTTTCCAGTTTTATGACTTTTTTAGTCAGTTCTTGCAGTAAACAGTTTTGCTTTAGAACAGTTGAAATGTTGGTATTCTGAGGGAGAATTCCAGAAAGAGCATTGTTTTTAATGAAGCAGGTTCTTGTTAATGTCATATGCGACCTTTGCCTTAGTTTTTCTGGCAGGGGGCGTCCATTGACGTACCATGACAACACCTCTGCAGGGACTGTCGGTTGTCATTCGGGGGTTTGTCCCGTTATCCTGCAAGCCAAGCACCAAATACACAAAGCTCAGCAACATTACATTTGCAAGGTACTCAACTCGCTTAAACCACTTACAGCACACCAGCACAGATTTTGCATTTGTGTAGATTTTGACATTGAAGTGGATGGCCTGTATTTCTAACACTTTTATACATGAATTGTTGAAAGTGGCTAAACAATATAAAATATAAATATAGATTTTGGTGAAGAACATTGCATCTACATCAATAAGGGGGGAGGGATGTAGAGTAGCACTTTGCATGCAAGTTTTTATTTTGTAGAACACTTGAGCTAGTGACACATGAAAGGTTACAAATATTTCATATTTTGACCATGTTTCAATTACAATTAATTACAGTAATCTATCATTTGAATGCATGTTAAGGGACTGGCTTGTTGAAGTTCCCTGCCTGGGTTAAAAAAAAAATATGCTTAACATATGCTTTTATATTTCAAAGAGGAATTAGATAGCCGGATTAAAGAAGTTTCATTTGTGTGATCTGGTAGCAGCTTCCCACAGCTACTTTAAATAACAAATTTTGTGACACTTTTATGTAACCATGATCATTCTTTTTTTTCTTTTTCATTTTTGTATTGGAATTGGTTATCGTATAGCTATATGTTTTGATGTATTCAAAAATCACAGTGTTGTTTAGGTTAAACATATGAATCCCGAATTGATGGCTTTCATTCCGTACAGTGCAAGAAGATGAGATGTGCATAACATACCAGGAGGTGGCACACTTCACATTACTTTGGTCATGCTGACTACTATAGCAATACAATTCAATATGATGGCAGGTCAAAACTGTTGTGCTAGGTTATGCTATATTTATAGTAAAGAATGGCACACTCAACATATAGTTTATGGGGAACTGCCCAGTAAAGTTAAATACAATTAGGTTGGATTGCTATCGGGAATTACTCTGTTTTACTTATTTATTTGTGTGTGTATGGTTACCAGGACAAAATTGGTGAAACAAGTGAAACTATTGTTTCACATTCACACTCATTGTGATTCATTTAGTTTTGGTAGCAAAATAACAAAAAACAGCAGGTAATTATGAAAGCTTCTTAGCTAGACAAAATTTGCTCCACATTTGAAAATGTAGCCAGATAAAACTAATGACTTCCTGTTCAAAGTAGACATTTTTATTATTATTTTTGTTGGATTTTATTAATTGAGATAATAGAAGAAATGTTACTTTGTGGGGGGAAAATAACATTTTGAAAGGTATTGCATTGAAAATGGGAGTAAAGGCAGACCTGCTGAGGTGATCCAAACCTTTCAAACGAAATCAAGTTATTAGCACCCATAATGCAACATGACTGCACTTACCTTGCAGTCTGCTTCAAGATGCAGGGACTGGAGGAGCAGTGTCTGGGAAACAGACTCCGGCCATCTGAATTTTAAGCCAATCATCTCATTCACATCCTGAAGACCCTCCAGCCAACTCCTGTTAAAAGCCAACCGGAAGAATTAACAAGGCTACACTCCTCTATTGTCAGAAGGTCTAATGAAACACATACAAATCAGTTATTCTGTTCTGATCAGAATCTAACCAGTGCAACCTCTTATACCATTATGTAATTGGTGGACTGGCTGTCTGAAGCTCATTAACAGTGAGGAAATGCAGTGTAAGATTAATCTCTCCTATGAGGTTCCCTTGCGCCTGTGCAGACGGGCAAGGCAGGTGTTTTTTATCCTTTTTGGTGTAGCCAGCATTGATTGCTTGGACTCCCTTGCGGGCGAATCGTGGTGCCTGCCTGACTTAATTGCAGCTTGCAGGAGCAGCATGTCAGCCACTGTTTTTACTACTGTAAATGTTTGTTAGCTTTTTAAAACTATTTTAACTTCGGATTTAATCAATTTGTAAGTTTGTGTATATGCAGAAGGCAGGATAGCTGCAATATGATCTGGACGTGGGACTTAATTCATGTTGGTGTTTACACAAGCCAGGTAGTGCCTGAGGATCTGGGTTGTGTGTGATTTATTTAAATCGCTCACTTTTAATATATATTGTATGTGTGTGGGTATAATTGTCACATTAGGTAAATTTTATATATTTTTTGGTTCACTTTTATATTCTTTCACTTTTCATATATTCTATTATTTTCTTTATACAACCCACCCACCTGGACATGGAGAAAAGGAAGTGCTCTGTACAGTCTTGGTCAAGCCCCTAATTCACATCTTAATAATGTTTTTGATTGTGGTGCCTTGTCTTTTGATATGCACACATTTCAATTCATAATACAATCTGTCTTGTCTATTATATTTATTTTATATATTCAATAGATTGAAAGGACTAGGAAACAAGAACACTTGAATAAACCCCATGGGCTCCCTCTTGTGGGCAGTAACCAGAGGTTGGCCTATTCGAGTAGGGATAGTAGGGGGCATCACAATAATTTCAGCAGAAACAAGTCAATCTTGTTGAAAAAATTTAACCTCTTTAAAGTCAATGAACAATGAAGGTAGCTTTTCGCACCTTACTCTTTACTGTAGTGACAGAAAAAAAAAGTTGAGATTTGAGTTTCTTCTACAGCCACGAGAGACACTAGACAGACAGCCTTATGGGTAAGCCAGTTCATACTGATATTTGGAAAGTGATTCTAGACATAACTTAAAAGTTGCAAAATGTTATCTTGAAATGACACCATTTAGTTTTGATATATATTTAATATTTTTTTGAATCATATTTTTTCTTTCAGGTAGTTTGTGAACAAAATGCAGACACGGCTTGACTTGCCGTTGTTCCCCCGCTGTGTCCGTGTGTCCTCGCTGTCCTCTCAGGAGCTGGTACAAGGTTGGGATGGATTCTGTCTCACAGGAGGGTGGTGTTTCGCTGGGAAAGGATTCCTGCAACAAGGTGGGCTACACAGAACACAGAACATAGAACACTCAGTGCCTGTAGAACATGAAAACAATGCCATTGACTTGAATTGGGAGTTAAAAGCAGCAATGCATAACATAGAAGAAAATGAAATTCCATTCATGATCACTTTTCCAAACAACCATAAATATGATCACTTACACATAACTAGCAAGATCTTCTCCTGAATCTAAGAGGACATTTGGTGTTTCACATGTCTCAAAGCTGTGTGTTAGAGGGCTCCGCTGCACCTTTAAACCTTGAGCAAGTGCAACATCAAAACTCAGAAAAACCTTTGAACTTTTGCAATGGAAACTTGCTGATCAATGTTGCTTACCAGGTCTAGCAGAGTGGGCTTCCTGGACTCCTCCACAGCATTCTCCGGCCACCACGGCCCCCCTGTCCCGAACTGCTGTTTTCCATCCTCCCTGGCAGTCAGCTTGCTGCTGCCCTCTTGTGGAAACACAGCCCACGTGTCCTCTGATGGCTGACAGACAGTCGCATCAGCAGAAGAAGGGCAAAGAGATGCTGTCTCACAGCCTGTATGTGCTGGAGCTGTGGGATGAATCACAGGCAGGATGACAAATACATGGTACAATGTATTTTTATATGTGGTATAAAATGCAGTATTATATGTCTTGGCATCAAACAGTACTGTGCAGGAGGGAGAGAAATGGAGCAGAGCCCACGAGGACAGTGCACTTCAGAAACAAACCTGTTATTTATAACTACAATCAAATAGATGCGCTTTTAACTTTGACAAGAACATTTTTCATTTTCTGCATTTGCTAGTGTTGACTGGAATGATGTTCTATAGAGAGGGGGAACACAATAACAGCGAGCTGTGGCCGATGCTATTTTAAGATGAATTCTTTGTTTTAATAAGGAATAAGTATAAGGCCGGGCTAAATTTAGGTTTAACATTTGGATTAGATTGATGGTTCGAATGGCTTTCATTTAGATTTTCAGGTAATTGTATGAATGTGTGCTTTGGGCTAGAATTAACATTATTCTAGGGTTACGGTCAGGGTTTGATTTTCCAACAAAAACAATACTGGCAATTTGGTATTGGCTAGGGCTGGGATACTGGCAACTGTTAGGGATAATAATGGGGCTTTGTATCTTACCCCTATATTTTCAAAGCTCCATTCGCATACATGTGATTATAGTAATTTGAAAAAACAAATAAACAATGAAAGGCAAAATGAAATTACAGAACATTTTGGTTTGTTTGCTATGATTTTCAGTCCCAGAATACAGCTGGGTTACAGATTGGAAAGATTTTCATTCCTTCGGTGCACCTGATTCAATGATAATACTTACTGTAGGGCATGCTGTCAAATCAAAGCATATGAAGTGAACAAGACCTCCCTTGATAAATATTAAACTACCTGAAACTCTGTTGCTCTTTAGTCCAAGTCCCAGGGACCTACTAAAACCTGGTGCAGAATGAATAAAGCCCAATTAATTAAAATTATTCCAATTTAGGTACCAGAATGTATGGATGTCAGTGGCATTTGCTAGCCTAGTTTCTTGTTGTAAATTAGTTGGTTGTTTTAAAGTCATCAGCTGGCATGAAGCTTCCTTTCAGTATGGCAAATCATACACCAAGGAAGCACGTGACCCTGCCCTATATTTGTCTAGTCTGTAGCTGCCTGTCTGGATTCCCTGTCTCTGTAATACTCTCTCCTGAGCCTGTAGCCAAGAGAGGCTTATTGTGGGGGTAATGCATCAGCCAAAGCCCATCAGTGTGCAAATTCAGTCCCAACGGGGCCTTTAAATAATAAATACCTGAATTAGAGTGCTGTAATATAAGAATTTTTTTTTGACAACAGATTCAGGTCAGGTCAGATAACTTCAGTGTGACACCAGTTAAAATAATGATTTGATGTCTTAGGATGCCCTATTTATCTGTCTCTTTGTCTTAATGTGTTTTGTATATAGTATTTACTTATTTCAAGTCAGACATCCTCTCATAAGAGACAAAGGAGGTTGAATGAGACAGTTCTTAATTCATATTTCCCCATCTGCAAAAGCAAACAGCTTGCGTTTGCTCTATCGCTAAAGCCAAATGTGCAAATTTATCTGAAGCTTGCCTGCACCTGTCCCTCAAGATAGACACCAGGAGGTATGTCATAAGAGCTTCTTTTCAACTGCAGCCATGTCTGTGAAAAAGTGTCTCAAGTTGCCAGTTTGCTGTGCCCCTAATCCACCTCCACTTCCACCTGAACCAGAAATGCTCACTTCTTAACTGCATCAAGAACAACCCACACATGGGAGAGCAGTGGGACTCACCGGTGGTGCTGTTCTGCCCGCAAGGCACTTGATTGAAATCCGCAAAGCTGTCCTCCCAGCAGAGGTGTTCCCCTGCCTGAACAAAAAGGCCAAATTCATCATCTGCCGCTGGTGGTTCGATACCTGGCCGTCCCATCTCGTTAGCAGCCGAGTTTCCGTGAGCACATAGCTGCCCGACTGCGCTTGGGGAAGGAAGCCGACCTTCGACCTCAGACGGTGATCCCTCCTGAGCTGAGGGGGTCGCCATGGTTACCGGTGGATTAAGCCCGGCCGGGGCTTTTGCTGCACCAGTCGCAGGGCCTCGTGAGGGGGGACTGTCAGATGCCCAAACACAGGCAGGGTCTGATCTTGTTGTGCAGCCCTTGCCGCCAATGTGTTGTTCTCCAGCATTCTGGATCCATTCCCCTTTCCCGGGGCTATCCTCAATGCTGTGCTCTGAGGAATCCTGACAGCCAGTGAACCATTTCTGCCTGCAGTCTGATGCTGCATACTGGACACCCTGATTGCCGTTTGTCTCACCCTTAGGAAGATCATAGTGGTTGGCACGACTGTCTGAGTCTGCTTGGCCCATGGTAGGGCACTGCCAGGAGGAAGGATTGCAGGTAACCCCGTGTGGCTGGGCCAGGACACCTCTGTGGGGTGACTCCACTGTGCATTTCATACTGCCACCTTCAGGATTCGAGTCGGAGATTTTAAATTCTTGCGGATTATAAGAAACGTTACAACCGTGCCAATGACGGTCTCTGTGGCTGCTTGTGTGCCTGAAAGGTGACATAACCTTGTCTTTGAACTCTCTGGTGCCATGGTTTGTGGCTTCATCACGGTCAAAGCCTAGGGTTTGGTCTACCTTATCCAGTGGGGTGTTTTGCTTTCTCCCGCTGGGTACATCTGTTGTGGAAGCCTTCTCTAGAGTACGCCTATCAGTGTGGCTCTCAGCAAGCTGTGATGGAGAACAACAATACTGACGCTGCGGTGGCAAACTCAGCACAGTAGCTGACTCCTCTTTGAAGCTCCCAGTTAAATTATCATGTTCTTTGGAGATGTCTCTCATGCCTTCCACTGGAGGTCTCCTTTGATCATTGTTCCCTGGACTTTCTGCTCCCTTTTGGGAATCGCAGCTGTGCACACAGATCTCAACCTGCCCTTGGGTGGAGGAGTGTTCTTGACGATCATGTTCCATAATCCTGTTCTCCTGACCCGCCGCTTTTGGGAGCTGCTGTACGATGCAATCCCGTCCTGTCCTTCTTCCTTGCCTGGTCTCTTCTGATGACTGGAGACCACAGTCCTCACAGACTCCTGCTATCCCATCTTCAAAAGGAAGAGGCCCATTAAGTTTATCCCATTTCTGAATTGGTTTCAAGTCGATCGTCAAAACATCCAAAGCAGGTCCTTCCTGTCCTGTTTGCTCATGCGGTTTGCTGTCCATACTCCCAGCCTTTTTAGCCACATTGTTTGTGTGCTCCTTCGCACAGGAACTGCCTTCCCCTGTCATTGTGTCTTCTGGCCTTTCTCCCACCAGAAAACCATGTTTGCCTTCCGGCTTTGTGGATGATTCAGAAGCGAGAGATGGAGGAGGCCTCCTGTAATTACTCCTCGTCGCGCAGCAGTAGTTCTGTGCTTCGGACTTAAGGAAAAAGCACTGAGTCTGTGTTTTGCTCCCTTCAGAGGCTTTCAAAGTTGCCACGGTTACCAATGATCCCACGTTGCCTGCTCTGCTTCTTGGGTTTTGGCAGCATATGCTCGTTGCTGCTTTAATTTGTACTTCTAGGCTGACGCTGGGCCTCGACTGAGTCGACTTACAGCAGCTTTTTTTCAGGCGGGAGCCGGCGCTGGCAGGTGTATTGTTTACCCCTTTTGTTTTGCTCACCGTAATTCCACCCGACCCTTGGAAACAAGGCCGGGGATCGCTTTTTGAAAGGGCTGCTTTCTTCCGGTTTTTGGCACACACGCTGCTCACCGCCCAGCTCCTAAAACCCTTTAGTTTCTGCGGCTGACATTGCGCACCGCGGAACTCTTGCAAAGAGGCTACCTGCAGCAGGCTGGCGAAAGGAGGTCCGCCGCCTTGGCTGTTGGCCTCTAAAATTATTTGCCTGTTATTGCAACCCCTCTCCAAGCACGAGTAGTTGTTGTTGTTGTTTTGCTGGAGCATTTCCGTCACCTCTGAGGAGCTAAGAAGACCCAGCAAACGAGGTTCATTAGATTCCTGACCTTCCCCCTTGTTCCTTTGTAATGACACTTAAACAAAGAGAGTGGAAAGTGTATGCTTTAAAATCACAAGCCGGACCAGAATCCTTTGCCTTGTTTCTTGGGACACTTTCCTTCAGAGGCAATGAAGTCATGTTTTGTGTTGTTTATTTCTCACATAGTTGGACGTATTCACAAATTCAGCCGGCTTTTACGTTCACTGTTCTGCTTTGAATCCCTTTCTGAGGGCAGTGGTTGTTTTTTCTGTCCTTGGTGGTCACATAAGAATGGTCCCCAGTGGAAACCTGCATGCAAAACACAAAGACTGTTGTAAGTGTAGGCCACTGAAATTAAATAATGCATGAACTGAAATGGGATGTTTAATTAAATTCACAATCAATCACTGTGAAGGAAATGCCTTTTTACCAACGCATTACTCTCAGATTCAAAATCAAGCTATTAATCAATATACTTTGTACATGAATATGCACTTATTGTAAAAGGCCAGAAACATGAATAATTTGTACAGTGTATGGAATCCCCACCACATTCACTGAGCCAATGATACAGTCAAATGCCAACACTTTCGATTCACAAGAACTTCAAAGGGTTTTGCAATTTCTTGTATATCTCCATCAATACATGCCTTTGTGTAGCTGAGAGCACACATTCCTAAAGCTATAGGAATTATACATTTACCAAATGACTTACACACCACGAGATCCACTTTACATTGCTTTATTTTACAAATAATTGCAGATTGAAGATCAAAGATATTCCCTTACACAGACTGACTCCTATTACAGGTCTGGGATTTATTTCATTTGAAAACTGTTTTAAATGCTTATAAGGCAACATTCTAAAATTACATATATATTTTCAATTGCACCAGTTAATTCAAATATAGGCCGACTGGTTATCTGTTTCATGCGTATACATGCCCTTAATAGAGGGATGATATTCTATTAAATATCAACACTGCATATGGGCTACATACACAAAAACTCAATTATAAACTTCTACATAACCTTAAATTACATTTATTGCAGCAATTTGTCATATTTTGAAAGCGGGCTAAATACAAAAAATTAGCCATAGCTTATACTGTCAACGCTATTCCTTTACACACACGTTTTTCGGATGTGTTTTCTTACATATAGTATTAAAATATCACCATTAAAAATGAAATAAAAAATAAAAAATAATAATAACAAAAACAACAATGATTTGTACACGTACAATTATTAAATAATAGTACCGTAAACCAAAATATTACACTAAAACTACATTGGTACCGGTACATAAAGACCTACTACGTCAGGGCTATGCAATATATATATATATATATATATATATATATATATATATATATATATATATATATATATATATATATATATATATGCATGCTACAAACCAGTACATACTAAAAATAATTGATAGAAATACAATATTATATGAAGATATAATGGTGTATTTAAGAAGCTGGTCGGCTGCAGTCATAAATGGGAGACGTTTCCAAATAAAACAGATAAAACACAATCAAATCTGCAATATTCATACCGCCTCAAAAACATATCACTCAATTGCACACCATAAGCTTTGGGTCTTTCATCACGATTTAACACTAAAACGCATATTAAAATAAATACATTAAAAATAAATCACAGCCGCGTAACATAATGTCTTTGTTCAATAGGTGCCCATTTTCAGACATCATTTCATGCTCACCTTGACTCAATGTGTGTGTTTTTTCGCAGTGCCTTTCCTCTCGCAGAAATACTTCAGACTGCATCCAAGACGTCCGCATATCATTCAGCTGTAACCTTGAAGCCGCTTTCTTTCATGTGCTGTGCGTTTGCGATTTCATTTCCCATCGCTGTGTTTTGGAGACAATGGCCCCTCGACTCCCAGGCGACTCGCTGCTGACTGCGTCTGCAATTAATGTCCCAAATCTAGAAGGGGGTTTGATGGCTTCATGATAGGACCGCTGTCGCTGTGTTGGCCTCGGATCTCTCTGCCTTTGGGCGGCGCGTATGGCTAAGTCCTCTAAAGCTGGGGAGAATTACGCATAGCTGCAGCATTAATGTGCGTGCGTTCAGTGGCCAGAATATAGGCTAGTTATTTAACGGGTATCCCACACAGGCAGCATCACGGTCCGTACCAGCGTGTTATCATTGGAAAAACATACAAAACATGTAGGCTGGGTAAAATGATATGGCTGTGAATAGGTTATATGCGTCCTCCCACCAGGGTTTATTTATTGTGCAATGGTCATTTTCATTGCATTTTAAGATATTCCAAATAGCAACGTTCACCCCTCCTGCTATGGATATTTGAAGTATACATTCTGCTTGGTATTCTGTCGAAATGTAATAATAATATGAATAATAATAACGACTGGATATTGGTCCTGTTCTGCACCACCAGCACTGTCTTGGGACAGGTTGCATGGATTGACCCACTCTGATTACTATAGCAACTGTCTCATGTCAAATTGCTCATGCAGTGTAGGATCTGGATGGGCCCGTTAACTGTTACACGACTGTAAGCATGGATGGATGATTGAGGCACTCTCTCTTCGTTTTGGTCTTTGCTCTTTTGCCTTTTATATTTAAGTGTGCTCAAAAGTAATTTATTGTCAACATAATTATTTTTTTATTCACATTTCCTATGTGGGTAGAGTTGACCCATGAGATTATAGTTTCCACTTTGAGACAGGACAAGATAATTATTTATGCCAATTAACTCTAATAAATAAGTATGAGGAAGCTTTGATAAATAATATGGCGAGGCATCACAAATAATGTGTGTGTGTGTGTGTGTGTGTGTTATTTGTCCCAGGGGCGTAGCCAGATTTTTTTTTTTTTTTTGGATAGGCCTAGAAAAATTTGGATAGGCATTTTTTCTACTTATTTATTTAATTTATTTTGCGACGTGCACTGTATATTATTTCCTAATACAATCGTTTTATACTAGTGTATAGTACTTGGAGCAACCTCGTTACATATACAAATACACCGATCAGCCATAACATTATGACCACTGACAGGTGAAGTGCATAACACTGATAATCTCGTTATCATGGCACCTGTCAGTGGGTGGGATATATTAGGCAGCAAGTGAACATTTTATACTCAAAGTTGATGTGTTAGAAGCAGGAAAAATGGGCAAGCATAAGGATCTGAGCGACTTTGACAAGGACCAAATTGTGATGGCTAGACGACTGGGTCAGACCATCTCCAAAACTGCAGCTCTTGTGGGGTGTTCCCGGTCTGCAGAGGTCAGTACCTATCAAAAGTGGTCCAAGGAAGGAAAAGCGGTGAACCGGCGACAGGGTCATGGGCGGCCAAGGCTCATTGAAGCACGTGGGGAGCGAAGGCTGGCCCGTGTGGTCCGATCCAACAGACGAGCTACTGTAACTCAGATTGCTGAAAAAGTTAATGCTGGTTCTGATAGAAAGGTGTCAGAACACACAGTGCATCGCAGTTTGTTGCGTATGGGTCTGCGTAGCTGCAGACCAGTCAGGGTGCCCATGCTGACCTCTGTCCACTGCCGAAAGCGCCTACAATGGGCACGTGAGCATCAGAACTGGACCAGGGAGCAATGGAAAATGGTGGTCTGGTCTGATGAATCACGAGTTCAAGGTGTTGACTTGGCCTCCAAATTCCCCAGATCTCAATACAGTGGAGCATCTGTGGGATGTGCTGGACAAAGAAGTCCAATCCATGGAGGCCCCACCTCGCAACTTACAGGACTTAAAGGATCTGCTGCTAACGTCTTGGTGCCAGATACCACAGCACACCTTCAGAGGTCTAGTGGAGTCCATGCCACGACAGGTCAGGGCTGTCTTGGCGGCAAAAGGGGGACCTACACAATATTAGGCAGGTGGTCATAATTTTATGGCTGATCGGTGTAATTACATATCCCAGCATATTAAAATAAGACTAACTTTCGACCACTTGTCAACTTGACAACAACATAAAACTCATCTTCAGACACGCTTTCATCTCCATGGGCAAACAAGCCTATATTTGATGTTACAATGTATACCATGGCGGGCAGTAGTACTATAAAATGGTACCTTACGTAGACATATCATAAGGCATGACCTACAAGGCGCAGATGGTGAGGCATTGAGTTGAATATGGTGACAATTTCATCATAATCCAATGTATCTGTAAATTCACTCTCAAAAGACAGCAAACTGAAGTGGTTCAGCAAAGATGATTTTTTTATCCTAGCTGTTGTTGAGAAAAGTCTCTCCACACTGATGTAATTGGAAGTGTGGCAGTGGTCCTTAACAGAGAGTTTATAACACACTCCTTTTCCTCCAGACGTCTTTTTTTGAAAAACCTGATGATCGACATTTGGTTTGCCATTGCTAGAACTACTGAATCACCTCAGCCCTCATTGGAGCGCGGTGGAGCTCGCCAGCTTATGCGCTGCAAAGTTTAGGCACACGACTGCCAGGCTGTTGAGGTAAACCACTGTATGAAAACAATTCAAATGTAACCAATAGTTGGAAGCCAACTTGATTGTCACAGACTATTTCTTTGTTACATTATAATAAAATTATCCATAGCAAATAAATACCACATGCGTTTCTTTTAAAAATATAATAAAATAAAACAATTTGTATTGAATTGTTTCTGGGACATGTTTTCCTACCCGTGGCTAGGCGGCTGGTGTATCCCACCTTACACACAATGTTCTCACAACATTGTAGTAAGGTTGTGGGTGGGTTGGGGACTACACAACCTGGCGACAACGTTGGGAGACAAATTGCAAATATATGTGGAAATGAGTTATATCATTAAATAGCATTGTCACTATGCTGTCTCTTCTGGAAATGCTACAGTATCAATTTAGCCAATTACCAAATGGAAGTGATAGGGCCAGGTCAATACTGCCCGCAGGTGAGGTGTTTTGCATTGTAAGCCCCTCCCACGCCGCAGGAGGTTTTATGAACAGCGGGGCGCGGCTGGGGTCCCTTTCCAGGAGGAGGAGGAGGAGCAGGGCAGATTTGGCTGTCTGGTATCAAAGATGGCGGTACGTGGTGGCATGTGGTTAATCAAACGGTTTGATTTATGCGTTTTTATTCTGCGTGTCTTGTGACATCGAGAAGGAAACTGAAGGAGCGTATGTGTGTATAACATATCTGACTTTATTCTGTTGAAATGTGAGAAATAGCTGCTTTCAAGTTGCAGGTGGTGATGGTCTGACCCAGAATTTCACTTTATTTCATTTCACTTCAAACGAGTAGCCAACCATTAGTGTGATTGTGATGGGCATCTTTCGGAGAACAATGGTCGTGTTCGTGTAGAGCAGATTTCCGCAGTTCTGAACTGCTCCACCAATGGGATCGGTGGGATTCTGCGGATCTGCGTAGAGCTGCGGAAACCTGCGCTACTAGAACACGACACATGCTTTAGAGCAGCGGTCTCCAACCCCGGTCCTGGAGAGCCACTATCCTGCAGGTTTTGGAGGTCTCCCTTCTACCGCCAATTGTGAAACGCCTGCAAGTATTTAATTTGAAACAATTTAGCAGGTGGTTCTTAAATTCAGTCATTTAGAAACCATTGGCGTAATCCTCTCATTACCTTTAGATTTCAAAAGTCCGCTTGGTTGAGTTGCTTAATTACACTCACGTGTTCCCAGTATTTAGAAATTGGTCATTTAAGGTGACTTGTTAGATGAAGTCTCTCCAGCACCAGGGTCGCAGACCACCGATTTAGAATAGGTTAAAACCATGTTGTAGATTTGTATTTGTTTATAAATGATGCAAAAGTCCTTATTGGTGGGGATATTATATAAAGTAAAACATACACATTTATAGCTCATCTGAATTTGCCCTAGGATTTAATTTAAAACATTGAATAACACTGGCATAGTTTCCTTTTTAAAGTACTTTGGATGAGTCACTAGCATTATGATACAGGATTTAATAAAGGTTAATCAAAACATGTGGAGTTTAACTATTCTGTTTCTAGTTTTTAGAGGTGTTATCGGTAATTTAGTGGAACTGTAGCCCTACACACATTGAATTAAATGTATACCCAGTTCTGTTACCTGCATATTAATTTGTGGCATTTTATTAATGTTTTTGGAGACTCTCTACACATACACAAACTATTGGAGGTCTTATCCAGCTCTGATTGCTGCCCAGTACAGCGGTGTGCAAATCAATGTGGTTTCTGCCCCCCCTGGATTTGAACCCGGAAACCAGCAGAAATCTGAAGGGTCCTTCAAGTTTCCCCTCGGGAAAGTAAGGCTGTTCTATGAAATATTGAAATGCAATTTTTTGTGCAACATGTTATATAACCGTGCATTAGTAATTTCTCATTAGATTCTTTGAGTGTAGGGAAGGCCTACTTGTATAGCCTAAATTAAAATACCTGGTTGCCACTACACATTGACCTTTGTGTCATCTTGCTTGTCCTCCCTATTGCTGTCCAATTTGATTGATGCAGCAACTAGGTTTTGTATTTGGCAATGTTCTCTGTAATGTTGCAAATGTAACGCAGTGTAATAAGTACAGCCTATGCGCATGTTATTTTGAAACCTTTTAAGGCCCAAATCTTCTCCTTAATGACATTCTTGATTGTTGAATGTTGTAAAAGCTTAATCTTTTGCAGGTCCCAGTTTTTGAGGAAGATGGCTTTCAGATTACTGAGAGCAGTGCAATTGCTCACTATGGTAAGTGTCAGGCACCCCTTTAAAATAAACATGTCCTATTTGGGAGAATCTTGTTTGTGGCTTTTTTCTTGGATACGAAAAGGCGATATTGGTCTTTACCTTTAATTATACCCAGACATGGCAAGACTTAATCTTGGCTAAATAACCATAACTCTGCTTCAAATGTCATCCAAATCGAGTAACATTTGTCTAAATCCTTTTGGAGGAAGGCCTGAGTATACAAAGATGGATAGCTGTTTATTCTGTAGTGTCACTTTTTTAGCACCAGAGGTCAGTGTACATACAACAGTATTCGGACTTCTGAACTGCTGAGCTTTTTCAAAGCCATTATCATTTCAAAAGGGCCACTTCATGCATTATTTTCTCTGTGGCAGTGCTTATGATACTCGGTGAGTCTGTATTGAAGCAATTGCAATTAAAATAATAATAATAATCTGCTGCAATTTAATGTTTTCATTTTTATTCATAGATTGACTAAGCAGTATTTTGTTTCCCTAGGTAAAATGGCTTTGTGTGCTTATGCTAATTGTATAGGAGAATGTTGAAAGGAGCAATCATAATCTTGATACTTGGAATTGGGATACTTTTTCGGATTTCTCACTTATTGCTTTTTATGGTGACAAGGCTGACAAATTTTAATTTCATCCCATGCTCTGTGGACTCTCCCCAGCACAATTTAAATGCAAAAGGGGTTACTCGTATTCATTTTTATTAACAATACTTTGGAAATTCTGTAATGTTTAAGATTTACCACCCATGTGTGGTTGGAATTATATAATTCTAGCTTTTCGAATCGAATTTGTATAATGACATTTACTATTCTTGGCTTGATGGTATCTGTGCTTGGCTTCGTTTCTAGGCTTTCCTGTTTGGCTTCACCTTTTTCATTGCTCAGGTGAATTCTGACCCACAAAGTAAAACAATGCCTGTCTTTCAAGACCGGAAAATCCTCTGACTTCATCAGTAGGGATAATCGTGCCCATTTCCCCTTGGACCTGCAATAGCGAATGATACAGGGCACAAATAAGTTATAAAACTGCTTGAAATAGTGTATGTAATGTGATGCAACAAATGCCCACACCTCAGGACACGGGACTTGACAGTGCTGTTTGATGGGATGGATTCTAATATTTTGCGCCCTGGTCTTTGAGGAAACTTTCCCCCTCGTCTTGTTACACACTCCGCTGGTGGGCTGGCTGATGCAGGTCTCTGTCACTGGGATCCACACTTTTCCAGGACCTGGGTTTGTATGTGCTTTTCAGCCAGGGTGTGCCTGCTGTCCTGGCGTCTCGTCACAGGAAACCCCTCTCTGATTAGGATGTCCTGTTTACACTGCAGCACTGACCCTCTATCAGCAGAAGTAGCCTCCCTGCTCTAATCTCCAGGAAATACTTCACCATACCATCCCATTCTCCTTTGAGATGAGTGCCGAGAGCCATGTGGAAAGTACTAAAATTAGAACTGTATTCTCTCCCTCATTTGTAATATTTGTGTGGTCAAAAGAATGCTGTTTTTTTTTTTTTTCACTCCCCTGGCCTCAGTAGTTTTTTTTTTTTTTTTTTAATTACTATGTAAATGTTCAAACCTGTATGATTCTCACCTAGCAGATGATATGTTACAAGCATTGACTTGACTCTATGGTCTATAAAGGCCTTTTAGTAAATGGATGTGTATTTAAGTGCTGTACTATTGCTTTGGAATGCTTATCAAGTGCATTCTTTCAGTGTAGTGAAAGGCAACAATTTAGAGTTGCAAATTAATGACCAACAGAAAAAACAGGCTTAATTTTCACTGCAAGTAAATTACCAGTCTAATTAATGCAGTATGCAGCTTGCCTACAATTTGCTCACAGGGAGAAACATTTACTTTTACTCGCTAAAAAGTCAAGAAGTGTACTTTCATGTATCATTAATGGTTTTTAAGTACGATTTTATTTCTAACTGTGAATTTAATGCTTTGAAGTTGGGTTTGCTATATTTCAGCCATAAAATAAGTTTTCCTCCCCTCTTCTGTTCAGCCAAGAAGCGTTTCAGTCACTCTTTAAAATCTCTCTTGGGGAAGAATGAGTTTCTTTGTGCCTGGTGTCTCGAGGCCTTTGAGACCGTTTTGCAAATTCCATTCCTTCCTCCCCTATTTAAATACAATAACAGAAAATAAAAGCAGTGGGTGCTGCATATGTGTGGAGTAAAAATACAAAGTGGTTGACTCATTTCTTGTGTGTTCATTTCAATTTTTTTTTTCACTAAGCACCTTAGTGTAGGCAATTCCATGTCTCAATTACTCATGATGCCTTTTGTCCCTGTTGTGAGTATCACCTCTTTTGAGTGAGTCGTGGTTTTAGAATTGTAATAGTGAAAAACTCTCTAACCACTTCAGTGACCTCTTAATACAGGCAGTGGATATTTTCCTCTTGAGAAATTGCAGTGTAAATTTATACCCCCCCAAAAAAAAAAAAAACAGGCTTATCTAAATGATGACAGGAGACCCTTCAGGAAGATTTTAAATGTAATTATGGATTCTTTAACCCAAGCAGGGAACCAATGATTTAATGTGCCTGTGATTTTTGAACTGTTCCCAGCATCTTTATCCCAGCTTTTGTGGTACACTTTGTTTTTGTTTCAGTGGCCACTGAAGTATTGCGGGGAACCAGCCCTCAAGACAGTGCTTTGATCCAGCAATGGGTGAACTTTGCTGATGTTGAGATAGTGCCCTCAGTTGCCACCTGGGTCTACCCAACTCTGGGAGCTGCTGATAACAGAGTATGCCACTGTTCAATCTGTTACAAAGCAAGATGATAAGATTTTCATGGTTTCGTGAATGACGTGTACCTTTTAAATCTTGACACAATTTCTCAGACTGTCTGAAAATGTATTTTTATCAAAAGTGGTAGAGTAACCAACACATTTTTCATTTGATATCAATGCATATGTCACAAACTATCAAGGAGTTACATAAATACCATAACAAAAACAGGGAAAATAGGCCCGAGTCTAAAGTGTTAAGAGTTTCATCAAGGATTCTGACCTACATATGTAGTAGAAGTAGCTAATTTCCATCCCTGTATGTGGAACCTACCAGCCTTGAAATAAGTGTAAATCCTAAAGCGATACCAATCTTTAATTTGCCCAACTTATAACATATATTGTATGCCAATTATTTTCTGAACACTGCTGGGTTTGTTGCATGGAGTCTGTTGTATTTATATTTATTGCTTCTGTTCCAGGTGACACAACGTGCCAGAGAGACAATCCAGGGAGTGCTGTCTGTGCTCGATAAGCATCTGCATGCTCGCACATTCATGGTAGGGGAGAGAGTGACCCTGGCAGACATCTCCATGGTGTGTGCCCTGTTCCTCCTCTACAAGCAGGTACTACAGCTTGAGTTCCACGCTCCCTCAGATTTGTATTGTAGCAGATGCTTTCTAGTCCGACTCCACACAGAAGCAGCCTTCGCTGCAGTCTAATCAGGTGTCAACTGGTGTTCAGAAATGAGGATTTTAAACATTTCCCAACATGACTCATGTTGGGTTAATTTTGATCACGGCACTAGTCATCTGTTAGCCACTGGAGGAGACGAATGGTAAACTTGATACTGCTGTATGAAAGGCACCTTCAGTGCAAGATGAAATGCTTCTTGGATGATTTTGGATTAAAAAAAATAAATAAAAAAAAAACTTAGCCACATGGTTTCTGTTTGTTAGGTTTTGGAACCCAGCCTGAGGGGGAACTTTGCTAATGTAACTCGATGGTTCATTACCTGTGTGCACCAGGCCCAGTTCAGTGCAGTGCTGGGGGAAGTTCAGCTCTGTGAGAAAGCAGCGCAGTGTGAGGGTAAGAAACCAGCTGCTCTGAGCTCTAGGCAGCTAGTGCATATCAGGAAGCTCCACCCGGGTCCCAGTAGTAGCAAATATCTTTGACTTGGGTGTCTTAAACTAGCAAATCCTCATGTGTAAAAATAAAAATGGATAGAAACTTTCTGGTGTAATTATTGGTTGTAAAGTGATATCTGTATTTAGCCTTAGTTTTGGTGGGTATGATGTATGGCTTTTAAAGGTATCTTGTAAACGGGGATATATTTTGCCAATGCAGGACATAATGCATATTTTCATCACAGTCAAGGCAACACAGGAGGACCCTCCAAAGGAGAAAAACATTACAGAGGAAGAGGAGAGAGACCCCACAGAGGAGGTCATGGCAGCTGAACCCAAAGCCAAGGATCCTTTTACCTCCCTTGCCAAGAGGTAAAAATTTCACCTTTACCCAGACATTCTAACCGGATTCCTACGTCCCTGTCCACATTGTCTGGTGACCTTTCAAGCATCCTCCGTTTTACTCATGGTGACACACAGTTGCAATATTCCCGATTCATGTCAGATCATTTCCCTTTCCTTGGTTTTGTCAGCATGAATAATTGCAGAGGTACAAAGATACACTGGTTTAAAAGATTAGTTATAAAGGCCTCAAGTTAATTTGCTTTATTGACATGGAGCACCGTAACAGCATCAGGAAGGAGGCAGGAACTGACTAGACGCATGTTCTGGCTCGGCTTCCTCTGCTTTTGTACCTACTGTGTTCTGGAGGGGAGGTAGAGAATTTGTACCTTATATTTAAATATAGTTTAGGTCTTCCAAGTGAAACCTTAATGTATACCTAAGGAATGTTGAAAGGTTGTGCAAAAACAAGTTCAAAGGTCTTTCTTGGTGTTTAATAGTGTGGTGATTTATAGTGGAAGGACTCGACTTTGCTAGCAGGAAACTCCTTTCCATCCTGCCTTGTAAACTTTCAGCTCTGTGTTAAAGGGCACTGGTATTTCCTCTGAGAGCCCTGCTGTAGACCCTGTATTTCACTTGACTCTTCCTTTGGTAGCGTTGCTGGCCAGGTGTTGCCCTCTGGAACTGTAGGGTCCTCTGGTTACTTATTCAAAGTTCTCAGCCCCATGATTCCCAAATGTTTATTTCCAGGTCAATGAACTCCTTAGAAAACCCACTTCAACTTTAAGACTAGGCCTAGGTGTTCACAATTTCACAACGGACAGTTGTTAAAGGAAAATCTTAAACTTATACTATGATGCCAACTTCAACGGCATTTTGCATTTTCACATGTACTTATAAGAACTGATTAATTTAAATGTCATTCTACATTAATCTTAAGCTCTCCTGCTGCAGCTGTGGCTCAATATGCGATGCGACTAGAATGGCTTTCTAAACTGCAGCCAACTTTCCGTGGCATGTAAATGTCCTATATGTGCAGAAAGCTTAAAATTTTGGTAAACTAAGTATGATGATCCCAGAGATAAAATATATTATGTTTGATTTGTTACATGTGTACTTTCTGGTGAAAATTTAGATTTAGGGCCCTATTCCTTTTGTGCATGAACCAAAGATACTTATTGATCATGCTTTTGCTAGTTAATGTGACTCATCAAATGTAAAGCTTCAGTTGTCCATTTAAGCATTCATTTTGAATCATCAATCAATCATTTGCAGCCCTTTTGTTCTGGATGAGTTCAAACGCAAGTACTCCAATGAGGACACCCTCACTGAAGCTCTGCCCTACTTCTGGAAGAACTTGGACCAAGAGGGATGGTCCTTATGGTACTCGGAGTACAAATTCCCCAGTGAGCTAGGAAAGGTCTTCATGAGCTGTAACCTCATCACGGGTTTGTACATTTAAATGTATGAATATGAGCTGAATGACCTATTGTTTTTATGGGCTCACATTAGGATGGAGTGGGCAGTAACGGCATTCTCTGCTATAGTGATAGTAAGGTCAGTGAAGCTGTAATTGGGAGCATGATGTTGTGGGGTTTGGGGCTGTAGTTCTTGTTTGTACTGCATGTTTATTCCCATCCTGTTGGAGTGAGAATTGTTGGTTTTGGATGGAAAGGGTGTAGGAATTTGCTTGTGGGTGGTCTTTCCGAAAAACTAGACCAGGCAATGTCACTTGAGACTCTGCAACAGGAGGCTGCTGGCAACAGTAGCAACACTGGCTGGAGTTTATGCAATTTATAATTGGGGCTGCATGCTCAGTTTGTCCTTTCTACCTGCTTTTAAAGCTGCAAAATTATTAAAGTGAGCCACTATATCAGCTATCTGATGAAGACACGACATAATTTCTTGTTGTGGAATTTGTTAAAGTGAAATGATTGTTTCCTTCACAGTCTAGAGAGTTTGTAATCAATAACATGCCACTTCTTTTGTAAAATAAGGATTTCCTTTCTGTTGCACCTCTTAAGCTTGGCAAATGTTAGTAATGGAGAATGACTTTCAGTACTGTGAAAAAGTATGTCTGATTTTCTGCATGTTTGACACTGAATATCAGATCTTCAGCCAAAACCTAATGAGATAAAAGGGAGGGAACAAAACCTAAAAAAAGATATGGATTTAAGTTATGCAACACCTAATGCCCCTGTGTGAGTAAGTAATCACCCCCTTAGTCTCCATAACTGGTTACACCACCTTTAATCAATAACTACAGGAAACCTTTGGTTTGCAGTTATTGTTGCTAGTCTTTCCTATTGGTCTGCTATCCAAATTTAAGATCACCACTATCTTAAGTAAAGTTTTCTTGTGCAGTTCTCAATTGTCAGAGGTTGGTTTTAGCATATTCTCAAAAGTCAAAAGTGATGGTATGATAAACAAGTAGCCTTGATCTTCACATGGAGGTATCAATCACTGCATCTGAGCACAAAATGGCCCACAGGCATAACGCTGACGTACATAATATGGTGTAGTTTTTGGTAACGTGGTGCACCAGTGACCGTTGAACATAAACTTGGAAGCTACACAGTCAGAGCAGTACATTTTAAAAGGCAGAATGAGAGATGCATTTAGTTGCAAGGCTTGGTTAATGGCTTTCTTACTGCTTGCTGCAGGCATGTTCCAGCGTTTGGACCGCCTGAGAAAGCACGCCTTTGCCAGTGTCGCATTGTTTGGGCAGGATGGCAACAGCTCAATATCGGGAGTGTGGCTCCTCAGGGGGCACCAGCTGGCATTTGAAGTGGGTATTGTTACCATAGTCTATTAGTTTCCTCTTAAAGAGTTATGTTCTTCCATTGGGGAGCAAATAAATACTTGATTATTTTTATGTCTGATAAATTTCATTCATGAATTGCCTAATCTCTCAACTTTCTTGATCTGAATTGCTCTTTTGATTCAGCATTTCCCTAACCCTTCCCCTAGATTTCAGCCTAACCCTCCTGCAGTCTTTGGTCATCTCCTTGACTCCCCTCTCAAATCCTACTATTTCAACCAGTAATCAGTTCTTGTGTTCACAAGGCACTGCTTTCTTTCCCTTTGTCATGGGTTCTGTTGTGCCCCTCCCTCTTCTCACTTGTCTCTATTTTGCAGTTGTGTGATGACTGGAAGGTCGATTACGAGTCTTATTCTTGGCGGAAACTGGAACCAGATAACGAAGAGACCAAGACCTTAGTGAAGGAGTATTTTGCCTGGGAGGGAGAGTTCAAACACGTAGGCAAGCCCTTCAGTCAGGGCAAGATCTTCAAGTGAATGCCTAGTCACTCAACTGCCACTAGCTCTGCAGTAGCATCCACCAGACAACTCAACCAAATACCAATCCTGTAATGTTTGTACTATTCAAAGTCCCAGTCCAGAAGGTTGTATAGGTCACCCTTCAATCCTCAGCTGGACTTCGAAACTTTCACTGTGATTCATGTGGGGAAAAGTGATCTATAGATTGGCAGTGAAGGTTGGATTGCTCTTCAGCCTTTAATGACCAGGATTTAAACACTTGAAGACCTCGCTGTCAGACGTTGGTGGTTTAGGGTGACCTATTAACTGGTCTTCTGCCCAGGACAAGGTTAGGAGACTGATAGTTGGGTCAGCTAATGAATAATGTTTTTTTTAATGCAAACTTTACTGTGTACACTATTAATATTAAAAGTTAATACTGGTTCTAGGTTTTTTTAAATGGAAATCCTGAACCACTACTCCTTTAACCATTTCATTCTTATTTTGTCAAATGATAATGATCTGAGCTTATTGTGCTATGTAATGTTTTGCAAGAGGCCAAAATATACTCTGGTATTTTTTCTGTAAGCATGTTCACTGAAACAATTACATTTGTTCATGATTACAGTGCCTTTGGGTGTGATTTTTTTCCTTTCTTTCCTAACACCAACTCTTTCTATTAGTCTTTTGGGAATAAGTAATTTCACAGGAAGTCTTACCAAAGTAAATGATCCTGTATGGTTATAGTAAATTATCCCCCCAATGCATTGTAGTACTTCCGCTATGAACAATTTCAAATATCTAAGGAAGCTTTTTATTGCAGTCCTGCAAGATTCTTCTGAAAGGAAGAATAAAAGCACTTCAGAAGCACGTTTCTGGATTCCGGAATAAAGAAGCAAATCTGGTTTACGGAGATAATGTGATGCATGAATATAATGGGCAGGGGAATCTTCAGTCAATCAACCCTAATGTGGTGGTTGAGACCATGCACACAGCCAATCACAGCTCTTAATTTCCACTGATAGCTACAGACCTTGAACCATTGTTCCGCTTGATCTCTCAAGTTTTATGTAGGTTTTGCTTTACCAATTTAAATGATCAGTCTTCTGTTAAACTGTAGCTGGTAAAACTAATGAGGAACATGTCCTCTTTATTTTCTTGGATCTCTGTTGGTTTCTTGGAAAAGTTATTCAATTTTATTCAAATTTAGTTGGCTCTTGTGGTAAAATACCCCTTTGCCAGTGTTAAATGCGGCTATTCACATTTCCCAATTGAGAGAAAATGCAATCTATTCTGAGAAATGGATGAAGGTTCGTGGCTGTCTTCCAGATCTGTCCCTTTTTTCCCCAATGATGTAGCTCAGATAAGTGAAACAGGTTGGTGTGTGTTACAAGTTTGGTTTGTTTGAGCCTGACTC